>NC_047086.1:121481718-121811502 GCF_902459505.1 Geotrypetes seraphini
CTTGTCTCCGCACCTCCAGACCAGCAGCGGCAGCTCTGTATATTTTTAACTTCGGCACAGAGCTGCCCCTAATCAATAGTTTAGCGCGGTTTCATGAGGCAGCTTTGGTGCCTTTGCTAGGCCGGCCCGCTTCGATGATGCGATGTGGGCCGGCCTAGCAAAGGCCCCGAAGCTGCCTCATGAAACCGCGCTAAACTATTGATTAGGGGCAGCTCTGTGCCGAAGTTAAAAATATACAGAGCTGCCGCTGCTGGTCTGGATTCTTGGCCCACTGAAGGAGGGCAAAGAGCAGCTGTCCTGAAGGTTTCCCTTCCTCTTGCCTTTGCAGGTCCCTTTTTTCCACCTTTTTTTTTTTTCTTCTTCACACGGCAACAGGCCCCAGCATCGACATCAATCAAGTAAGTTCCACTGTTCCTTGCAAGCGGTTCTGCTCGGCCAAAGCTTCCCCTCTGACATGAGCCACCTCAGGGGAAAGAAAGTGACCCGCAAAGGTGAGGGGAAGGGGGCAGATAATGGAAGTTGGAGGGGGGGAGAGAGAAGGAGCAGATGATGGAATGGAGGAGATGAGAGAGAGAAGGGGACAGATGATGGAAGTGAGAAGAAGGGAGAGAGAGCAGAAGGCAGATGGATGTCAGTTGAGAGGGGAGAGCAGATGCTGAATGGAAGTGGGGAAAGAACACATACTGGATGGAAGGAGATAAATAAAGGGGGAAGAAAATAGTAAGATAATGGAGGGGTGAGGGAAAGGGGTGACAAGCTGTGGGTAGACACAGTGAAAAGAGGGAAACAGGACTAAATAGTAAGAAAGAATTTAATTTAGATGGAGGCAAAATAGAGAAGGAAGACCAGAGAAGAAAAGGGAAGAGCGAGCAGAGAACAATATCAGATCTGAGTGGAGGAAATGAGAAGAGAGATGCTAAAAACCACAGGGGGGAGGGAAGGACAGAGATGCCAGACCATGAGGGGAACAGAAGGAAGATGATGGATGCCAGACCAAATTGGGGGGGGGGGGGGGGCAGGAGGATAGATGGAAGGGGCAGATGCTGGACTGAAGAGACAGAGAAGGTTATCATGCCGCTGTACCGGGCCATGGTACGCCCTCATCTGGAGTACTGTGTCCAGCACTGGTCACCGTACATGAAGAAGGACACGGTACTACTCGAAAGGGTCCAGAGAAGAGCGACTAAGATGGTTAAGGGGTTGGAGGAGCTGCCGTACAGCGAAAGATTAGAGAAACTGGGCCTCTTCTCCCTCGAACAGAGGAGATTAAGACGGGACATGATCGAAACATTCAAGATACTGAAGGGAATAGACTTAGTAGATAAAAACACTATTCACCCTCTCCAAGGTAGGGAGAACGAGAGGGCACTCTCTAAAGTTGAAAGGGGGTAGATTCTGTACAAACGTAAGGAAGTTCTTCTTCACCCAGAGAGTGGTAGAAAGCTGGAACGCTCTTCCAGAGGCTGTTATAGGGGAAAACACCCTCCAAGGATTCAAGACAAAGTTAGATAAGTTCCTGCTGAACAAGAACGTGCGCTGGTAGGGCTAGTCTCAGTTAGGGTGCTGGTCTTAGACCAGAGGGCCGCTGAGTGAGCAGACTGCTGGGCATGATGGACCACTGGTCTGACCCAGCAGTGGCAATTCTTATGTTCTTATGTTCTTAGGGCAGACGCTGGATGGAAGAGAGTGAAAAGGCAATGAAAGCAGAAACCAGAGACGACAAAAGGTAGAAAAAATAATTTTATTTCTATCTTGTGATTCAAATATATCAGATTTGAAGTATGTATCTTGCTAGACATAACTGGGGAGTGCAAAGCCCAGGCACTACTACTTCTTTAGCTTCCAGCTGGCTTAGGGCTCTCTCTGACCAGGGGGCAGTTGCCCTAGTTCTACTCCCTAAAACCATTCCTGTCATGTGTGACTGTGATATTCTATTACATGATATTTGTGTAGCATTCTGTAATAATTTTTTTTTTATCAATAAATGTTTATTAAAAGATTTTGGGTATAAAAATTATACACACCAGAAATTGCATAGCAGAGACAACAGAGTTGCAAACAAGCATACAAAACCACAACAAGAGATCTATAAGTCTCATAATGCTCCCCCAACAATACAATCATCAAAAAGTGCTCCCAACCATACCAACAATCCCCCAATATAAAGCAGTAACCCAAACTCCACTATGTCCCCCCCACCCCCCAGCACTACCTCTAGCAAAGAGGGACTCCCTGTTGGTTCTGCAGGATAGTCCCCCCATCCACAATCCCCCCCCCCCAGAAAGAAGCTTAAAACAAAGATTCGATTTTTTCAAGGATTCGTGTCCAAGTCCGTGTGTAAGTATAATAGTAACCATGACGCTTTGCAATAGACAATTCCATTTGATAAATAAATTGAAGCTTTAAAGTCCAATCCAATTGAGTAGGTGCCAGTTCCTGCTTCCAATGAGCAGCAATCAAGCACTTGGCTGCCGCCAAACCCCAGCGTCGAAGTTTGGTTTGCCAGGAATATAAACACACATTATAAAGGCCCAACAAACATCCCTGTGGAGAAAAGGGCAATAAAATTTGTAACAATTGTGAAAAACATCCCACGACCTTCCTCCAGTAAGGCTGTAGGATAGGGCAGTCCCACCAAATATGCAAAAAAGTCCCCGAAGCCAACCCACATCTCCAACACAATACCGAAGCACCAGGGAACATTCGGTGTAGTCGCTCCGGCGTGTAGTACCACCGAACGACCACTTTATAGGCATTTTCCTTAATAAGTGCACAAGAGGATGCCTTGCCCACTTCTGTAGTGATCAGCGCCCACTCCTCAACCGAGAAGGTACAACCCAGATCCACCTCCCAAGCCCGTTGGTAGAGAGCAGGAAAAGAAAAGGAGCCCCAAATATACTGGTAAAGAACAGAAACCGGTTTAGGAAGGTTCCTAAGGGTGACCCACAAGTGAGCCAAGGGATCGAGAGACTGAATAGGCTCCCGATCCCACTTCTGGGAGTGAAGAAAATGATGTATCTGAGAATAGGCCAGAAAATCTCCTTTGGGCAAGGCAGCGCTAATTCTGAAGGTTTCAAAAGACACCAGGACCCCCTTCTGAAGCACATCCCTAAAGGTGTGTAGTCCCAACTGCGCCCAGCGCACAAAAACAGAACTCTCCCCACCGGCCGGGAACATGGGCTCCTCCCGCATCGCACCAAGCACCGATGGGACCACCCCAGCCCCCCAACGCTTTCGAGTGACACACCACACTTTCACGAGATGGTCCAAAAACGGATTCCCCGGAACCGCCACCGTCCGGACTCCCATGGACGAGGACCAAAGCCAATGTTTCAAGCAGGGACGTCCCACAAAATGCTGCTCTATGCGTACCGCCAATTTAAAGTCAGCGATTTCCCAATCCAATAGGAGCCGCAGCTGAGCAGCCCGGTAATACCAAAACAAATTCGGTACCGCCCGCCCCCCTTTGTCCCTGGCCGCCCACAACGCAGCTCTGGAAATACGAGGGGATCTCCCCTGCCAAATAAACCGAAAAAACAAAGTATGCAACTGTTTCAACACCAATTTGGGAACAGAAATCGGTAACGTTTGAAAAAGAAAAAGCAAGCGGGGTAAAATATTCATTTTTAAAACTGCAATGCGACCCCACCAAGACAACCAAAACCCATTCCAGCGTTGAATATCAGTCCGGATTTGGTGAATAATCCGAGCATAATTAGCTGTATACAATTGGGATAAGTCAACCGGTAAACGAATCCCCAAATAGCGGATAACCCCAGGAGCCCAGCGAAAAGGAAACCGGGCAGCTAATCTACGTTGATCCTCTGCCCCCAAATTTACACTCAACAATTCAGATTTATCCATATTCACCGTAAACCCCGAAACCCTCCCATAGTCCAACAAAAGATCCACTAAAATAGGTAACGAGTCCTCCGGTTCTCGGACATACAATAACACATCATCGGCAAACAGTGCTAAACGATGTTCCATATCCCCAATCATCGCATTCTGTAATAATTTAGCTTATTCAGTTTTCTTGATAGTAGAGGGGATATATGTGAAGGGGAGGGGAGACAGGGTTTTTGTTGATCTTTGCCCTGTATTATTTGTATTTATAAAATGACAATTGTATAGAATATTGTTTCTTTTTATACTTTAATAAAATATGTTCAATATAAAATCATAACTATTTGAGGCTTGTGCAGATGGGATCAGATGGTTTGTGAGACCGAGCTCGCGGGGATGGGGCGGCGATGGTTTTAAAAAAAATTTCAGTCTTAGTAGTTTGCCGGTCCACAAAATAATTATTTTATTTCCGCCGGTCCACAGGTGTAAAAAGGTTGAAGAACACTGATCTAGAGGACATTTGGACGGTGCTCAAGATATAGAAGATTTCTTATAGAGCACAATTGAATGTTTTCTATGGCGAGTTTTCTTCTATTGATGGTGAATGAAGGATTTAGCGAAATCTATGTTTTTGCTTTGAGATTGAATGGAAACTTCGTATATGAATATGAATATGTATATTGAGAAGTGTCCCTGTTTGCTTCCTTATTTTAGCCTAGTCATTAATGAAATGGTAGCCGTTTTACATATGTGCTAAGGAAAGTCATGATTGAAGATTAATGCTTTAATTATTATATGTTAAAATCAATTTAATTATTATAGTTTTGAAGGTGGAATTAATTTTTCATGGAGATATCAGATGCATGAAATATGATGTCTCCTTATATATTAAATATAAATAATGATAGAATTGCAAAGGTAAAGTTTATATTAGACTAGTCTTTAAGCCCGTTACATTAACGGGTGCTAGAACATATGTGTGTGTGTCTGTCTTTATTTCTTTCTCTCTCTCTCTCCTTAGCCGCTTTTTTTCTTTCTGCCTTTCTTTTTCCTTGGCTGTCCATCACCACCCCTTGCCTGCTCCCCCTGTCCATTTTCCCTTCCTTTTACCTCCCCTGTGTCCACCACCACCCCTTCACTGCTCTCCTTATGCAGCAGCAGCCCTTCTCCCTTTGTTTTACCTCCCTCCTGTCCAGCAGCACCTCTTTCCTTCTTCCCCTGTCCAACATTAGTCCTCCGTTCCTTTTCTTCAACCCCCTGTCCATCAGCATATCTTTCGTTCTCCCCCTGTGCAACGGGTGCTAGAGTAGACGACTGAGTTTTTTTTTCCTTTCTCTCTCTGTGCTTGGATGCTGTCTGTCTGTCTGTCATTCTTTCTGTCTGTGTCTCTGTCTTGCGCCCTGCCTGCCTGTATTTCTCCATTGCGCCATGCCTGCCTATCTCTCTGTGGCCCCATTCTCTTCCCCGGCATGATTGGTGTGTGCCCCCAGAACACCCTTCCCCCCAAAGCAGCCTCGTTTCCCAATGCCCCTGCCCCCTTTTGTGCCATGCCTGTCTGCTCCGTTGCCCCCTTCTGTTCCCCCCCTATGATTGCTGTCTGGCCCAGCAAACCCCTCACCCCAAAGCAGCCCCCTTTCCCTCTCCCCTTGTTGAGCCATGCCTGCCTGTTATGTGATCCCCTGCCCATGACTGCTGTGTGCCCCCAGCACACCCCTACCCCCAAAGCAGCCCTTTTCCCTCTCCCCCTGCTTGCCTGCCATGCCTGCCTGCTCCCTGTGCATCAGCATCAGCATTTCCCTCTCCCTCACCTGTTCCTTCGTAGCAGCATGGAGATAAAACGGCTCCCTTAGTTCTTTGCTGGATTTTTTTTTTTAAGTTTAAAGATGCCTACGCAGCTCCTCTCACGATCCGGCCTGCTTCGGAAGCCTTCTCTGACACAGGCCGGGATCGTGAGAGGAGCCACGGCGGCAGTTTTAAATTTAAAAAAAAATGCAGCGAAGAACTAAGGGAGCCGTTTTCAAAGCCGCCGCCGCAGCTCCTCTCATGAGCTGCACTTATATTACGTCGGAAGATGAGAGAGGAGTTGCGGCGGCGGCAGCAGATTTGAAATGAAAATAATTTATGCGGCCAGCCGGCTCCCTCGAAACCCTCCCCCCCCCTTTTCCATTCCCGCGGTCCGTCTGGCTGCGTTGTTCTCTCCCTCATTCTCAAACCGTCCGTGCCCTACCTTAAAACTTACAGGCCTTGAGGATCATGGCAGGGAGGAAGGCATTGTTTGGCGGCCGCTGGAAGTTGGGGGGAGTGATGAGCCAGCAGTGCATCTGGATTGTGAGCAGCCCTGCCTTCGGTCCTGTCTCGGTCCCACTAAACCGGCTGGCAATAACGAAGTCAGACATCACGGGGGCTTTCCCTCTTGCAAAATCGCTATAGGCTCTTCCGGTCTCGATCCCGCCCCTCAGGATCGAGACCGGCAGAGCCTTTAGTAATTTGGCAAAAGGGAAGAACCCATGGCATCTGACTTTGTTATTGCTAGCCGGTTTAACAGGGATAGGACCGAAGGCAGGACTGCTCACAATCCGGATGTGCCACAGGACTCGGCGTTCACTCGCTCTGTGACGGTTCGTCTTCTGCCAGTGACGTACTAAGTGCGCAGGTGCAGTCGTGCGGCCACACCACTACAGAAAAGGGATCAGGGAACACGTTTCGCTACTGCGCATGCGCGGGCTAGCATTTTATTATTTAAGATTGATAAGCAGTACTAAATTTTAGGATGGGTGAATTTCATATTTAGTTTAAATAATAACTATTCAATATAAGTACTCCACTCTTTTAGCTAGAGAGCCCAATCTCAACGGAAGAAAAAGCCTCAGGTAATTTTTAGGTAGGGCTTAAACTCTCAAACCTCCTCCTCCAACATCATTGGCAAAAATCTTCCGAAGAGAATGTGCAAGATACCACATTCAACTCTAAGTGCAGGACTAAACTAGCTGTTGCTTATAACTGTAAGAGAACAAGTGTTTTTTAAAGGGTAGCCAACGTTTCACAGTAAGAAACCGTTTCTTCAGGGCTTATTTAACTTTCACTTTCCTCCAACCTTTTTCTAAGCTGCTTGCTTCATCTCCAGCGTCCCGTCTGTCAGCTTTAGAGACCGTATCTGGCGAAGGACGTAAGAAGACATGAAGCGGTCCAGAGAAGGGTGACGAAAATGATAGGAGGCTTGCGCCAAAAGACATATGAGGAGAGACTGGAAGCCCTGAATATGTATACCCTAGAGGAAAGGAAAGACAGGGGAGATATGATTCAGACGTTCAAATACTTGAAGGGTATTAACGTAGAACATAATCTTTTCCAGAGAAAGGAAAATAGTAAAACCAGAGGACATAATTTGAGGTTGAGGGGTGGTAGATTCAAAGGCAATGTTAGGAAATTCTACTTTACGGAGAGGGTGGTGGATGCCTGAAATGCGCTCCCGAGAGAGGTGGCGGAGAGTAAAACTGTGACTGAGTTCAAAGAAGCATGGGATGAACACAGAGGATCTAGAATCAGAAAATAATATTAAAAATTGAACTAAGGCCAGTACTGGGCAGAATAGCACAATCTGTGACTGTATATGGCCATTTGGTGGAGGATGGGCTGGGGAGGGCTTCAATGGCTGGGAGGGTGTAGATGGGCTGGAGGAGATTTCGGTAGTAGGAACCCAAGCACAGTACCGGGTAGAGCTTTGAATTCTTGCCCAGAAATAGCTAAGAAGAAAAAATTTAAAGAATTTAAATTGAATCAGGTTGGGCAGACCGGATGGACCATTCGGGTCTTCATCTGCCGTCATCTACTATGTTATGTTACATTTAATTGGAAAAATTGGAGTAGATTAAATTATAGTTTCTGGTAGAATTCTCTGTGTCATATATATAAAATGGAAAGAATGTTAGCTACACAGAAAGGAAATTGTAATAAATTTCAGGAGGTTTGGGGACCATTAATAGAATATTGAAATAAGTAAATAACATTTTTCCATTATTGGTACAATTGCAAAGTGAGGGATGGGGGCAGGGATTTCTAATCTTGTAGTAAATGTTTAGTTTAAAAGATTATATATAATATATTATATGATATATATAATTACTTATGAAATAGTTAGGATGGGAGGGAGGGTTTAAATATTGTTAATTTAAGTCGAATATGATAGATAATCAAGTGATATTGTATAAGTTCGAATGTTAAATTTCTGACGCACTTGTTGTAAGATGTAGAAATGAATAAAGAATTAAAAAAAAAAAAAAAGAACAGGCGCTAGAATAGAACCTTGAGGCACACCACTGGTAACATCCCTTTCCTCAGAGTGATCTCTATTGATCACTACCCTCTTTCGCCTTCCACTCAACCAGTTCTTGACCCAGCCCGTCACTTTGGGACACATCCCGAGGGCACTCAGTTTTTTTATTAGACATCTGTGCTAAAATCTAAATACACCACATCTTTTGCACATCCTCTATCCAATTCTCTGGTCACCCATTCAAAGAAATTGATCAGATTTGTCTGACAAGACCTACCTCTAGTGAATCCATGTTGCCTCCGGTCCTGTAATCCACAGGATTCGAGAAACTTGACCATTCTCTGTTGTAAAAGTGTTTCCATTAATTAGCTTACCACAGAAGTCAGACTTACCGGCCTGTAATTCCCTACTTTTCCCTTACTTCCACTTTTGTGGAGACGGACCACATCTGCCCTTCTCCAGTCCTCCAATATCACTCCCGACTCTAGAGTCTCGTTGAAAAGGTAACTGCGCTAAAAGTTATGTGACACACTGGTGCTTAGTGAAGAATGTGAAGAGAATAGAGTCGATCCAGAGAATGGCCACTAGGATGGTCTCAGGACTTAAAAATCTCCCATATGAAGAATGTCTGAGCAGACTGCACTTATATTCTCTCGAAGAGCGCAGAGATAGGGGGGACATGATAGAAACATTCAAATACATCACGGACTGCATTGAAGTGGAGGAAGAAATCTTTTTTCTTAAGGGTCCCACGGCAACAAGAGAGCATCCACTAAAACTTAAGGGGGGAAGATTTCATGGTGATACCAGGAAATACTTCTTCACCGAAAGAGTGATTGATCGATGGAATGGTCTTCCATGCCAGGTGGTCGAAGCCAGTAGTGTGCTCGACTTCAAGAGACGATGGGACAAACAGATGGGGTTGCTACAGAGTTATGCTTAAAAGATGGATTCTCAAGGGAGGAAGGGTTTTTGAGTGGGCAGACTTTTTGGGCCGCCGGCCTTTTTCTGCCGTCATACTCCACATTTCTATGTTTAGTGCGATTCTATAAAAGGTATGTGCACTTTGTAGGGCCATTCTAGTTGGTGCTAAATTTTTAATGGTATAGTTCTGCAGCTTATGCAAGAGTTTGGAGAGTTTTTGAGGGGCTGGTGGAGCCTTAGCTTGCTTTTGAGGATGCCATATTCATTATTCCCTAGCTGCACACCCGGACATTGTTTGTTTTTTAAAGGATGTAATACACTTCAAGCATCCTCTATGTGCTCCATTTCTGGATCAGAATCTCAACTTGGTACTGAAGGTGCTGCAGAAGGTTCTCATTGAATTTCTTTGGAAAGTGGCTTTTAAAGATCTCACCCAAAAGTCTGTGTTTTTGGACACTATCTCCTCTCCTAGAAGGATTTCAAAGTTGTAGGCCTTTTCTTTGCAGGGATCCCTTTCTTCGTTTCACAGATAGTGTAACTATAAGGCAATTTCTTCCTTCCTTCTCAAGATGATTTCTTCCTTTTATTTGAACCAACCAGTTTTTGGCTTTTTTTTTTTTGTCAGGAGGACTATGAGAAGGAATTTCTATCTTTATGTGTTCTGGATGTGCACCACATCTTCCTTCACTATCTGGAAGTCACCAATGAATTTTGCTGATCTGACCATCTTTTATTCTGAACTCAAGTTCTAATAAGGGTGCCTTAATTTCTTAGGCTACCATTGGGCATTGGTTTCCTTTCCTTCTTCTAGTCTCCATGAGCATGTTTATGTATGTGCGACTCACAAATATTAGATTAGATTTAAGGAAGCTATTTTTTCTGTATATGTTCTGTCAGGCAAAACTCCACCTATTTCTCTCAAAATGCTTTCCACAAGCATCTGTAGGCAGAATCACATGCTTTTTTCTCCTTAAGATCTGATGGTCAGCAACCTGGTCATCTTTGCATATTTTCTCAAGCTTTATCGCCTGGATATCTTGGCCAGGACAAATAATTCCTTTGGGGTGTCAGTCCTTTCAGCCACATTGTCGTGCTCCTGCCCCGCCTACCCCAAGGGTGTAGGATGAGTATCCTTTACCACATACTTGAGGGTGTAGGCTGAGTATCCTTCACCGCTTACTTCAGGGTGTAAACTGAGTAACCTTCACTGCCATCAAATACTACTGGTACACTGGTCCCTGCGGACCTTCCTGTCACTGGTCACTTCAGCTGCACCAGTCACCCTGCCCTGCACTGGTCCCTCTGGATGCTCTGATCGCTCAGATGAGGTTAGAGGCTTAGGCGGAAGCCAGCATTCCTTCCCTTGAGGGTCACCTGGGAGTCTTTGTTCCCAAGAACTCCAAATTATGTTCTCTTGTGGGAGTCCATTAAGCAACCCCCCTTTTATCTCAGCCAAAAGGGCCAAAAGGGTTCAAGATGAATTTCCACTCCCTGACAGAAGTCTTTAAGAATCTTTTTTCCTATCAAACAGAACTTTTTCTCTGTAGTTCAACCATATGCGAATTAGAATGCAAATCAGTTCATCAAATGCAATGTAAATGTCTACCAGTCTTCTCTGCCACTGAGGAAAGCAACACTCCGGGGAAATAAGGTTAGCCTGTTCCTAACACCACTCACCTAGTCTTCCACAATGACTAGAACCATCTCAGAGGAACTATGTTGACCCAGCTATTCCCTGTTTGACCCCAGCCATCTATTGCCTGTCCCTTGGGAAACCCTTGGGAGAGTTAAGCTCTGGTGTACCCCTCCCTTGAGGAAGCACTCTCTCACATGAAGGGACATACTGTATATCACATGCAGTTTCAATGTCCCATCCTATTTGAGGACTGGTTTGCTACATCCCACAATTAATGGACTTCTCTGTTGTTGACATAATGGAAAGAAAAAATATGTCTTATCTGATCATTTTCTTTCCTTTAATCACAATAGAAGAATCCAGTCATCCTGCCCTGTCTTGCTTTTTTTTCTTTCCTTTAATCACAATAGAAGAATCCAGTCATCCTGCCCTGTCTTGCTTTTTTTGTTGTTGTCTGAATTTGTTTCTTCAAGTTCAGGTTTTGGGTTGTTGTTTGATATCTTTGTAGTTACTGTGAAGAAGAAGTTGGTTGTTCTTACCTTATATTGCTGCTTTGTTAGTGAAATACTGACTGAATGATGTATTTGACAGCCCTTTGTCGCAGAGGTCAGATTTTTGTCTGCTATCTTCACCTGTTGGTAGATGGACATAACCCAATATAATATAGGGACTTCTATTCTGCCACATTGCCAAATGGGTTTAGTGCAGATTACAAAAATAAGTACAGGAAAACATATTTTTTCTTATTAAAATTTAAGATTATTACAAAAAAAGAATTTACCTATTATACTTCAGTCAAATATAACCTACTCATTTTGAGCTCTTAAGGTATATTCTAAACAGATAGGATTTCAGTAATGTATGGACTCATCTGCTGAGATTAAAGGAAAGGAAATTATCAGGTAAGATATCATTTTTCCTTTTGTCTTCTGCTAAGTCCTGTCCTCTTCCAGCTTCTGTATGGGAGTTGGGTCCTGTAAGAGAAAGTGATCTAATGATTCTATGCACTTTAACATGCTCCCGTTACTGCTACTGATGCTGTCAGATTCTGGACCAGCTGCAGCTTCAGTAAGCTTTTGTCTATGTGACAAGGAGAGTGGAGAAGATGGATAGTTTTGGGACTGCCTGAGGAAGGGAAAACATGTCATTATGTCACATTACATACACACTTTATAATTTGGTTTGTTCTATGCTCATTTTTATTTGTATGCTATTATTCCTACTGCTGTGCAACATTGTGCAATATGGAAATAGAAAGTAACAATAATGATTTTTTATCCTTATGCAGAGGGTTTCCCACTTTGTGCAGTAGAAATTTCTGATCCAGAGGTAGTAGAATGGTACTCTCCCAAAGATTTTGCTGTGGGCATGCATGTCACTATCCTTGGCCGTAACTTTTTCCTGTATGACTGTGATGAATTCACTTGCAAGTATTACCATGACAAATATGGGATCTCCTTTCAACCTATTGATGTGTGCAAGAAGGTGCAGGAGCCAATAAAGCAGGTATGAGGGAATTATTTTTTGTAGCTGTTGTGGAAATGTCAGGAAACAAGACTGCATATAAGGAAGACAATACAAAGATTATATATAATATTGTTTGATAAAACACCCCACTTGCTTGAGTAACCCTGATGTAGTACACTATTGTAATTTTAAATGCAAAACATTATTTTTCTAAAAGATATAAAATGGAAGCTCTTGTGTCTTGAAATATCTTTGATTATAAAATTATTACTTACTATTAAATATTTTGCTCTGTCTGTTCTTTTGTCTTACACAAAAAAACTGCATGAATACTTTCTGCACCTTTTGGAGTCTGGACTAAAAACTAACTCTGTAAGGCTTCATCACAGTGTAATTGTCATTTTTCATCATTGTGTGCAGTGGCATGCAGTCAGGGCTTTGGGGGCATTCACCCAACCCCCTGAGGGCACTGCTCTGAATTTGATTGAACAGGCAACAGGCAGAAGCTGCTCAATCAATCAAATTCAGATCAGTATTATCAGGGCCTTCAGAGGGTTGGGTGAATCCCCAGCCCTAGAGCCCTGCTTTTTTTTTTTGTTTCTTTGTTTACTTTATGTTTGATGCCGTTTTGACTGGTTGAACAGCACTTTATCCTTATGTTTCTCTTCAGAAATTACCTCCCTACAATGGCTTTGGTTTGATTGAAGACACTGTTCAGAACTGCCTTAGTCTGGTTCCTCAGCCACCAAAGAAGGACATCGTTAAGATGCTAGAGAATGACCGCAAAGTATTGCGATATGCAGCTGTTTTGGTAAGCTGTTTTCACTTAAATACTTATGAGCAAGTTACAAAATTGCATGCATTACATTCTGACTAAAGGACTGAGCCCACATTGTTCATGGTTAGGGTCAGCATTTGGCCTGAAAGTCTCACATCCCATAAGTGTCTTGATATGTGGCCTCAGAGAAGAAAGATTTTAGTCTACGGTAGGTTCCTGCTGCCTAAAATGTATAACTTTAAGCATGAGACATCTCTTGCATTAACGAGAGCTACTCAAGAACAGGCTTCTAGCATGTACTTAGCATATAAATTAAAAAAATAAACAAAGAATAAATAAATTTATCACAAGTTTAGAATTTTTTGCATGTATCTGTGCTTATAGGCTATGTAATTTTCAATATGTACAGTATATGCATGTCAAAGCTGATATGACCATAGTCTTAAGAATGTGTACACAAGGTCAATATCTCAGCTATATTCTTCCTCTTAATTATGGTAAATACTATGCTGAGAACTAAAATTATATTTATTTCCAGACTTAATTATTCTAGGAAACAAAATGAGTAGAGAAGCTGTATAGTATATAAGCAGTCCCTGGGTTAAGAACAAGTTCCATTTTTAAAACCATTCTTAAGATGAATTTGTATGTAACTCAGATCATGTAAGAATCTGTGTGTATTTATGTTCTCCTGTACAGTACAGTCTTTAAAAAACATTAAACATTAAAGAAAAGGACCTTAAAATAAAGTATTGTAGTTTAAATAGAAGTGACGGACATCAGGCTCTGCCACCGCAGGAATGGAAAGTCCCTGTGGGGATGGAAAGCGCCTCTCCCTCTGTTTTGTAACCCAAATTCTTGCCTCCCTCCCATGGTGTTTACCTGTTCTGGCTGGCTCCCTCCCCCTTCCTTCCAGCTGCACTTGTTTCTCTTCACAAAGCTGCAGGCAGCGTTTCCTACACGCTGCCCACGGCTGACCTAGAAACCTTCCTTTTGAGCACTGAATAGTGGAAAACTTTCTTTTTCCCTCCCAAAATCTGATCCTAATATTCTTCCCACCTTCCTCATCTCATTGAGGCCCCTCTTGCATCCCTTTTCATCCATCCCATTGTTGCCTCTCCACCACCACACCCAACATTTCTCTCTCTCATCTCTCTTTTCCCCATTCATCTCTCCCACCACAATGTCCAATAATTCTCTCTCCCTCCCTATGCCCAACAATTCTCCTCTTTCTTCATTTCCCTATGTGCACCATGTCTTTCCCTCTCACTCAGACACACATGCCCAACAATTCTCCTTTTCTATTCCCTCCCAGTTCTCCTTTCTATTCCCTTTCTAAGAACAATTAAGTCATATTTCAACTTCTTTTCATTTGGATTACTGGTTCAGTCTCTTGTTCTCAGTACATTGAATTATTGTAATGTGCTCTATCTTTCATTATCCAAGAAAAATTTAAAAAGGTTGCAAATTATTCAGAATACTGCTGTGCGTTTGATTTGTGGACTGAAAAGAACTAATCACGTGACACCAGGGCAGGATTAACGAATAGGCCCAGTAGGCACTTGCCTAGGGCCCGAAATGGTCAGGGGGGCCCGATGAAGAAGGGCATTTTTTTTAACAGCGATGGGCCCCCTCCTGCATCAATCGGCAATGCGGTCCCCCCCCCCAAATCAGCAAAACAGGCTCCCCCCCCATCGACAGACCGATCGGCAATTGACCCCCCTCCCCCATCGACAGAAAGTAAGATGAGCAAGGAACACGGGTAAGAAAGGCAACACCAACTGTAATTTTCCAAGCGGTGCTGCTTGCCCAAAGCTTCCCTCTGACGCAGCTTCCTGTTTCTGCCGGGGCACGTCAGAATGGGGTAGGGGGCCCAGTGTATTTGTGTGCCTAGGGGCCCTCGAAGAATTAATCCTGCCCTGCGTGACACAGTATTATCTTAAACTGCACTGGTTGCCGATAGAGGCAAGAGTGATCTTTAAGTTTGGCTGGATATGTTTCAAGGCTCTCAGTAGGTTATTACCCAGTTATCCCATGGATCATTTTAAATTTGCCAATAGAAAACATCTACCTGATCTTTGATTCTTTGATTTTCCTTCTGTAGAAGGATGTGTGTATAAACAATTCTTTAGTAAGATCTTAGCATATCAGGCAGCATTAAGGGATAGACAATTTAGTATGTATTTTTTCCCTACTTCTTACCTGGCATTTAAAAAATCTATGAAGACTGTTTTATTTGGGAAATATTTTGATTAACTGTCTTATACCATGTACACCTGCATTACATCAATGGAGCCAGACTGATCTATGGCGCCTTCCGGAGAACAATTAAAACCGTACTGTTTGACAAATTCATCTCCTAAACAGTAGCCTCACTACCTACACAGTTATATTTTCCCTCTGTCAAATTCTGTGTAATATGTTGTTCCCTCACTTTCTGCATTTTGCAATTCGCTGATTGTCCAGCATCACTCCTTGGGTTGCATTCATGAGATCTAAATTACATACTTAAGATTCATATTTCCCTTTTAACTATTTCTTGTTAATAAGTTGTACCCTCACTACTTGTATCCTGTAATTCGCCGACTGTCCAATTTTATTCTGTAATTCGCTTATCCAGTAATTTGCTGTACCCTATAATCCGCCTTATTCTGTAACTCGCTTTATTCTGTAATTCGCTTCATTCTGCAATTCACCTCATTGTCTAGCTTTATTCTAAATTGTGCAGATTGATCAGCTTTATTCCTTGGGTTGTATACATGAGATCTATACCACATACTTAAGATTCATATTTTCCTTTTATCTATTTCTTATGTAATAAATTGTATCTATTTCTTATGTAATAAGTTGTACCCGCACTTCTTGCATTCTGTAATTCGCTGTAATTAGCTGATTGTCCAGCCTTCTTCGATGTGAACCACCTAGAAGTCATTCGACTGTAGCAGTATAGAAGAATAAAGTTATTATTATTTTAATTTTTGTTAACCGCACAGAGCCGCAAGCTAGCTGTGGGATATAAGAAATTTTGTTAACTTATGTTATGTCATAGCTTTCCCTCACTTCCTCCATTCTTCCATCCTATGACCCAAGTTCATGCTCCTCTCCCCCCCATTCTGTGTCCCAAGTTCATGCCCCTCCCTACTGCCTGCCTTCCATCCTTTGTCTGAAGTTTATGCTCCCTCCTTTCCTTCTGTGTCCTAATGTGCCTCCTCTCTCCTATGTCCCAAAGTGCCCCTCTCCTTTCCTCCATTCTGTGTCCCAAGTTCATGCCTCCCTCCTGCAGGTGTTTACCTGTTATCCCAGGACAAGCAGGCAGGTATTCTCACTAGTGGGTGATGTCATCCGACAGAGCCCCGATACGGACATCTTGCAAGCATGTCTTGCTTGAAGAAACTCAGAAGTTTCGAGATGCCCGCACCGCGCATGCGCCAGTGCCTTCCCGCCCGATGCTCCGGGCATGTCTCCTCAGTTCTTTTTCTTCCGCGGAGCTGAGAAGTCTATCTTCAATTTGCGCCCATTGAATATCTTTTTTGCCTTCTTTTTGCCGCGGGTTGAGTTCTTTTGGGCTCTCCTGTACGTTTCTTTCTTTCTTTCTTTGATTTCTTTAAAAAAAAAAAATTTTTCCTTCCGACTCCGGGTCGGCCGCGTGGCTCAGGCCCCGCGCCTTCGACCATGCGGCGGAGCTTTTCCGGCCTATGTCCCGGCTGATTACCGGTTTCAAAAAGTGTAGCAAGTGCCAGCGCACGATTTCGCTCACGGACCCTCATTGACGCTGCTTACAGTGTCTGGGACCGGATCACTTTCCGAAATCGTGCCGGCCTTGCTCCACTCTGACGGCGAGAGCGTTTAAGCGCCGCTGTCTGCTCTGGGAGTCCATGTTTAAGATGGAAGCTTCGTCAGATTCTGCAGCTTCGACATATACGGGGGCTTCGACTCCTGCAGCGAAGCCCGCTGCCTCCCCAGCTGCTTCGGGCCTCCTGAAACCGGCTTCATTCACCCCGGTTTCGGCCCAGGCTTCGGCGCCGGTGCCTTCCTCCGTTTCCTCGGAGCAGGTCTCGACCCCTACAGTTCCACCAGTGGTGCTCAAGGTGCCGAAAGCTGGCAAGCAGAAGCACACTGCACCTAAGGAGCGTGGAGACCGTGCGGAAGGGCCCCCTTTTGGTGCGGATCCCTCCATATCGGCTTCGCTGCGGTCCATTCTGGAGGCTCAGTTCGTGGAGCGCATGCAAACCATGGGGCCTCGTCTGATTGCCACCATCCAGGGTGACCTCCCAGCTTCGGCTTCGAGGGGCGGACCGCTCCCTCCTCCTCCTCCTCGCCGCACGACCTCGTTGCTCAGCGAGGAGGAGCGGCGAGTGGTGTCCGGGTCCTCGAGGAGATCCTCCGAGAGTGCTATGCCTCCTTTGGAACCGATTCCCTCGAGGAGGGCTTCTCTTAGTGATATGCCTCCTTTGGAGCCCATTCCCTCGAGGAAACCCTCGTTTAGTGATCTGCCTCCCTTGGAACCGATTACTCCGCCCCATGATTCCGTGTGGCGTCCACCTTTGGGGCCATCCAGTCCGGGGCATAGCAGGAAGCAGGACGAGTTCTTCCGAACTCCCTATCAAGCCTGGGCGACGTCCAGAGAAGCACCGACTCTTCCACCTTTGCGATCGACGGCATCGAGTCCGATCTGCTCCTTGGAAGCGTCTGACCCAGTCTCGCACAGGAGGACTCGATCTCCTTCCAGGCATCGGGAGGGGCATCGGTCCAGACATTCTTCGAAGCATTCCTCTCAACACTCGACCGTCTCGCCTCAGAAGAAATTGCCTCGGTTGGGATATGCTGCTTCGACTGGGTCTCCTCCTCCGGGTCCGGAGTTCGAGGACCCCGAAGTTTTCTACTCGTCCTGTTGCTCACAGGCCTCTTTGGAGCCTGAGGCTTCGTCTTCTTCTAGTCCGTCTCGCGGACCGGCGACGGCGGACCAATTGTCCTTTTCATCGTTCCTCAGGCAGATGGCGGATGACTTGGACATTACTCTAGATGCGGGGTCTCGATATTCCAAAGAGTATCTCGATACCATGCACTTGCCTCGGCCTCCGGCGGAGTCCTTGCGGCTTCAATTGCACAAGCTCCTCAACCAGACCTTCATGCGCTGCTTCGAGTCTCCTTACTCTATCCCTGCGGTCCCTGGCAAATTGGATTCGCGGTACCGCACGGTACATCATAAAGGCTTTGAGGGTCCTCAACTTTCGCACCAGTCCCTCCTGGTCGAATCCTCGCTCAAGCGGTCTCATCCTGGCCAGGTCTACGCTTCCGTACCTCCGGGCCGTGAGGGCAGAACCATGGATAAGTTTGGGCGACGCATCTATCATTATTCGATGATGGCGTCTAGAGTCCTGAATTACAATTTCCACTTTGCAACCTACTTGGAATTTTTTCTACCTGTGCTTCGAAAGTTCACTCCCTACATCGAGTCCCAGGCTAGGTTTGAGTTTGAGGAAGTGGTTGCTTCGTTGTCCCAACTCCGCCTTCAGTTGATGCAATCTGCCTATGATGCGTTCGAGCTCTCTGCCCGAGCGGCGGCTTGCTCGGTGGCGATGCGCCGGTTGGCCTGGTTGCGGACCATTGACATGGACCCGAATCTTCAGGACCGTCTGGCGAACGTCCCGTGTGCTGGGGCGGATCTTTTTGACGAATCCATCGAGATTGTCACAAAGAAGTTGTCGGACCATGAAAAGTCCTTCCAATCTATCCTTCGGCCGAAGCCCAAGCCTCAGCAGTCTCGACCTTCTCGTCCACCGTTGATTTATCAGAGGCGTTATCAGCCGAGGCAAACTCCTCCTGCGAGACAACCGGCGAAGCGTCAGCCTCCCCAGAAGGGTCAGCCTAAGTCTCAGTCGCCTGCTGTCCCTAAAACCACTCAGCCTTTTTGACTGTATCGTCGAGGGCATAACCAACCTCGTTCTGCCTCCCCCTGTTTTTCCCATCGGAGGGCGCCTCCATCATTTTTATCATCGCTGGGAGGCCATAACAACCGACCTCTGGGTCCTTACTATCATCAGGGAGGGATACTCTCTTTATTTCCATCGGGTCCCTCCGGACCACCCTCCAAGAGAGTATCCTTCCAACTTGACTCAGACCGCCCTTCTTCTCCAGGAAGCTCAGGCTTTGCTCCGGCTTCGTGCCGTGGAGCCGGTCCCTACGGCCCAACTGAACCAGGGGTTTTACTCCCGGTACTTCCTTGTTCCGAAGAAGACGGGCGACCTGCGACCCATTTTGGACCTCAGGGCCCTCAACAAATTCCTAGTCAGAGAGAGGTTTCGCATGCTGACACTTGCTTCTCTCTACCCTCTCCTCGAGCAGAACGACTGGTTATGCTCTCTGGATCTCAAGGAGGCCTACACTCACATTCCCATTCATCCGGCCTCCCGCAAGTTCCTCAGATTTCGGGTGGGACATCTCCATCTGCAGTATCGAGTGCTTCCATTCGGCCTGTCCTCGTCTCCCAGAGTCTTCATGAAGTGTCTGGTAGTGGTTTCCGCTGCACTCCGAGACAGGGGTCTTCAGGTATTTCCATACCTCGACGACTGGCTCATCAAGGCCCTGTCAGCTCCAAAGGTCATTTCGGCGACCTTGACAACGATCTGCTTCCTGCAGAGCCTGGGCTTCGAGATCAATTTTCCCAAATCTCATCTGCAGCCTACCCAGTCCCTTCCCTTCATCGGGGCGGTACTGGACACCATTCAGCTTCGAGCATTCCTTCCTCCTCAGCGCATGGATGCCCTTCTTCGTCTCTGCCAGTCTGTGTCTTCTCACCAGTCCATCTCAGCGAGACACATGATGGTCCTCCTGGGCCACATGGCCTCTACAATTCATGTGACACCCTTTGCCAGGCTCCATCTCAGAATTCCTCAGTGGACCCTAGCTTCTCAATGGACTCAGGTGTCAGACCCGTTGACTCGACACATCATAGTCACTCCTGCTCTTCGGCAGTCTCTACTTTGGTGGATGACCTCTTCGAATCTATCCAGAGGTTTGCTGTTTCACACTCCTCCTCATCAGAAGGTTCTCACAACCGATTCCTCGACCTATGCCTGGGGGGCTCATCTGGATGGGCTTCGCACTCAGGGATTCTGGACCAGTGCGGACCGCCTCCATCAGATCAATCTTCTGGAGCTCAGAGCCATCTTCTATGCTCTTCAAGCTTTTCAACATCTGCTTCACGACATGGTGGTCCTCATCCGTACAGACAACCAGGTCGCAATGTATTATGTGAACAAGCAGGGGGGCACGGGATCAGCCTCCCTCTGCCAGGAAGCTCTCAGAGTCTGGGATTGGGCAGTTCGCCACAATGCCTTCCTCAAGGCTGTCTACATTCAGGGGAAGGACAATGTCTTGGCAGACAACTTGAGTCGTCTCCTCCAGCCTCACGAATGGACTCTCCATTCCAACCCCCTTCATCGGATATTTGCACATTGGGGGACGCCTCAAATAGACCTCTTTGCGGCTCCCCACAACTTCAAGCTGCCTCAGTTTTGCTCCAGGATCTACACTCCTCATCGACTCGAGGCAGATGCCTTTCTGCTGGATTGGGGGAATTGATTTCTGTATGCGTTTCCTCCATTTCCTCTCATTCAGAAGACTCTGGTCAAGTTGAAATCAGACCAAGCCACCATGATTCTAATAGCTCCTCGGTGGCCCAGGCAACCTTGGTTCTCCCTTCTACTTCAACTCAGCAGCAGGGAGCCATTCCTTCTTCCAGTGTTTCCTTCACTGCTTACTCAGCATCAGGGATCTCTACTTCATCCCAACCTGCAGTTTCTCCACCTGACAGCTTGGTTCCTCTCAACATAACTCCCCACCAGTTTTCCCAGGCGGTGAGGGATGTCTTGGAGGCTTCCAGGAAGCCTGCTACTCATCAATGCTACTCCCAGAAATGGACTAGATTTTCTTCATGGTGTATTTCCAATTCTAAGGAGCCTCAGCGAGCCTCCCTATCCTCTGTGTTGGATTATCTCCTACACCTGTCTCAGTCCGGTCTCAAGTCGACATCTATACGAGTCCACCTGAGTGCTATTGCGGCTTTCCATCAGCCTCTGCAAGGGAAACCTCTCTCTTCTCATCCTGTGGTTTCCAGATTTATAAAAGGACTTTTTCATGTTAATCCTCCTCTCAAACCGCCTCCAGTGGTTTGGGATCTAAATGTTGTCCTTTCTCAGCTTATGAAACCTCCTTTTGAGCCTCTGAGCAAGGCTCCCCGAAAGTTTCTCACTTGAAAAGTGGTTTTTCTGGTGGCCCTCACCTCTGCTCGCAGGGTCTTTGAGCTTCAGGCCTTGGTGGCGGACCCTCCTTTCACAGTTTTCCATCATGACAAGGTGGTCCTCCGCACTCATCCGAAATTCCTACCCAAGGTGGTCTCTGAATTTCATCTCAACCAATCCATCGTGCTTCCAGTGTTTTTTCCAAAGCCTCATTCTCATCCTGGAGAATCAGCTCTACACACTCTGGACTGTAAACGTGCTTTGGCTTTCTACTTGGATCGCACCAAACCACACAGAACTGCTCCTCAACTTTTCGTCTCCTTTGATCCAAACAAGTTGGGACGACCTGTATCGAAGCGCACCATCTCTAATTGGATGGCGGCTTGTATCTCTTTCTGCTATGCCCAGGCTGGATTACCCCTTCCCTGTAAGGTCACAGCCCATAGGGTCAGAGCAATGGCAGCCTCTGTAGCCTTCCTCAGATCGACACCGATTGAGGAGATTTGTAAGGCTGCCACTTGGTCCTCGGTTCATACATTCACCTCTCATTATTGTCTGGATACTTTCTCCAGACGGGATGGACAGTTTGGCCAAACTGTGTTACAAAATTTGTTCTCCTAAGTTGCCAACTCTCCCTCCATCCCATTGAGGTTAGCTTGGAGGTCACCCACTAGTGAGAATACCTGCCTGCTTGTCCTGGGATAAAGCAATGTTACTTACCGTAACAGTTGTTATCCAGGGACAGCAGGCAGCTATTCTCACGTCCCACCCACCTCCCCTGGGTTGGCTTCTCTGCTAGCTACCTGAACTGAGGAGACACGCCTGGAGCATCGGGCAGGAAGGCACTGGCGCATGCGCGGTGCGGGCATCTCGAAACTTATGAGTTTCTTCAAGCAAGACATGCTTGCAAGATGTCCGTATCTGGGCTCTGTCGGATGACATCACCCACTAGTGAGAATAGCTGCCTGCTGTCCCTGGATAACAACTGTTACGGTAAGTAACATTGCTTTCTGGTCAGCTCAGGGGCAGGAGGAAGTGGGCTTCCCTACTGCCTGGCTCTTGTAAGGGGTTCAGGGTCTTGGGAGCAGGAGGGTGTGGGCAACCCTCCTGCCAGCTGACTTCATGGGGGGATTCCCTGCTGCAGCTGCTCAGCTAATTGCAGCAGGAGGATTCCCTTGCCGCAATCAGCTCAGCGACTGCATCTATTTGAAATGTAGACCAGCATTTTGATGGCCTACATTTCAGGCATTTGTTGAGGCCCTAGGGAGACACCTAGGGCCACTTAAGCTCACCCAAGGCCACTTCCAGGTGAAACCACACCCAGCCTTGGGTGAGCTTAAGTGTCCCTATGCGTCTCCCTCAAACGCAACAAACCCCCTACAGTGTAGGCCTTATGTTTTGGGGGGTTTTTAACATGTGTCCTGATTGGCTGCTAGACAGCAGTAGAATGCCCATTTATAGAATCTGCCCCTATACATTTGAAGAGACAATGAAAGGGAATGAAAAAACTTTATTACAAAAAGTAACAATGGAATCCGTTGCATCTGTCTTGGTGGGGAAGAGTCCAAACTGTTAAGATGATGATATTGCCTGTTGTTTGTTACCAAATGGGTATGATACCAGTTTTTTTTCAGGGGTCTTTTTATAAAAAGTTGAATAGTATTTTGACTAAGTTTATTTGGCTGGGTAAAAGTGCAAGAATTGCCTTAGTGACCTTACAAAAACCAATTGTAGAGGGTGGGGTAAATTTTCCAAATTTTTATAGGTACCATCAATCCTATATTATGCGTCAGGGTATGTATTGGGTCCTCCCAGAACTCTTGGAAAAGCTACCTGATTGGTTATGGTTGGAATGGCAACTCATGTTTCCCATTAGACTTCGTCATCTTCTCAGTATTAAAATGCCTAGAATACGGAAAAATAATAGAATATTAATGGACACATGGAAAACTTTACGATATATTAATAATTTAACACCTCTTCCAATTCAAAAATCTACATATCAAAATATATGGCTAAACTCCAGGATCCAAATAGGCGGTTTTAAGATTGTCTGGAAGGATTGGATTAAAGCAGGTATATGAACCTTAAATGATGTTATATCTAATGGTAAACTGCTGGATTTTTCACAGTTGCAACTTAAATTTGGTTTTGATAAAAAACAAAGTTATAAATGGTTGCAACTGAAGCAGGCTATTCAGGCAGGGTTCCCTGAATGGAAATCTCTTAATAATCAATTTAGTTTAGATTTCTTATGCTTTCAGGCAGACTTCCTGGGACACCAGGCCGCACAGTGGTATAAATTATTATCTGGCTATTTACATAAGAAACTAAAGACTGGACTTAGAGATATTTGGAGCATTGAGATTAAGCATCAAATTAATGCATCTCAATGGACACGTATTTGGTCTTGGAGGATGAAATGTACAATGTCTGCATCTTTGAGGCAAACATGGTTTTTCCTGTTGCACTCTGGACCCTGTTCGTTTACAAAAATTGGATTGCTCTAAGTCTAATAGATGTTGGCATTATCATCTCGAAGCTGGAACTTTAGATCATTTATTGTTTTATTGTCCATTCATTAAGGCTTTTTGGCAGTCTATTTGGGATCAAATAAATTGCTTGTTAGAAAATCATGTAGCACTGTCATATGACACAATTTTATTTGGCATGTCTATGAGAGCTAAGTGTCAAATATCTACTAATAATAACAAGCTTTTGATGATATTGACAGGAGTTGCCATCCAACAAATAGCATATAATTGGAAGGATTGTAAAAGACTGAATTACTGTTTTTGGTGGAATTCAGTTTGTCACATGTATAAAATGGAAAGAGCATTGGCAGTTCAAAAAGGTTATTATAATAAATTTAAGGATGTGTGGGGACCATTATTAAATTATTATAATGAATAATTTACACTTTTCCCAATTTTAATACACATGTGGATTTGGGGTGGGGGGTTCTTGGTTTTCTTGGGGGTTAAATCTTCTTGTTGTATGATATTGTAGATTTTCAAGTGATGTTGTATTATAATTGTTTGATATTTCCGTAACTTGATGTAAGTTATAAAATGAATAAAGACATTTTTTTTTAAAAAAAGAATCTGCCCCTATATGTCTACTTTCACTTTCCAGAAGTGTCACACACATAATCACACACAAACACATATAGCCAAACTACATTTTTGGAAGCTGGTTATAAAATTGTCATCCCTGTATCTCTGTGCATTTTTTTATGTGTGTATACCCACAAGATATTTTAGAAGATCCTACTTGAGTGCATAAAATGCTTTTCTACACACTGAAGTTTCTTACACTAATAATTTTTCTTGCTTTTCTTTATAGGATACTCTTAACTCTATAGACAAAGGTAGGCGTTTCATCATCTCTTTCTACCTGAGTGATGACGCAGCCAGTATCTTTGAACAGCAGATCCGCAATTCTGGCATAATTGGTGGGAAGTTCCTGGAAAGAACAAGAATACCTAAACCAGACTCTACTGTAGATAATCCCTCATACTATGGACCTTCTGACTTTACCATTGGTTCTGTAATTGAAGGTAGGTTTATCTGAGGCTTATAACTATCAGATCTTACTTTGCAACATGTTAAGGATTGTATATCATACTTAGGGCTTTTGATTATAGCTTTTACCAATAAATATCAATAAACAACCCCAATGTAAAGAATTTTAAAAGATGCGTATTGGACACACAACATGAAAACAACACTTTGGCTTGTCTTGTATCCTCCACTCAGTTTGTGTCTTTTTGTGCTGGTGACTTCTAAGTGACATAAATGTATGTATTTGATTCTGCTGGAAAAAATACCCAGCAAAATTACCCCTGACAAAAACAAACAAACCACTGATTAACATTTATTTTTGTGCCCTCAAAGACTTTTTAAAATACAATATCCACATTTGTCATAGAGGGACCTTCTATGACAAATGTGGATTTTGTATTTTAAAAGGATTTAATGAATAAAAGCATTAGACTTCCACAGTCTTGTTTATTTGGTTTGTCCTTTTTCTCCTGTGGAAATTTGGGTCTTTTTTTTATTTTTTTTTAAATCTTTATTCATTTTTTCATCTTACAACAAGTGTATCAAGAAATAACATTTGAACTTAAAAACATCACTTGATATTCTACTACAATCAACTTAAATTAATGAAATTATAATCCCCTCCCTCCTATCCCTCCCATATCATATGCATTCACATATATTATACAATATAATCTTTCCTATTAATCCAAACATTTAATAAAGAATCAGAAACTCCCCCATCCCTATCCCATCATTTCAATTGTATTATTAAGGGAAAATGTTAACTAATTACAATAATCTGTTAATGGTCCCCAAACATCTCGAAATTTACTAAAATATCCTTTCTGTGTGGCTAATGTTCTTTCCATTTTATATAGATGACATAAAGAATTCCACCAAAAACTGTAATTTAATCTGCTCCAATTTTTTCAATTAAATGTAATCTGTTGAATGGCAACTCCTGTCATAATAAGTAAAAGCTTATTGTTTTTTGAAGAAATCTGACTCTCATTGACATGCCAAATAAAATAGTATCATATGTTAAAGCCACCGGATTTTCTAATAACCTATTTATTTGGCCCCATATTGATTTCCAAAAAGCCAAAATAAATGGACAATAGAATAATTGATGATCTAAAGTCCCAGTTTCAAGAAAAATTTTAATAAGCAATATAGCTTGGAGTTCTTATGCTTTCAGGTGGACTTCTTGGGACAGCAGGCCGCACAGTGGTATAAACTGATATCTGGATTTATGAATAAAAACCCAAAACTGGTCTTCGTGACATTTGGACTATTGAGATTAAGCATCAAATTACTGCATCAAATTTGGTCTTGGAGGATGAGATGTACAGTGTCTGCATCTATGAGACAAACTTGTTTTTTTCTATTACATAGAAGTAGTATAATGGGTGCACCTCATGTCAAAATGATTGACAGCTGTCAGAGATAAGGATCAACCAATCAGCGTTCACTTCCTTGTTAAGCCCCACCCACTCTCTGCCCAAACCCCGCCCACTCTCCACCTACTTTTACTCAAGCCCCACCCATGCCCCTCACATTCCACACCCACTTTTAGCTCTGCCCAGGCCCTGCCTATGCTACACCCACTTTTCCCATAGCCATACCCATGCCCCGCCCATGCCCCACCCTTTTCCACCCATGCCCCACCCACTCCCATAGGAATGAATGGTGGTGGCCTCCTCAACCTGAATTTTTTAAGAAGTTACAACAATTGGAGGGCGTGGCTTAGCGCGCACACAATATGGACGTGTGATCGCGGCGCTCCTCTTCAACTAAGCAACGGATATTAAAAAAAAGTTATCCCCTTCATGCCGATTTCGGCGAAAAGCTAATGCAGTCGATATTGAAACTCCTCCGACGAAACTGAAACAAAGCCCTGAGGGAAAGGAGCCAAAAAAGATCTGTTTCTCCTTCGCCGGTTTTTTCTATGTGCTGGAGCATCGCGGCATCGAAGGCAGTTACTGACAGTGAGGCTGACAAAAGATAAAGATCTTAAAGATCACTGTGGCGATACAATTGTGCCTGTCGATGCTAAAACTGTGGTAGCTTAATATTACCCTCCTCCGCCGAAACTAAAATAAAGCCCTGAGGGAAGGGAGAAAAAAAGATCTGTTATTTCCTCACCGGCTTTTCTCTGTGCTGGTGCAGCACAACATCGAAGCTGACAGAAGTCTTCGTGGTCCTAACGACTGTGGAAAAAATAAAATCGGCGAAAATATAAAAAGAAGTGCAGGAGCATGGCAAGCACCCGACAAAATAAAAATGAAACTGGTCAGTCGGCAAAAAGGCAGAAGCAGGATCAAATTACACCAAGTAAGGTCCCGCTTCCTGCTGAAGAGTCAGATGTGCTGAGCAAAGCAGAAGTTATGGAGGAACTGAGACAAATTAAACAAATGCTTAAAGAGACTGTGAGTAATATGACTGAAATGAAGGAAGAAATACTAAATATCCACAGACAGATGGAAATAAATAATAAAAGAACAACTGACTTAGAAACTAAAATGGAGGTTTTAGAATGTGAAGGAAACAGATGTAAAAATGACAGTTTGGAACTGATTCAATTGAAAAATCAGCTGGAAGATTATGAAAACCGAGGAAGAAGAAAGAATATAAAACTTTTTGGAATGCAGGAAAATTTGGAAGGGAAAAATGCCATACAATTTTTAGAAAATCTAATTCCCAAAATACTGCAATTAGATTTTAAACAACCATTAGAAATAGAAAGGGCGCACAGGATCCCAGTAAAAAATATGGAAAATCAAGGCAGACCAAGACCATTAATATTTAAAATGCTAAGATACCAGCAAGCAATAGAAATTTTAAATGCTGCCAAGAAAGACAAAAATTTAAATTACAAAGGATCCAAAATATGGTTTTTGCCTGATTTTGCTAAAAACACAGCAAATAAAAGAAAGAGATTCCTAGACTTGAGATCTCAATTAAAGGAAAAGGGATATAAATATGGTTTGTATTACCCAGCAAAAATGAGGGTATCTTCTGGAGATAAATCCTTGTATTTTGAAGATCCGGAAAAACTAAAGACCTTCCTTTCAAAATCAGAACCTATGTCATTCTAACATAATGGATGTTGAAATGAACAGAAGATTTTAAGACTGGTTTTAATATAAAACTGTGAGACTTTGGAATACTGAAGAAAGAAGAATATGAAATAAAGAACAGGAAATAAAACAAACTAAAGAAAAAGACAACAAAAAAAAAATATAAAGAAGAAATAGACAAGAAAGATGGACTGGAAACTCAAGAGTCTAAACTTTAGAAAAGTAAAAGTTGGATGGCTGGAGTAAAGAGTGATCATAAAGTAATAAAAAACTTGAATAAATAACAAAAGGAGAAAAAAAAGAAGAATACACCAGATAATGATACAATTTGGTAAAAGAAGAAAGCAGAATGGAAAAAAGGATATTAAAAAAAATGACTAATGACACTCAAGAGTCTAAAGAGAAGAAGAATATAAATAAGAAAACATGATCTATGACATTTAGATGCAAATAAAAGAAAGGAAATGAAAATGTAAAATAAATAAAAAAATATACTAAATATTAATTATAAATTTTGATTTTGTAATATTATAGTTTCAAAAGGATTTGATATTAATTTGAAAAGAGGAAAAATAAAAAAAAATAAAAAAAATACAGTGGTGCCTCACACAACGAACTTAATTCGTTCCAGGAGCAAGTTTGTTATGCGAAAAGTTCGTTATGTGAAACGCGTTTTCCCATAACAATACATGTTAAAAAAAATAATTCGTTCTGCAGCATAAAATATGCTAAGATGACATAAAAAAAGATAAATTTGTCAAAATGGTGAAAATGGTGGTCTTGCTGAGGCCAAACTCTTTGACGAGGTCACACTGTTTTACCCCACATTCACTCCTTCTAATTATTTCCCGTTTCATTTCAACAGAAATCACCTTCCTGCTTTTTTTAGAAGCCATGATATATAAAAAATATTGAGTTTATCTTAAAAGGACGACTGTATACAGTGAGAGAGGGCAGTTAAGCGCAGTGACTAACGACTGCCTGCAGTGCCTGCGCGGAAGGATGCAATACATCGGCAGCTCGGGCGACTTCGTTGTGTGAAACGAAGTTCGTTGTGTGAAACGAAGTTCGTTGTGTGAATCAAGACATGAAGTTCGTTGTGTGCAGCATTCATTGTGCGAGGCGTTCGTTATGCAAGGCACCACTGTATATAAATTAAAAATTTCATTTTTTAGAATGAAAGGGAAAAAAAAAAAAAAAAAAAAATTGTTGAAATATAAATAAATGATAATAATTCAAAATTTATAATCAATTTTTAAAGAAGTATATTAAGATATGGATATTTATTTTTATATATTAAAAGGAGGATATGAATTGCTGGAATAGAATATATGAGATATAGAAAAATAACATTACTATATTAAATATATGTTTATGATAGAATTTTGTGATATAAACTAAAATATTGGAGAAATATAAATTAAAGATTGATGAGTGGATAAAGATACATTAATGGAATGTTAGGAGTAAAATATGGTTAAAGTTATCAAAGGTTAATATAACAGATAGAAAATATAATTATTTCGAAAATGGTAAAATGGTAAAAAAAAAAAAAAAAAGGGGGGGGAAAAAAGATTTTATGTTTAGAAGGAGATATACTAAGATACAATGTGAAAGTTTAATGAATTTATTTTAAGAAATGATAAAGGGGATATTAATTAAATATGTTGCCTAGAGGGGAGGGGAATGTTCGGGTTGCTGTTCCAATGTGTGTCCTTAAGCAGTCATTATATTGGGGGGGAAAGGGTGGGAAAAAGATGGGTTTTACTAGAATGATTAAGGAAAAGATTAATAAGGGATTGGATACTCCAGGGGGAAAAATGTGTGTCATAGAGAAAATTTTTTGGATTTTAAATATGAAGGAAGAAAGGAAAAAGATTATGATGATAAGTTTTAAAATATATAATGTCTTTTAAGATATATTCTATTAATGTCAATGGCCTGAATCATGTAATCAAAAGGAAAAAGGTATTAGCATTTTTAAAAAAGCAAAACGCGGATGTTTACTGTTTGAAGGAGACTCATCTGAATATAAAGGAATCAAAAAAACTAAAGGATGGGTGGGTAAAGGAATGTTTTTTTGCTCCAGCAGCAGGTAAAAAAGCAGGGGTAGCAATTCTTATAAATAAAAAATGTATGGCCAATTTTAAGGTAATAAATTCAGATCCACATGGAAGATGGATACATATTGATATAAGTATGGGAAATAATGCCCTGACGTTGTTCAATATATATGCCCCTAATTCGAATCAATCAGAATTTTTAAAAAAGTTACAGAGTATGTTGTTACCACTGGCTGCTTCTAATTTAGTGGTGGCTGGAGATTTTAATGCTGTAATGGATCCATTATTGGATAAAAAACCAGGTAAAAGCATAAAATCTTTAGGTTTAGATAATTTGGCTCAATCTTGTGATTTGAAGGATATATGGCGTATTCTTCATTTTAATGATCAGGAATTTTCATTTTGTTCACAAGTTCATAAATCATTTTCAAGAATAGATTATATTTTTGTTTCAACAAATAAGGTGCAACAGGTTATTAAAGCTTCCATAGATCCTATTATTATTTCGGATCATGCGGGAGTATGGATAGAATTACAATTGGATCAATTGGAGAATAGTAGACCTCTTTGGAGATTTGATAATGCATTGCTTGTAGATGACAGATTTTTGGAAAATTTTTAAAAACAAATTAATGATTTCTTTCAAATAAATTTAGTGGAAGATACATCTATTGAGAATGTATGGGATGCATTTAAAGCAACTATGAGGGGTAATATTATATCATATTCAGCTTTTGTTAGGAAACAGATTAAAATACAATATATAGAACTAGAAAAAGAAATTAAAACATTAGAAGCTAAATTGGTAAGTAAATGGGAACATGAGGTTTTGCAAGCTCTTTTGAAAGCAAAAGGTAAATATAATGAATTAACTTCAAAAATGATAAGAAGAGATTTGTTTTCCAAGCAGGCAATGTATTATGGAAATTCTAATAAGGCGGGAAGATTATTGGCAAATTATCTTAAAGCAAAAAAAAGAAAAACTAATATAAATGGGATAAAAGATGATAATGGTATAATAACAAATCAAACAAATATAATTTTAAAACAATTTCTAAAATTTTATAAGGACCTGTATTCTTCCGAGCCTTATTTGGAGAGACAAAAAGATGGTAAAAATTTTTTAGATTCTATTAATGGACCTAAGATTCCTGATCATATAAAACGGAGTTTAGATGAACCTATATCATTAAAAGAATTAGAAACAGCGTTGAGATCTCTTAGAGTTGGATCCGCTCCAGGTGGTGATGGTTATACAGTAGAATTTTATAAAACATTTCAAAATGTCCTTTCCCCATATTTACTAAATTTATATCAGACACAACTTATAAAAGGTGATATTAAAGGTACTATGGCTGAATCAATAGTAATTGTTTTGCCTAAGCCAAATAAAGATCCTACTTTGGTTTCAAACTACAGGCCTATATCTTTAATAAATGTGGATAATAAACTTTTGGTGAAAATTTTGGCTTTGAGATTAGCCAAAGCTCTCCCACATATTATAGACACGCATCAGATGGGTTTCGTTGCTAAAAGACATTCCTCTAATAACTCTAGATTATTGTTTCATATGTTAAATTTATCAAAAAAAATGGATGAACCGGCTTTTACAGTTTCATTGGATGCAGAAAAAGCGTTTGATAGGGTAGAATGGAATTTTATGTATCAGGCTTTAGAATGGTTTGGTATAGGTTCTGGATTTATACAAATGGTAAAAACTTTGTATAGCTTCCCGATTGCAAGATTAAATATTAATAATATGATATCTGATGGTTTTCAATTGCAGAGGGGAGTTAGACAAGGTTGTCCTTTATCTCCTTTGTTATTTGATGTTGCATTAGAACCCTTATTGTTAGCAATACAGCAAGCAAGGGGGATACAGGGTATTCCATATTCTGATATGGAATATAAAATTTCGGCTTATGCGGATGATATTTTACTTTATTTGAGAAATCCAGAGTCTACCTTATCTTGTCTATTGGAATTAATTGATATGTTTGGCAAATTTTCAGGTTATAAAATTAATTGGAATAAATCTGAAATTATACCTTTAAATGTTCATTGTGTAAAAGGATTAATTGACGCTTTTCCGTTTATATGGAAAGAAGAAGGATTTAAATATCTTGGCATTCAAGTTAAAAATACAATTGAAGATACCGTAAAAGAGAATGAAAAATTTGTATTAAAAAAAGTTACGGAATTGTGTGAGCAATGGAACCCTTTACATATTTCTTGGTGGGGGAGAGTTCAAACTATTAAAATGATGATGTTGCCTGTAGTTTGTTACCAAATGAGTATGATACCTATTTATTTTCAGGGGTCCTTTTATAAAAAGCTTAATAGCATTTTAACAAAATTTCTTTGGCTTGGTAAAACACCTAGAATAGCTTTAGTAACTTTGAAAAAATCAATTAAGGAGGGAGGGGTAAATTTTCCAAATTTCTATAGGTACCATCAAGCCTATATTCTACGTCAGGGTATGTATTGGATCCTCCCAGAACTTATAGATAATGCACCAGATTGGTTGTATTTGGAATGGCGCCTTATGTTTCCCCTAAATTTAGTTCATCTTCCAAGTATTAATATACCTAGAAGATACAGAGAAAATAAAATATTAATGGATACTTGGAAAACGTTGAGGTTTATAAGTAAATTAACACCCATCCCAATAAACAAATCAACTAATCAATCTTTATGGATAAACTCCAAGATCAAAATTGGCGGAGCTCAAATCCTTTGGAAGAACTGGATTATTGCAGGCATTAGATCTTTAGATGATGTTATTTCAGAAGGTAAACTGCTGGAATTTTCACAATTGCAACATAGATTTGGTCTTAGTAAAACACAAAGTTTTAAATGGTTGCAATTGAAGCAGGCCATTCAGGTTGGGTTCCCTGAATGGAAAACATTGAATAATCAATATAGTTTAAAGTTCTTATGTTTTCAAGCAGACTTCCTAGGGCATCAAGCCGCATTGTGGTATAAATTAATATCTGGATATTTGAATAAAAAACCAAAAAATGGTCTAAGAGACATTTGGAGCATTGAGATTAAGCATCAAATTACTGCATCTCAATGGCCACTAATTTGGTCTTGGAGAATGAGATGTACAGTGTCAGCATCTATGAGACAAACTTGGTTCTTTTTATTACATAGAGCTTTTTGGACCCCTACACGTTTGCAAAAATTAGATAGTTCCAGGTCTAATAGATGCTGGCACTGTAATCTGGAACCTGGGACGTTGGATCATTTATTATATCATTGTCCCTATATTAAAAGTTTTTGGAATGCAATTTGGCCACAAATTAATAAATTGATGGAAAATCATATAGCAATATCATATGATACAGTGTTATTTGGAATGATGATGAGAAAAAAAAGTCAAATTTCACCAGAAAATAACAAGCTTTTATTAGTCATGACAGGGGTTGCCATTCAGCATATAACCAACAATTGGAAGAATTATAGTAACCTAAATTATACATTTTGGTGGAATACAATATGTCATATATTCAAAATGGAAAGAGCAATAGCAATACAAAGAGGGACATATACTAAATTTATAAAAATATGGGGGCCATTGACAAAATATTGTAATGAATAATTAGTAGGATTTCTCTTCTTCTTTTCTTCTTTTCAATATCTTCTTTGTGACACACATGAAGGGGAGGGTAATGAAAACAACTTTTACACAATATGATATAATATGATTTACAATATGTAATATATGATAGGAAAATACTAGAAGGGTGGGGGGAGGGAGAAGGGATAAAAATATATTTAGAATAATATGTATTAGATATAAAAGTGATATTGTGTATTCATTAATTGTATTTCAATATTTTGTACACTTTATGAAAAATTTGAAAATGAATAAAAATTATAAATCCAAAAAAAAAAGAAGTTACAACAATTGATACTCCCACTGGCTGCTTCTAATTTAATAGTGGCTGGAGATTTTAATGCTGTATTGGATCCATTATTGGATAAAAAACCTAGTAAAATCATGAAATCATTAGGATTAGATAATTTGATACAATCTTGTAATTTGAACGATATATGGCGAATACTTCATTTTGATGACCGGGAATTTTCCTTTTGTTCACAAGTACATAAATCCTTTTCAAGAATTGATTAAATTTTTGTCTCAAACCAAATGATACAACAAGTGAATAAAGCCTCCATAAATCCTATCATATTGTCAGATCATAGGGGTGTTTGAATTGAATTTAAGATTGAGGAACAAGAGAATAGCAGGTCTGTGTGGAGGTTCGATAATACATTGATTGCGAATTCAAATTTTCTTGAAGAATTTAAATTAAAAATGATTGAATTTTTTCATCTTAATACTTCAGAAGAAATTACCATAGAAATATTTAAGAAATAGATGCATTTAAGGCAACCATGAGAGGTAATATTATATCATATTCGGCATATATTAGAAAACAACTTAAAAAACAATTTTCTGATTTGGAAAAAGAAATTAAACATTTGGAAGCTAAATTAGTGGATAAATGGGAGCAAAATACCTTGCAAGCTTTATTAAAAGCAAAGGGTAAATATAATGAGCTATCATCAAAATTTGTAAGGAATGATTTGTTTTCCCAACAAACTTTGTATTATGGAAGTTCAAATAAGGCGGGAAGATTATTGGCAAATTATCTTAAAGCAAAGAAAAGAACAAAAATTATTGTAATAAAGGATGAGAAAGGAGAGACACATACTAAAATTGAAAACATTTTAAGTCAATTCTTAAATTTTTATAAAGACCTATATTCTTCTGAGCCTTATGAAAATAAAGAAAAAGATGGTTTAGACTTTTTGAATTTAATTGAGGGCCCGAAAGTTCCTGAGCATATAAAAAGAAGTTTAGAAGAGCCTAAATCATTATAAGAATTAGAAACAGCGTTGAAATCTCTTAGAGTTGGATCCGTTCCAGGTGGTGATGGTTTCACGGTAGAATTTTATAAGTCATTTCAAATTACCCTATTACCTCATTTATTAAAATTATATCAGTCTCAACTAAATAAAGGTTGCATTACAGGTACTATGGCAGAATCATTGACTATAGTTTTGCCAAAGCCAAACAAAGATCCCATTTTGTTTTCAAATTACAGACCTATATCATTAATCAATGTAGATGGAAAATTTTTGGCTAAGACATTGGCTATACGTTTAGCCAAGGCTCTCCCTTTTATTATTGATATGCACCAAACTGGATTCGTTGCTAGGAGACATTCTTCCAATAACACAAGATTGGCTTTTCATATGTTAAATCTAACAAAAGCCATGAAAGATCCGGCTTTTTCTGTGTCCTTGGATGCAGAAAAGGCCTTTGATCGGGTGGAATGGACCTTCATGTATCAAGCTATGGAATGGTTTGGAATAGTTCAGGATTTATACAAATGATTCAAACATTGTATAGCTCCCCTGTTGCAAAATTATATATTAATAATAATTTTTCAGAACGCTTTAATTTGCGAAGGGGGGTTAGACAAGGTTATCCCCTATCTCCTTTGCTTTTTGATATTGTTTTGGAACCTTTGGTATTAACTATTCAGCAAGTAAAGGAGATACAGCGTATTCTGTATTCAGATCGGGAATACAAAGTCTCTGCATCTTGTCGCACACCCGGTACTGGCTAGTCAGAATTGCTTCTGGGTGCTGCGCACAAACATAGTCCTGGACGTGCCTTCGCGAATTGAAAGGCCCTGCTGGTGGTGATAATGTCAGGAAACACAAAAATGATCAGGATACCTGAGCTTTTAAAGATAGCAATACTTTATTCAACCACAACGTGGTAATACAGTCACTGTGTTAATGTCCAAACAAAAAGTAAAAAAAAAAACAAAAGGGAAGCTCAGAAGTCCAGCTGGTACAATAGCCAAACATGAGCAGCCCTTTCCTCAGGGTAAGTACCGTATTTTCACGCATATAACGCGCGCGTTATACGCGTTTTTACCTACCGCGCATACCCCTCGCGCGTTATATGCGTGAGCGCGGTATACGAAAGTTTTAAAACATAGGTCCCACCCCGCCCGACGCCCGATTCACCCCCCCAGCAGGACCACTCGCACCCCCACCCCGAACGACCACTCGCACGCGCTCCCACCCGCACCCGCATCCACGATCGGAGCAAGAGGGAGCCCAAGCCCTCTTGCCCGGCCGACTCCCCGACGTCCGATACATCCCCCCCCCCCCGGCAGGACCACTCGCACCCCCACCCCGAAGGACCGCCGACTTCCCGACAATATCGGGCCAGAAGGGAGCCCAAACCCTCCTGGCCACGGCGACCCCCTAACCCCACCCCGCACTACATTACGGGCAGGAGGGATCCCAGGCCCTCCTGCCCTCGACGCAAACCCCCCTCCCCCCCAACGACCGTCCCCCCCCCAAGAACCTCCGACCGCCCCCCCAGCCGACCCGCGACCCCCCTGGCCGACCCCCACGACCCCCCCACCCCCCTTCCCCGTACCTTTGGAAGTTGGCCGGACAGACGGGAGCCAAACCCGCCTGTCCGGCAGGCAGCCAACGAAGGAATGAGGCCGGATTGGCCCATCCGTCCTAAAGCTCCGCCTACTGGTGGGGCCTAAGGCGCGTGGGCCAATCAGAATAGGCCCTGGAGCCTTAGGTCCCACCTGGGGGCGCGGCCTGAGGCACATGGTCGGGTTGGGCCCATGTGCCTCAGGCCGCGCCCCCAGGTGGGACCTAAGGCTCCAGGGCCTATTCTGATTGGCCCACGCGCCTTAGGCCCCACCAGTAGGCGGAGCTTTAGGACGGATGGGCCAATCCGGCCTCATTCCTTCGTTGGCTGCCTGCCGGACAGGCGGGTTTGGCTCCCGTCTGTCCGGCCAACTTCCAAAGGTACGGGGAAGGGGGGTGGGGGGTCGTGGGGGTCGCCAGGGGGGTCGCGGGTCGGCTGGGGGGGCGGTCGGAGGTTCTGGGGGGGGGCAGTCGTTGGGGGGGAGGGGGGTTTGCGTCGAGGGCAGGAGGGCCTGGGATCCCTCCTGCCCGTAATGTAGTGCGGGGTGGGGTTAGGGGGTCGCCGTGGCCAGGAGGGTTTGGGCTCCCTTCTGGCCCAACTACCAAAGGTAGGGGGGTGGGGGCGTCGTGGGGGTCGCCAGGGGGGTCGCGGGTCGGCTGGGGGGGCGGTCGGAGGTTCTTGGGGGGGGCGGTCGTTGGGGGGGAGGGGGGTTTGCGTCGAGGGCAGGAGGGCCTGGGATCCCTCCTGCCCGTAATGTAGTGCGGGGTGGGGGTAGGGGGTCGCCGTGGCCAGGAGGGTTAGGGCTCCCTCCTGGCCCGATATTGTCGGGGAGTCGGCGGTCCTTCGGGGTGGGGGTGCGAATGGTCCTGCCGGGGGGGGGATGAATCGGACGTGGGGGGGGGGTGAACGGAGAGTCGGGACAGCGCACGGAGAGGCGGGGCAGTGCACGGAAGTCAGGGGGGTGAACGGAGAGTCGGGACAGCGCACGGAAAGTCAGGGCAGTGCACGGAAGTCAGGGGGGTGAACGGAGAGTCGGGACAGCGCACGGAAAGTCAGGGCAGTGCATGGAAGTCAGGGGGGGTGAACGGAGAGTCGGGACAGCGCACGGAGAGGCGGGGCAGTGCACGGAAGTCAGGGGGGGGGGTGAACGGAGAGTCGGGACAGCGCACGGAGAGGCGGGGCAGTGCACGGAAGTCAGGGGGGGTGAACGGAGAGTCGGGACAGCGCACGGAAAGTCAGGGCAGTGCACGGAAGTCAGGGGGGGGTGAACGGAGAGTCGGGACAGCGCACGGAGAGGCGGGGCAGTGCACGGAAGTCAGGGGGGGTGAACGGAGAGTCGGGACAGCGCACGGAGAGGCGGGGCAGTGCACGGAAGGCAGGGGGGGTGAACGGAGAGTCGGGACAGCGCACGGAGAGGCGGGGCAGTGCACGGAAGTCAGGGGGGGTGAACGGAGAGTCGGGACAGCGCACGGAGAGGCGGGGCAGTGCACGGAAGTCAGGGGGGGGTGAACGGAGAGTCGGGACAGCGCACGGAGAGGCGGGGCAGTGCACGGAAGTCAGGGGGGTGAATGGAGAGTCGGGACAGCGCACGGAAAGTCAGGGCAGTGCATGGAAGTCAGGGGGGGTGAACGGAGAGTCGGGACAGCGCACGGAGAGGCGGGGCAGTGCACGGAAGTCAGGGGGGGGGTGAACGGAGAGTCGGGACAGCGCACGGAGAGGCGGGGCAGTGCACGGAAGTCAGGGGGGGTGAACGGAGAGTCGGGACAGCGCACGGAGAGGCGGGGCAGTGCACGGAAGTCAGGGGGGTGAACGGAGAGTCGGGCAGCATGCGCGGTATAATCGTGAGCGCGTTATACCAAAGTTTTTGTGCTTATCATCGTGATTTCTGCGCGCTATACACGTGTGCGCGTTTTATACGGGTGCGTGTTATTTGCGTGAAAATACGGTAGTCCTTGTTATTGAAACTTAAAGTCAGTCTATTGCAGTCATCACACTGTGTTAGCCTGAGTTTACTACAGGCTTCTCCCCCTTGTAAACCAGACAAGCTGGCAGGGGTGGGGAGTTGTTGAATCCACTTAATTAACTTGCCAGAAAATGGCCCCTCTATCCCAACCTAGGATCTTTGTGGATTCAGACCCCACAACTCCCACTGGAAAACAATCAATAGCTAACTTGTCCTTATCACCAACGAAAAAAGGAAAAACAAAAACACAAAACAGAGTTCACAGTCCTTCCAGGAATGGAAGAATTTCTTTAGGGTGAGTCTACACAAAAATGCTCACACACACACAGTCCCAGCCAGCACAAGTTCCAGGTGCCTCAAAACACCAATCAGTTTTGTCAGGGAAAAACAAACACAAAAGAAAAACAACTTAACTTTCTTCCATGCAGTCTTCTCCAGGCTCACAGGTAAAATCCATTGCTTCCTCAGGCAGGTTTGTCAGAGGAAAATCACTCAGGTCCTTCATTTCAATCTCATTCCCTTGCTGAGCCACGGGAGCAGCACCTGGCCATAAGTCTCCTTCCAAGGTTGGATCCAGACTGAATCTTCCCAGCTTGGACTGCTGGTTATGACCAGACCTGAGAAAGCCACGCCCTATCCTGAAAGGGGAATGGGTTGGCTTTTGCTGAGCCTTCTGGTGTTGCTCAATTAGTCTCAGCAGCTGAGTGCTAGATTGATTAAGAGACTGCCTACCAGAGTGCTTTTTACCAGGGACTGTTTTAGGTTCAGGGAAGTTATCAAACTCATCCTGCTTCCCCTCCCCCCAGGGCTCCTGCTCTTTGGCACTCTCATCAGGGCTAGAATCCTGTTCTCTACTGTTAGAACTGCTGCCACATTGATCAGCCCTTTTAAAGATTAGGGGTTTTTGTATTCTCACAGGCACAAACCTGACTTCAGTATCGGGTTTGTGACAATATGCAGATGATATTTTGCTTCATTTGAGAAATCCAGAATCAACCATTCCATGCTTACTAGAATTGATTGAAAAATTTGGAAAATATTCAGGGTATAAGATAAATTCGAGTAAATCTGAAGTTCTTCCGCTAAATGTGTATTGCACAAAATGATTATTTGATTAATTTTCTTTTGTATGGAAGGAAGATGGATTAAAATATTTGGGAATTTGGATTAAAAATACGCTGGAAGACACAATGAAAGAGAATGAAAAATCTTTATTGCAGAAGGTATCAGAAATGTGCGAGCAATGGAATCCATTACATCTGTCTTGGTGGGGGAGAATTCAAACTATTAAAATGATGATATTGCCTGTACTTTGTTATCAGTTGGGAATATTACCAGTTTTTTTTAAGGGGTCCTTTTACAAAAAGTTAAATAGTATTCTCATAAAATTTGTTTGGTTGGGCAAAACTCCTAGAATTGCTTTAGTATCTTTACAAAAATCAATTGCGGAGGGTGGAGTAAATTTTCCCAATTTCTATAGGTATCATCAAGCCTATATTTTGCGACAGGGTATGTATTGGGTCCTCCCAGAGCTCATTGATAATACCCCAGATTGGTTATGGTTGGAGTGGTGACTCATGTTCCCTTTAAGATTATGTCATGTCCTTAGTATTAAAATGCCTAGATTATATAAAGAAAACAGAATATTTATGGATACTTGGAAAACTCTCAGATATGTTAGTAGTTTAACGCCTATTCCAATCAATAAATCTACAAATCAAACTATATGGTTAAACTCCAAGATTCAAATTGGCGGTTTTAAGGTCATCTGGAAGCATTGGATGATTGCAGGTATACGAATTTTCGGCGATGTTATTTCAAATGGTAAGATGCTTGACTTTTCACAGTTGCAACATAAATATGGTCTTAATAAATCACAAAGCTTTAGATGGTTGCAACTGAAGCAGGCTATTCAGGAGGGGTTCCCTGAATGGAAAAATCTCAACAATCAGTATAGTCTGGAGTTCTTATGCTTTCAGGTGGACTTCTTGGGTCACCAGGCCGCACAGTGGTATAAATTGATAAATGGATTCATAAATAAAAAACCAAAAAATGGTCTTACGGACATTTGGAGCATTGAGATAAAGCATCAAATTACTGCGTCTCAATGGCCACGAATTTGGTCTTGGAGGATGAGATCTACGGTGTCCGCATCTTTGAGACAAACTTGTTTTTTTCTTTTATATAGAGCTTTTTGGACCCCGGTTAGATTACAAAAGTTAGATAGCTCTAAGTCTAATAGATGCTGGCATAATCTGGAAGCAGGGACTTTAGATCATTTAATATTCTATTAATAATAATAACTTTATTCTTCTATACCGCCATAGTCGTGAGACTTCTAGGCGGTTCACACCGAAGAGAGCTGGACAATCAGCGAAGTTACAATGTGTTGAGATCCGGGATAAGGTATTGTCACACCTGCCCAGCTCCTATTCACGGCAGCGAGCTGGAACACTGTGACTGATCCTGTCCATACGTGTACCCTTTAACCAGGGTACCCTTCAGGCCTTCTTAGACGTCTGCCTAAGGTATAATATCAGATTCCCTGACATTACCAAAAGAAAAACAGGCAAGGGAAAAGAAACTCACACACCTCAAAATCCAGTATAGTAGAATAATCAAACAAAGGTTTTATTATGTTCACTGGTTGCATTGAACAAAAGGAAAAATGCTTCAGCTTAGCAGACCTCAAAACAAGCACTCAAAACTATGAGGCAAAACACAAGCTGTTCAAACAGAGCAAAACTTTCAAAGAAATCCAGTGTCCAGGTTTTTGGGTGTGTCTCATCTTAACCTATCGTTCCACAGCCTCTGGACTTTGTTAGCACATCTATAAACAGTCCTGTTCACCAGAGTAGTTTGGATTTAGTAACTTTCACTAAGCTGCTTCAGCTCCAGCAGCTGGGTCATTTCACAGGCATGAAAAAATTCAGAACAGAAACACACTTTAAACCACAACTGGGCAACAAGAAACCTGGCCAGCATGTCACCTGGTTTTCACAGCCTAATGTGGCTTATCACATACTGTAGCTCTGTAAACCGTATTCTCTTCTTTAGCACAGAATTCACAAGGTCCGTGCAGGCTCTCAGCACAGCTCCCTGCTGTGACTTGCAAGTAATTAATTATGCACAGCTGTGAGGAAGAACCTCTCTGCTCAGCTTGGCTGCTAGCAGAGAGAACAAAAAAAATGCCACAACATTTGCTAGCTTTGTATCTAAAGCTTTCAAGCAGCAATTAACAGTTCATTATCAGCAGGGAGAGAACTACAACTCCCCTTTAAACTATCACTGGCATAACTGGTAGCTTCACTACTGTGGACACAGGCAATACACATCCCCATACTGCTTATCAATGTCCCTGGACACCTCCTCCGGTCCTACCAGACTTTCCTGGATTTCCATGGGTTCCCCTGGAGTTCCTTCCTCACTCCCTGGGTCAGCAGTAAGCTCTTCTGTGTCCACCATTTGCCAGTCTCCAGCCTCCTCGTGCTGTGGATGAATCTCTCCCCTTTGCCTCCAGGCTGCTTCCCCCCCCCCCCCCCCCCGGAAGCCTCCTCCCCCTGACTCTCTCTCAGCTGCTCTCTTTTAACCCCCTCTAATTCGCCCCTCCCTGCTGTAGAGTGAGAAGGGAGAGAAAACTCTCTGCAGCTGTGCCTGTCTCAGTCACAGCTTTCTGTTCTGAGACTGGCCTTCTGGGAGCTGTAGTTTCTTAGCTCCTGGGATAGTCCAAGTGAAGTCAGCTTTTCATATTCTGCAGGGCCAACCTGACCAGCTCTCCTGCGTCGGGGACTACCTACCTTCTTCACCACTGTGTCAAAGCTAGGGATAGCGCTAGATTTGTCACAGTATACAGACACTTACAAAAGCATATAGAATCTTACAAAAAAGTCTGGGATACAGCGTGTAGGGTCAATTTGGTCCCATATGATACAATAATGTTTGGGAGTCAATGAGAACAAAAAGTCAAATTTCATCAAACAATAATAAACTTTTATTGATCATGACAGGAATCGCCATACAACAATTTACCAATAATTGGAAAAATTACAGTAGACTTAATTATACCTTCTGGTGGAATTCGTTGTGCCACATTTATAAAATGGAAAGAACTATTGCTATACAAAAAGGCAATTATAATAAGTTTAAAAAGATTTGGGGGCCATTAATAAATTATTGTAATGATTAGACACCATTTATCTACTGAAAGTACTCTCATATTGGGGAGAGGGGGAGGGTATAAAGTTATAGTAAGGTTTGATTAATAGGAAAAATATTTGTATGATATTTTTGATTTAAATATTTCTGGGAAGGGTGGGTAGGGAGGGTATAAATTTATGTTCTTAAGATGATGTTAGAAGAAACAAGTGATGTTTACAAGGTTTAAATGATATAATATTGTGTTCTTGATGAAAGATGGAAAAATGAATAAAGAATTTGAAAAAAAAAATAAGAGCAGTGCAGAGAGCTTAGAAAAGGCTCCATTTATTTTTCTGTCCTGTTTTTTTTAACAGACAGTACGAAACTTTAGTTAATGGTTGTGGGGATGGGCAACTCCCCGGTTGTCATGGTGACAGCTGATAAGCCCCTTGCAACCCCCCTGTTAAAGCCAAGGGGGAGAGGGAGGAGGTGTGTTTAAACATGTCTGAACATGTCCTGGCCCCTTGGTGTTGTCTTTAACAATCTGGAAAAAAAACACCTGTTCCTATTGTCCTCTGTTAAAAAGGCAGAGTTTTAAGACTTTTTTTTATTATTTAGAACTATGTTAAATAATAATAATAATAATAATAACAACAACAGTTTATATACCGCATTACCGTTAAGTTCTATGCGGTTTACAAAAGATTAATGAAGTACAAGTTGAGAGAACTTAAGGGATGGGAAAACAAGAGGGGGATAGGGCAAGAGAACCGTTATAGAGGGGAAAGAGAGGAACGAGTCAGCTGTCTAGATACTTCAGGAATGGCCTCAAAAACTATACCAAAATATAAATAAATACCAATGTCGGTAGAAATACAAATTATAAAAGAATTGGTATTGTAAATGATGTTCTCTCCGTAGATGTCCCTGGGGGTGATACCAAAGGTAAGAAGAAAAAATATATTTACCCTAATAAAAAATAAAAAATAACAAATAATGAAAAATACGATCAACAAAATAGATCAAAAGAAACAGTCAGTACGGGCCCTGTACCCTCGTTTCAACCAATGGCCCCGGGCAGTGTTTATGCAGTGACAAACACTTAGAACTGAATCTAAATAAACCCTGCCCCGTACATCATATTTGTTCTTTTGAAATATATAAAACGTGTAAATAAATAGAAAATAATTATTTGAATAGAAACACTGTCATCCCCAGGTGTAGACATCAGAAGAGAAAATCATTTCAAAGAATGTCTCCCTGAAACCTTACTTGCAAAAACACAAAATGTGAAAAAATATGAAATAATCACAATATAAAAAGTGACTCAAGATCGTCAAAACATCAAAAAACAAGTATGTGAAGCTAAGAAATGTCCTCAGTCTGTATACCGAAAATCCAATGTGCCTGTCAATGAAAAAACTAAAAAATGTGATACAAAGTAGAAACCAGTGAAAAGCAGTAAAAAGTACTTAGCTCGGCAAGTTCAAGACGGGATGAAGTTCAAAGTTCGAGGTTCAAAGTTCAAAATTCGCCAATAATGGCTCTGTAATGCCTCTACTTAATCAGTCCCGCTCACATGAAAAGTGCTCGTTGAAAGGTGAAATTATCAGTGCATTTGCCGTAGTACTTAAGTCTAAATCAAAAGAGCTGTTCAAAAGTGTCCATTCAGCTTTTCGCTCTGTTTTGCTCACACATTCCGCTCACTCGTGTATCTCACTCGTTTGTCTCATTCATTCTGCTCACTCGACAGGCCCTGTTTCAATTTCCTCATCAGGAGGGAGCAAAAAAGTTAGGAGAATGACTGAAGATTTTATCAAGAACGCCACGTCCTCGAATGTGAAGGACGGAGTGATCCTCTGCAGCGGCACAATCAAGCTGCTCTGACAAATGAATGCCTGAAACAAGGAGTTCTTATATTACAATTTAAAGAGCCCCACCTGGACCAACGCATACGTGATGACGTAAAAAAGATGTCAACAAAATAAAATAAAAAAAAGGAACAGAAAAAGAAAACAACTTTTATGTAAAACATTTATCAACGTTTTCATTCAGGCCATAAGGAGAGAATGCTTGTAAGGTGAAAATCCAGAAATTTTCTCTCAGTAATAAATGATTTTGTCTGTCTCCCTTATAGGTGATGGGGATTTGTTCCAACACACACCACCTGAGTTGAGCAAAAGTATGGTGGTGTTTCAAACTGTGGGCCACCGTAGGAGCCGTTAGTTTTTCAGTCTTAAGGCAACTACGGTGTTCAATTAGTCTCACTCTGATAGCCCGGCTAGTACAACCTACATAAATTAATCCGCACGGACACGAAATGACATACACAACATAAGATGAAGCACACATTGTCACAGCTCTCAACTGATACCTCCGCAGAGTTTTAGGATGTATCCAAGAATTTCCTTGATACGAAGTAATACATACCGAGCAATGGCCACACGGACCATGCCCACCTTCCGTTATCGAAGGAAATTGATGGGTAGTAAAATCTGAAGAAACAAGATGTTCAGATAAGTTTCTACCTCTGGTAAAAGCAATACAAGGGTGATCTTTGAAAGCCGGATGTAACTGTAACACATGCCAATGTTCATGGAGGCTCTGGGCTACCAGAGCGGATTGAGTTGAGTGGAAGATGACACAAATTTGATTAGTGGATATTTCTTTGTTTTTTTGCACGAGAAGTAAATCTCTGTTAGCGTAACGAGCTCGCAAATAAGCTTTCCGGATGACAGACTCAGGATAACCTCTACTTAGGAATTTATCTCTTAGAATCCTAGCTTCAATTTGAAAATCATGGAGATTGGTACAAATCCTTCTTGCCCGTAAGTATTGACCTATCGGGATCGCCGCTTTAAGGCGTCTGGGATGGCAACTAGTATAAGATAAAAGATTATTTTTTTCAGTATGTTTGTGATGCATCTTGGTGTGGAGACTGCCCTCTTCGCAAATAACTTCTGTGTCTAAAAACGAGATACTATGAGCATGACAGGTGTGAGTAAATTTGAGGTTGGTTGAAAGAGAATTGATCCAGGAAATAAAAAGCTGAAGGGACTCCCTGGATGATGTCCAGATGAAAAAAATATCATCTATGAAATAAGGATGGACATATAGATATTGCTCCTCAAAGTTGGTCATGAATAGATTAGCTATACTAGGGGCGGCCGTGGTACCCATGGCCACCCCTCTATTTTGTTGAAAAAAATCTTGATCGAACTTGAAATAGTTCCTAGTAAGAACAAGAGTAGCTAAATCCAACAGAAACTTGGTGGAAACTCTGTCTGAAGTGTCCCGTAGATTTAAAGTGGACTCAACGACTTGAAGAGCCTCATTCTGAGGTATACTTGTGTAGAGGGACACAACATCCAAAGTTACCAGGATGCTATCAGGAGAAAGAGGGCCAATCCCCTCAATACTACGGAGAAAGTCCGAAGTATCTTTAATGTAAGATTTAGCCTGACACACAAAGGGTTGCAAAAAATGGTCAAGAAATTGGGACAAGGGTTCTAGTACAGTGTTCCTCAGGGAGACAATAGGTCTGCCTGGAGGAGACGTGAGGGATTTATGAATCTTGGGGACAGTATAGAAAACAGGGATTCTAGGACTGGTAGGTAATAAAAAACGTTTTTCTGCCTTTGTAATTATACCCTGTGTCCATGCGGTGTTAACTAACTGAGTAATAGCTTCTTGTAGTACCTTGGTGGGATCACCAGAAAGACGACTATAATTAACAGTATCCCCTAACTGCCTTTGAACCTCCTTTGAATATTGGTCCCTATTTTGGACTACTATTGAACCCCCCTTATCGGCAGGTTTAAAAATGAGCTGGGGATTCTGCTTGAGTGTATTAAGAGCCTGAGTTTCCACAGGTGTCATGTTGGTATAATATTTTTTGGAAGGGGAAGAATCCAATTTACGCAGGTCCCTTAAAACAAGATCTCTAAAGGTTGCAATAATAGGATCGATGGGACCTGGGGGCACCCACGTGGATTTAGGGCGTAAAATGGAATTATCTTGGTGGGGGGACTCAGAAGAAAAATAAAGTTTGACCTGAAGATTACGTATAATCCTGGCCAAGTCACACCGGCTTTTGAATGGGTCATGTTTGACGGTAGGAACAAAGGACAGGCCCTTGTTCAGGACCTGAATTTGGTCAGAAGTTAAACTGGTCCCGGAAATATTGGTAACTAATAAGCTTGGGGACTGTGTGATCGAGTTTGAGGTCGGGACCCTTGATTGTATTGGGTTCTGCCTCGACCTCTTCTGCGTCGATTCCACTGACCTTGGCCCTGCCGAGTGCGGCCTAAAAAATTCTTGTTGCCAGGCTGATTTCTGGTGTCCTCCCCACTAGTCGAACTGTTATTATCGTCCGAAAATCCCTGATAATTCACTTGAGTATTCGTATCCGTACGGGGTCCCCCTTGTGGATCTTGTGGATCCTGCGACTTCCCCAACCAAGGATAAATGGACCCTTGGGTGTAATCCTGAGTGTCCCTATGGAGTTTTTTTAACTTATCCTGTTTATGTTTTTTTCGAAAATTTTCTAAAATATGTTGAAGCTCTCCTAATTGGTCCTGAAATTGTTTAGAATCTGGACCTGTGGTTAACTGTTGGAATTTGTCATCCGATTCTCTGGTGACTTCTATGGTGGATTCATTAATGGTGTCAACCATAAGTACCATCAGGTCAAGAGAGCACTTATTTAGAATAGCTGCCCATTTTTCTAGAAAGATGGTATTTTCTTGGAATATTCCAGGTGGTTTTTGGATTCTTAACCCTCTAGGGATCATTAATTTCTTGATGTATTCAATTAAGGACATGCTGTGCAAGTCCATCCGTATTAATGTCCTCTGTCCTTTTGAACAGCTCTTTTGATTTAGACTTAAGTACTACGGCAAATGCACTGATAATTTCACCTTTCAACGAGCACTTTTCATGTGAGCGGGACTGATTAAGTAGAGGCATTACAGAGCCATTATTGGCGAATTTTGAACTTTGAACCTCGAACTTTGAACTTCATCCCGTCTTGAACTTGCCGAGCTAAGTACTTTTTACTGCTTTTCACTGGTTTCTACTTTGTATCACATTTTTTAGTTTTTTCATTGACAGGCACATTGGATTTTCGGTATACAGACTGAGGACATTTCTTAGCTTCACATACTTGTTTTTTGATGTTTTGACGATCTTGAGTCACTTTTTATATTGTGATTATTTCATATTTTTTCACATTTTGTGTTTTTGCAAGTAAGGTTTCAGGGAGACATTCTTTGAAATGATTTTCTCTTCTGATGTCTACACCTGGGGATGACAGTGTTTCTATTCAAATAATTATTTTCTATTTATTTACACGTTTTATATATTTCAAAAGAACAAATATGATGTACGGGGCAGGGTTTATTTAGATTCAGTTCTAAGTGTTTGTCACTGCATAAACACTGCCCGGGGCCATTGGTTGAAACGAGGGTACAGGGCCCGTACTGACTGTTTCTTTTGATCTATTTTGTTGATCGTATTTTTCATTATTTTTTATTTTTTATTAGGGTAAATATATTTTTTCTTCTTACCTTTGGTATCACCCCCAGGGACATCTACGGAGAGAACATCATTTACAATACCAATTCTTTTATAATTAGATACTTCAGGAACAGGTGAGTTTTGAGGCGCTTCCTGAATACCTCGTAAGTGGTGGGCGAGAGCAGTTGTTCTAGATCTTTACCCCATAACAGAGCTGAATGGAACAGGGTACAGCTATGGAGGCATTAACCCTCTACTTTAAGAGGCTAAAAAGAGCGATATTACAGTCCGAAGTCAAAACACATTCAATTTTACATAGACCTGCTAGAATCCATTTTAAAAGAAATAAAACAATGGTGTCAGAAGTTGACAGCCAGTGGCAAAAGTGACTTAGTCAAATACATCTTAACGGTAATAGATATCCTGTCAAAATATGCAGGGAGCCGTGAGTTTAAAAAAACAAAACAACAAAAACTGTCATGAAGTTACCATAACCTTTGAAACAATATTTAATTTAGGGCGTACACCTGCAAAACTTCAAAACAGACAAGGGTAAAGAAATTTTAAACAAGTCTCTGAAGATTTTATTAAAACAAAAAGGTGTTTGCCATATTGTGACCCATAATGATATTAAAGCAGCTGTAGTGGAAAGATTTAACAGGACTTTAAAATCCAAAATATGGCACTATTTTGACATCTCACAATCCCCTTTACTTATCAAGACATGCTGCAGGCTATGCACAGCTATAATTATAGTTTTCACAGAACGATACAGGCGAGGCCTGTAGATGTGACACCCTCAAACTCTTTGCAGATTTGGAAAACAGTCTACGGCAGTAACATCAAGGATCTCTTAAAGAAAGGAGACCATGTGAGGCTGTCAAAAGTTAAAGGAAAATTTGAGAACGGTTACGAGCAAACATGGACGGATGAGATATTTATAATAAAAGATGTTTTAAACAGGGGTCAGAAAACAACATACAAGATACAGGATTACGATAGCGAAGCTATACAAGGTTCTTTTATCCTGAAGAATTACTAAAAGTCAAGCTGCTACAGGACAGAATATACTGTATTGAAAAGGTTCTAAAGGTAAAAGGAGGGGGGTAAGAACAAAATTTGTCTCGTGAAATGGAAGGGGTGGCCTGATAAAGCCAGGGATGTTTAAACATGGAAAAAAAACTGTCTGAACACGTCCCGGCCCCCTGGTGTTGTCATAGTGACGTATGCCTTAGCTCTAACAAACAGCTATAAACATCAGAAATAAAAGTTCTCAAACCGTCAAACAAAATGACTGCCATGAAGGCACGTAGATTGAGTTACTTTCTTAAAGATCGTGATATAGAAAAAGAGGGTTACCCGATGACAGAAAAACTGTACAAATCAGACAAAGAAAACATGGACCCCTTTAACACACAGGTAACTGAAAAAAGGCCTACCAAGAGGTCTCGTAACTTTCTTAAAGACTGTAATGCAGAGAAAGAGGGTTACCCACCAGCTGAAAAACCGATTGACGCGACGGCAGATACCGGGGAGCATACACACAAATTAACAGGTTCTGAAATACAAGAGTTTCCAGATGCCCAAAAGCTATATGATTCGGACACAGAAAATGAAGATGCAGGTTATGAACTACCAGAGGATAATATTTCGGATAAAAAGTTTTATGAAGCCGCAGCAGACGCCGAAGCGACAGACATGTTGGAAAATCCTGGATCTTCCATGGTAAGAGAGAGAGACACACACACTTTTCATTGACAGGGGTCGGTGTTGAGGGGTTTATGAAGCTGAATGTGTGTGTGTGTTTTAAAAAGGAAAATTTTATTTTCTGGGATTTTCTTTTTGTAGGGAAGTGGCGGCTCTTCGCGATCACAAAAAACTTACCGTAACAGGTGTTATCCCAGGACAAGCAGGCAGCATATTCTTGACTGATGGGTGACGGCACCGACGGAGCCCCGGTACGGACAATTTTAGAGTGATTGCACTCTAAGAATTTGGAAAGTTCTAGTAGGCCGCACCGCGCACGTGCCTTCCTGCCCGACAGAGGCATGCGGTCCCCAGTTTCTTAGTTTCCGCGGAGCTAAGAAGACGTGTTTTCTTCAACGGCTGTTGAAGACTTTTTTCATATCGCCTTCCCGCTCGCGTAAACCCTTAAGGAAATATTGTTTCCTTCATTTTCTTTTATTTTCTTTCTTTAAAAAAAAAAAACTTTGGTTTTTTTTTTCACTTCTTTCAATTTCGCCCCGGCGGGGCCTGTTACCACCATCGAGGCCTCGGCCTTCGATTTGGCAGAAGCCGTTTTTACCTTCATGCCCCCTCAACCCGGGTTTAAGAAGTGCCAGCGGTGTGCACGACCAATTTCACTCACTGACCCACACAACTGGTGTCTACAGTGTCTTGGTCCTGACCATCGAGCGTCTACCTGCACCCGCTGTGCGACTTTAAAAAAGAGAACTCTGAAAAATCGGCAGATCCAGCAGCAATTATTGTTTGGTGCCGAGATGTCTGACTCTGCGGCACCGGCACCGACATCGGCCCCATCTCAGTCGGCACCCACCTCGTCGACACCGCGCGATACCGCGTCGGCGTCGCATCCCTCAGGTAAGCCGGCTAAGAAGCCTTCCCCGTTGGAGCGTCCTCCGGTTTCAGTAGCAGCGAGCCCAGTCCTGCCGACCTCGAGGCGTCGACGGAAGCGCTCTGCCCCAATAGAGGTGAGCCCCTCGACCTCGGGTTCCTCATCCTCGGGGCGTAGAGCGGCACCACAGGTACCGCAGAAGAAAAAGGCAGTACCGGTGCCTTCGCTGGACGAGCGGATCGCCGCTGTCCTGAAGGTGCAGCTTAAGGAACAGTTGCAACAACTCCTTCCTGCACTTTTGGCACCGAGCCTTCCGGTCCCGGTCCGGTCTGAGCCACCGGTACCGACAGTGGAGCAGCCCCTTCTTTCGGCATCCACTTTGTCGGTACCGCTACATTCTGCTTCCTCGGTCTCCATGCCAGTCCTCGCACCGGAACCGAGAGCTCAACACCAGGCTGTTCAGACTTCGGCACCAATGCAGCCCTTAATGTCTCCCGGTACCGTGTCTATGAGGTCAGGTAAGTTGGCACGCAAATCCCGACACCTGGAACCCTCCACACCGGAATCTCGAGACCGCAGTTTTCAGGTTCGGGATCCTGATCTGTGGGGTGACTCAGAGGACCCTCTTCTCTCTGAAGGGGAATGTTCATCTGGTGATGAGGATCCTTCTGCTTTAGACCCATCCTCTAGACCAGATGTAACCTCTTTCTCATCTTTTTTAAAAGAGATGTGTGACTCTCTCTCTATTCCCTTGGAGGCTGAGTCAAAGAAATCCAAAGCTTTTCTTGATGCACTGGATTTTGACCAACCTCCAAGGGAATATCTCAAATTACCTCTCCATGACATCTTGAGAGAGACGTTTTACAAGAATTTAGAGACACCTTTGACCATACCTGGAGCCCCCCGCAAGTTAGACTTCTTATATAAAGTCATCCCGATTCCTGGGTTTGACAAACCACAGCTCCCACATGAGTCTCTATTAGTGGAATTCACTCTAAAGAAATCCACGGGAGCTAGTGTATACGCCTCAGTCCCTCCTGGCAGAGAAGGTAAAGCCATGGACAAATTTGGCAAGAGGTTGTACCAGAATGCGATGTTAGCCAACAGGTCATGGAATTACGCTTTCCACTTCTCATTCTATCTCAAGCATCTCATACAAAATCTGACTGCTTTTGAGAAGTACCTCCCTGACCGTAAAAAATCTGCCTTCATCGCTCTTACAACTTCGAAAGTTCATGGTCAGGTCGATCTATGACACCTTTGAGCTGACCTCTCGGGCCACAGCTATGTCGGTGGCCATGCGCCGACTGGCATGGCTCAGAGTGTCAGAACTTGATGTCAATCATCAGGATCGACTGGCTAATGCACCTTGCCTGGGGGATGAGCTGTTTGGAGAATCCATGGACTCCACTACTCAAAAGCTTTCGGCTCATGAAACTAGGTGGGATACTCTCCTCAAAACAAAAAAGAAGACCCCACCTACCAGGCCTTTTCGTCAGCAATCGGCGTACCAGCGTCGATTTGTGGCTCGTCCTTTGCCACCGGCAGCTCAACAACCCAGGCGTCAGAGGCAACAACAAAGGCAAAACACTAGACCTGCACAGCAGCAACAACAGGTGAAGCCTCCTCCTCCACAAAAACCTTCACAACCCTTTTGACTTGGTTCTCCAGGACATAGCCAGTATCCCTCCATCTGCCCATCTTCCGCTGCCTATAGGAGGACGCCTTACTCATTTCATAAGCTGTTGGGAAACCATCACCTCGGACCAGTGGGTCCTCAACATCATCCACCACGGCTACTCTCTCAACTTTCAGACTCTTCCTACCCAAGGTCTACCAAAAGAGTCTGCTTTGAACACTCCTCAGTCTTCCCTCCTTCTTCAAGAGGTTCAATCCCTCCTCCTTCTGAACGCCATAGAGGAAGTTCCTCTAGATCAAAAGGGGCAAGGATTCTACTCCCGTTATTTTCTAGTTCCCAAAAAGACAGGAGATCTCAGACCCATCCTAGATCTTCGCGATCTAAACAAATGCTTGGTCAAAGCGAAATTCAGAATGCTTTCTCTGGCCACTCTTTACCCTCTTCTCAATCAAGGCGACTGGCTATGTTCCCTCGATCTCAAAGAAGCATACACTCATATACCGGTCAATCTGGCCTCCAGACAGTACCTACGCTTCATGATCAATCGTTGTCATTACCAATACAAGGTGCTGCCCTTCGGTCTTGCCTTCTCTCCAAGAGTGTTCACCAAATGTCTGATTGTGGTGGCTGCCTTTCTACGCTCTCACCACGTTCAGGTCTTTCCTTACCTGGACGACTGGTTAATCAAGGCCAATTCATCTCAGACTGCTCTCCTGGCCACCAACCAAACCATCCTGTTTCTTCAACTTCTGGGGTTCGAGATCAATCTACCCAAATCTCATCTCATCCCCACTCAGAGACTTCAATTCATCAGAGCTGTCTTGGACACAGTCCTCATGAGAGCGTTCCTACCATCCAACCGTCTTCAAACGCTTCAATCTCTATGTCAGTAGGTGCTTCCACAACATTCCATCTCTGCCAAGCAAATGATGATACTCTTGGGTCACATGGCCTCCACAGATCATGTCACACCCTTCGCACGTCTTCACCTGCGCACTCCTCAATGGACCCTAGCTACCCAGTGGTCCCAAGCGATGGATCCTTGCTCACGTCACATATCTGTGACATCATCTCTTTGTCAGTCTCTACAATGGTGGTTGATATCCTCAAATCTCTCCAGAGGTCTTCTCTTCCATCTACCTCCTCATCAACTTATCATCACCACCGATGCCTCCCCTTACGCCTGGGGAGCTCATTTGAACGAGTTCCAAACTCAAGGACTTTGGACAGCTCAGGAAATGAAGCATCACATCAATTTCCTGGAACTCAGAGCGATGTTTTATGCCCTCAAGGCCTTCCAACATCTTCTCTTTCCTCAAGTCCTCCTGCTGTGCACAGACAATCAAGTTGCGATGTACTACATCAACAAACAGGGTGGGACAGGCTCTCGCCTCTTGTGCCAGGAAGCCCAGAAGATCTGGACTTGGGCCATAAATCACCATCTATTCCTGAAAGCTATCTACATTCAGGGAGAAAAGAATTCCTTAGCGGACAAGCTCAGCAGAATTCTCCAGCCTCACGAGTGGGCACTCGATCCTTTCACTCTACAGTCCTTCTTCGCTCAATGGGGCACTCCTCAGATAGACCTTTTTGCAGCTCCTCACAATCACCAGCTGCCCCTTTTTTGCTCCAGACTTTACTCTCCTCACCGTCTGTCAGCGGATGCATTTCTCCTCGACTAGTCCAATCTGTTCCTGTACGCTTTCCCTCCTCTGCCTCTCATGTTGAGAACCTTGTTCAAGCTCAAGAGGGAACGAGCCACCATGATTCTGATTGCTCCGAGGTGGCCCAGGCAACATTGGTTCTCCCTTCTACTTCAACTCAGTTCCAGGGAACCTTTTCTTCTTCCACTGTTTCCTTCTCTGCTTACACAGCATCAGGAGACCCTTCTACATCCCAACCTCCAGTCTCAGCTTGGTATCTCTCGGGCTGACTTCTCATGATACTCTTTTGTCTCAGCCCGTTCGTTCCATTCTAGATGCCTCCAGGAAACCAGCCACTCTGCAATGTTACCATCAGAAGTGGTCACGATTTTCTTCCTGGTGTCTTCTTCATCATCTTGATCCCACTTCCCTGGCAGTGGAGACATTGTTGGATTATCTGCTTTCTTTGTCTGACTCTGGCCTTAAGTCTACTTCCATCAGAGTCCACCTCAGTGCCATTGCTGCTTTTCATGAGCCGGTTCATGGAAAACTTCTCTCAGCTCATCCCCTGGTGTCCAAGTTCATGCGGGGTCTTTTCAATGTGAAACCACCTCTTAAAGCCCCTCCTGTTATCTGGGATCTCAATGTGGTTCTTTCCGCCTTAATGAAGCCTCCATTTGAACCTTTGGCTACCACTCCTTTCAAGTTTCTCACTTGGAAAGTACTTTTCCTTATTGCTCTTACCTCTGCCAGGAGGGTCAGTGAGCTACATGCACTAGTTGCAGATCCACCTTTTACGGTCTTTCATCATGACAAGGTGGTTCTTCGTACACATCCAAAGTTTCTCCCTAAGGTTGTCTCTGAATTCCATCTCAACCAATCCATTGTTCTGCCTGTCTTCTTTCCGAAACCTCACTCTCATTCTGGGGAACAGGCTCTGCATACTTTGGATTGTAAGAGGGCTCTAGCTTACTATCTAGAGCGTACGAAACCCCACAGATCAGTTCCCCAACTCTTTCTGTCCTTTGATCCGAATAAATTGGGACGTCCTGTTTCTAAACGTACGTTGTCTAATTGGCTGGCAGCGTGCATTTCATTCTGTTATGCTCAGACCGGACTGACACTGGAAGGTTCTGTCACTGCCCATAGAGTCCGAGCGATGGCAGCATCTGTAGCTTTCCTCCGTTCCACTCCTATTGAGGAAATCTGCAAGGCTTCTACTTGGTCCTCAGTTCATACTTTTACATCTCATTATTGTCTGGATGCATTCTCCAGACGGGATGGACACTTCGGCCAATCTGTTTTGCAAAATTTGTTTTCCTAATGGCCAACCTTCCCTCCATCCCTCTTTTTGTTAGCTTGGAGGTCACCCATCAGTCAAGAATATGCTGCCTGCTTGTCCTGGGATAAAGCACAGTTACTTACCGTAACAGGTGTTATCCAGGGACAGCAGGCAGATATTCTTGCGTCCCACCCACCTCCCCGGGTTGGCTTCTTAGCTGGCTTATCCTAACTGGGGACCGCGCGCCTCTGTCGGGCGGGAAGGCACTCGCGCGTGCGCGGTGCGGCCTACTAGAACTTTCCAAGTTCTTAGAGTGCAATCACTCTAAAATTGTCCGTACCGGGGCTCTGTCGGTGCCGTCACCCATCAGTCAAGAATATCTGCCTGCTGTCCCTGGATAACACCTGTTACGGTAAGTAACTGTGCTTTTTCTGGGGTTTTCTTTTTGTAGGGAAGTGGCGGCTCTTCGCGATCACAAAAACCTGCGGACAAGGTGTACATGCCATTGATAAATCTATCCTGTTTGTGTTTATTCTGCTCGTTTCAAAGAGAACCAGCGGTGATTGAACGTAAACTAAAATTAAGACCTGAAGATACTTGTGATTATGGTTGGTGGACTAGCATACAACTTTCCAAAACACCACCAGAACTTAAATCATTTATAAAGGTAGCTGTATACTGCATTATAAATAAATGTCTGCAAGGCATGAAGGAAGAAGATTGTGGAGCCTGCTTAATATAAGCTGGGGGGCAAAAACACCACGATTGCTTGATATGGGGGCAAAAGGAACTCAGAAAAACTTGTGACATGCTGTGCCTGGAACGTGTGGTAAATGTAGTCACTTTTGTAGGCTATAAAGAAAGGAGACCATGGGTACAGGGTACAGAGTAAAGCTTTGGATTCTTGCCCAGAAATAGCTAAGAAGAAAAAATTTAAAAATTTAAATTGAATCAGGTTTGGCAGACTGGATGGACCATTCGGGTCTTTATCTGCCATCATCTACTATGTTACTATGTTATAAAATGAAAATACTGATGCTTTGTAATGAAAGCATTAATATAATCATTGATTTAATCAGAGATATTAAGACCTCTATAAATGGGCCATGACTACTCAATAGATTGGTCAATTTCATAAGAGATGGTGAATATGTAGAGAATGCAGTATACAGCTACCTTATAACTGATTTAAGGTTTGGTGGTGTTTTGGAAAGTCATATGCTAGTCCACCAACCATAATCACAAGTATCTCCTATGGGAGGGGGTGGGGCATGGGTGGAGAGTGTGCGGGGGCCTATGTGGGAGGGGTGTGGTGTAGGCAGGGCCTGGGGGGGCTAAGGGAAATGTGGGTGTGGAGTGGGAGGGGCATAGGCGGGGTTTGGGTAAAAGTGGGCAAAGTGTGGGCAGGGTTTGGGCGGAGACTGGGCGGGGTGTGGGCAGAGAGTGGGCAGGGCTTAACCCAGAAGTGAACGCTGATTGGTCGATCCTTATCTCTGACAGCTATCAATCATTTTGACATGAGGTTGTACCCATTATACTACTCATAAAGCATTTTGGACCCCTGTTCGTTTACAAAAATTAGATCGCTCTAAGTCTAATAGATGTTGGCATTGTCATCTATTAGACTTAGAGCGATCTAATTTTTGTAAACGAACAGGGGTTCAAAATGCTCTATGTAACAGATATCCACCAATTTGATTCTTGGAGTTAAGCCATATAGTTTGATTTGTTGATTTATGTATTGGAATAGGTGTTAGGTTATTCACATATCTTAAGGTTTTCCATGTATCTACTAATATTCTGTTTTCTTTATATATCCTAGGCATTTTGATACTAAGAACATGGTTTAGTTGCAGAGGAAACATGAGTCGCCATTCCAACCATATCCAATCTGGAATATTTTCAATGGGCTCTGGGAGGACCCAATACATACCTTGGCGCATAATATAGGATTGATGATACCTATAAAAATTGGGAAAAATTTACCCCTCCCTCCACAATTGGGTCTTCATATTTTGTTGTGCCCTCAAAGAACCCTTAATTATTTGAAAAATAAACACCTAAATTTAAAATTTATAAATACCAAAGAATAGAATCCCTAGTCATAATGGCTCAACAATTCATGTCCTGCTCTTGGCACATCATCATATGAGATGAGCCAAAATCTCAAAAAAATCAAAAAGCATATCTGTTCCATAGGTCAGCTCAGAAACTCCCTGTATGGTGCACCACCCATGCCCATTTTCAATTTCTTCACACCAAATTGTTTTGATGTGAAATGCATTTCCTGTGGTGTGGGGAAACTCACATGCAACTAATTCAAACTTGAAGCCACTGATCAATTTGAGAAAGATTCTGCTACATAATTTTTTTAGAACTTTGGGCAGTTATTAAATACTCTGAATAAGTGCAGAGAATTTATAGCCAACAAAATTGTCCAATCAGGTAGACATGTTCTACCTGCACTTGATATACATACAAAAAAAGGCAGGTGGGATGCCAAATCAGCTCAAAAATGTCTTTATGAAATGAGTCCCAACAAGGATCCAATTTTCATTAATATTGTCTTCATCAGGAGACAAAAATACTAAATTAATACAATAAAATACTTATATCATAAGACAGAGCTTTTGTGGCTGTTCCCACTCTTTGTTCTGTCTCCAAAGTTGCATATCGATCATTTGTGTTCCAAGTAGCCAGACCTTTACTATGGAACTTGGGTCCAGATTCTATCCATCTGCCCTTTGATTTTTTGGCATTTCAGAAAAGTTTGAAAGTCCATTTTTTTCGACTTGTCTTTTCAAATTTGGTTACTTTGTAATCTTGTAATTGCTTGGGTTTTTATTTTAAGTTTATTGTATGCTGTTATTTTAATAATCTGCTATGTTTTGTTTGATTATGTATACAATATTTTGTTTTAATTATGTATGTATTGTTATCCACATAGATGGTTGATATATGGGCTACAAGTGTCTTAAATAAATAAATAAATTTACATTTAAATCAACTTAAATCAGTAGCATTGTAAATAACAAACATTCTAAAAATATATAAACCCACAATATATAGCTATAAGTATACATATAAATAAATATATTTGAAGTAAAGAATCTAAAAAAAACAATAAAAGAATTGGAATAAAAAAACATTAAAAGGTATGCAGAAAATTAAAAGTAACCTTTAGAAGAAAAGCCATAGAAGTTGTATGTTAAAGATACAAATGTAAGGTGAAAGTATAGCCATAGAATAGAAGCCAGAGAGATTGCTTGTAAATATAGTACATTAATTATACAAAGGTAAGGTGAAAGTGTAGCCTATAAATATATTAATCATCGCACAAGGTAAAAATATAAACATGTAGTGAATCCAGAATAAAGGCATGAAAGTGACTAATCTCCCCCAAAAAAGGGGAAGAGAAGAATATAGCCAAGTACTAAATCGATCAGTGCAAGAAAAAGAAACTCTAGATCCACCAACTGAAAAATGAAACAATTACCATTAAAGGAGAGGAGGGATACATAAGCACATTAGACAGTTGCCAATCATATTGCATTAAAAATATATATATCATTAAATATTAAACATAAAGAGGGGCATAATCGAAAGGGACATCTAAGTCCGTCTACGTCCATCTCGCAACTTGTCCAAAGTTAAAAAGAGCCTAAGACACATTTTCGAAAGATATGTCCAACTTTTTTTTACTTTCGAAAATCGTCTAATTATACGTCCTGCCGATCTGATCGTCCAAGCCACTAAATCGTCTATCTTTGTACCACATTTCCGTCCAACCTTCCGTCCAAGTCCAAAACGCCTAGAACAAGCCCTGTTGGATGTGGGAGGGGTCTGCAAAGTGATGGACTGCACACCTAGACATGCCACCTAAATAGTGGAGTACCTTACAGGGCACTGCTGTGAACTTCACAAAAAGGGTGCCATGGCTTCTCCTCACTACAGCTCCCTTATAGGTGTCGGTGAGCCCCCCAAACCACCTCCAGAATCCCCTAGACCCACTTATCTACCATCCCAATAGCCCGTATGGCTGCAGGAGCCACTTATATGCCAGTAAAAAAAGGGTTGTGGGGGTGTATAGGGCAGTGCACATGTGTCAGTATCAATGCAGTGATTACAGGGGCTTATGGGCATGGGTTCTCCTTTCTATGGGTCCCTAACCCACCCCCAAGATGACTTAAGCTACCTCTGGGCTGGACGACTAGGCTTTCCTTTGCCAGGCAGCCAGGTGATGATGGTCTGGAGGCTGAAATTTAAAGTTGTGAATAAAATTTTTATGGGGGGATTGGCGATCACTGGAGTAGTGTGTAGGGGTATGTGTTAAGTGTTTTCAGTGCTTATCTGGTGAGTTTAGGTGGGTTTTTGTGACTTAGACCATGTTTTACATGGTCTAAGTCACAACGTCCAAGTTCCGTCTAGGCTCTGTTGTTAAACTTTCGGTTATACATGCTGTATGACTAAATCTAAGCCGGCCCACGTCCCGCCCTTGAACGCCTCCCGAAACGCCCTGTTTAGCTTTGAACGTTGAGCGGCACTATGGAGGCCTAGGTCGTTTATAAATACGTCCAAAATCCGGTTTTATTATCGGCGCTTGGACGTTTTTGAGAAATGTTGGTCCAAGTGCCGACTTAGGCCGGTTTTTGGACGTTTTTCTCTTTCAATTATGAGCCCCAAACTGCAGTAGACAAGGCTAATTTAAAACTTACTGCTGATAAAGATCACTGTGCTCGACACAGGACCGAAACCAAATCAGCTTCAAGGACTAAAGGGAATTTAATTCTAATATTTAAGAGATCTACCTGTATAAGCAACATAATAATGTTAGAATTTCCTTACTAAAGATCAATCTAGGCCAGCTTCCTGTTTCCAGCAATGGTCAATCCAGGTCGCAAATACCTGGCAGGATCCCAAAATGTAGCAAGATTCCATGCTACCTGCCTCCAGGCATAAGAAATAACTTTCCTCAGATGTACCTTAGCATTTTATGGACTTTTTTCCCAGGAATTTGTCCAAACCTTTTAGAAACCCAGCTACACTAACTACTTTTGCCACATTTTCTGACAATGAGTTCCAGACCTAAACTATGTATTGAGTGAACAAATATTTATTCCAATTTGTTTTAAATGTGCTCCTTAGTAACTTCATGGCACGTCTCCTAGTCTTAGTACGTACTTTTTGAAAAAGTATACTGTTGATTCATGTTTACCTGTTTCACTCCACTCAAGATTTTATCATTTGGTCATACTTCTCTGTATCTTTTCTAATTTCACTATTTTCTAATTTATTGAGATGTGGTGACCAGAATTACAGATAATACTCAAAGGTGTTGCACCAAGGTTTGCACCATGGAATGATACAGAGGCATTATGATTTTTTTTAAAAAATTCTGTATTCCTTTCCTAATAATTCCTAACATTTTATTAGCTTTTTTGGTCTCTGCTGAACACACACCCTTTTACTAAACCACACTAGCGGTTATTAGCGCAGGGAGCCACACTGAATGCTTCACGCAGCTTCCAGCGCTCATAGAGTTCCTACAAGCGGAGCATTCAGCACGGCTCCCTGCACTCATAACCACTATCATGGTTTAGTAAAAGGGAGGTACTGAGCAGAAAATTTCAAAGTATTGTTCACAATGACTGCTAGATCCCATTAGAACTCTATTGGTCATCCTCTTATTAATTTCTCATGCACTGTATTCTAAACAGAATCAATTAATTATGATTAATATATGCTATTGGACTAGTTGAAGTGATCATTGACCAGAGTTAAGGGCTACATCCATTTTTTGGCACTAACTTAACATTCAGCTTTCTTCCATTTTTCTGCTTCCTCCTCAATCTGTATACCTTTCTATGTCTTCCCCTCCTCTCCATCCATGTGCACCATCCCCTCCCTCTCTCTGCCCATCTCCTCCCTCCCCCTTCCCTTACCCTTCCCATCCCATTTTCCCATGGTCTGTTATCTCTCTCCTCTTTCCCTTCCCTCCTTCCCTCCTCCCCTACTGTGGTCTGGCATCTCTTCTTTCCCCTACCCTTCCCTCTCTCCCTTCCCCTGTCATCTCTCTCCTTCTCCTTCACCCCCTTCCCATGGTGTGCTATCTCTATCCCCTCCTTCCCTTCCATCCCTGCTCTGCATCTCTCTCTCCTTCCCTTCCCCCTCCTGTGATCTGGCATCACTGTACTCCCCTCCCCTTCCCTTTCCCTCCGTTTCTTTCTTCCCACAGAGGTCTGGCATCTTATTACGCTTTCCTCCCCATCTCCACAGTTCAGCATCTCTGTACTACCTTCTCCTTCCTGACCCCCCTCTGTTGGAATCCAGTGCTTTTTTACCCCTTTTGTTTCCAGCAGTGTACTCTTTGGGCAACGTGAGTGGGAACAGGAAGTGGTAGCAAAGGAGAAGCTTCTGGGGCCGCTAAAGGCACCATATTTACTTCACTCACATTGTCCATAGCCCAAAGAATGAAGCGTTGGAAATAAAAGAGTAAAAAAGTTCCAGATCCCGATGGTGAAAGGGGGGGGGGGGGAATGATATTCTGTAAAGGCTCTGTGGGCTGCCCCAGAGGTCTCGGAGGGCTGCCATTGGCTCATAGGCCTTGTAATGAAGACCACTGTGATAGACTGTGATCTGTGAGCCCTTGCCCTGTTTATATTTTGTCTTTTGCCTCTTTTTTGTGGACTTGAGAATGACATAAAATCGCTAATTTTGATCTATTCCCCAGTCTTTGGAAACAGGTTTATCCTCACAGATGCTGACGAGTATGTTTTTAACCATCTCAAACAACATGAAGACGAGTATCCACCAGAAGTACTGAGTTCATTCCAGAATCATTTTAAGTCTTCTCCATCATACTTACAGGAACTGGTCAGGTAAGTTTCCCACAGTAACAAAATCTGTAATACTTAGTAAGTACAACAGAATTTCCAGACTGCCTACATTAGTGCTGTAAGCAGGGCTAGTTTTAGACATGTTGGGGCCCAGGGCAAAAATTAAGGAGGGGGCCTCCAATTTCTCTACTCCCTGCCTCCTACCTCAATTTTCCCAACTGCCATTATTGCCACACATAAAACAACTTTAAATGAGATGACGTCTTCACACACAAAACACAGATAGATCGTATCCAAATACAGAACAAGGGACTGCAAATAGAAATAGAAATATGAAGACCAAAATTGAACTGGTAAGTCCAAGAAATTAAACTCAGCAAGTCCTGCAATACTGGAGAAATAAAACCAGAAGTGTACTTCTTTGTATACTGAATATAATTGGTTTTATAGCCAAATTGAGTTCTGGGCCTAGCCCAACCCCTCGCCAAATTAGCCACCTCCTTTACTGCCAGCTGAAGAGGACCTCCAGACATTGGCAGCAGAGATGCCCATTCCTTCCTGTCGGAACCCCTGACACCCCTCCCCCCATGATGTAGGCCACCAGGAAGGATATCCACTCCCTCTTGCAAGAACCCCCGAGCTCCTCTTCCCCCCCCCTGTGAAGTATGCTGGCAGGAAGGGTGCCCATTCCTTCCTGCAAGAACCCCCAACCCCCCCACCTCCATGAAGTAGGCCAGCAGGAGGGATGCCCACTCCCTTCTGCCAGAACCTCCGACCCCCCTGCGAAGTAGGCTGGCAAGAGTGATGCCCATTCCCTCTTGGCAGACCCCCCCAAGCCCCCCAAACAGCAACACCCCAAACCTTCAGACCCCCCTGACACTCCCTCAAACTTTTGGCCCCGCCCAGCACCCCTTAATCCTCTACACCCCCACCCTGCACCCCTATGACAATCCCGAAAACCCCCACCCCCTGTACCTTTAATGAAGGAAAAACCATCTGGAGGGATGCTTACTCCCTCTGGCTGGCAGGCTCGCCTCTTCAAAATAACGGGCCATCCCCTTCAGGTGCATCATGGGATGCACCAGGGAGGGACCTAAGGCCTGATTGGCTTAGATGCCTAAGGTCCCCCCCCACTAAGGCCAATCAGAGTCTTCATCCATGCCATTCCATCTCAAGGAAGGGGAAGGCCTAACATTCTGAAGAGGCGGGTCTGCCGGCCAGAGAGAGTAAGCATCCCTCCATCCAGCCTTTCCTTCATTATCAGGGTGTAGAGGTTAAGGGGTGTTTGGGGGCCAAAGGTTTGAGAAAGTGTTGGGGGGACTGAATGTTTGGGGGTGTCACCATTTGGGGGGGTTGGGGGTTCCCTCCTGCTGGCCTACTTCACGGGGGGAGGGGGGTTGTGGGTTCTAGCAGGAGGGAGTGAGCTTTCTTCCTGCTGTTGTTGGGGGATCCCCTGACACAGCCACTCAGTTGATCACATCAGGGGTATTTTACCCCCGATCAGCTGAGCCAGCTGGACTCCCTGAAGCCGCAGCTTTGGGGAGGCCTGCTGGCTCAGCTGATCAGGGATTTCCTTGCCACAATTAGCTGATGGCAAGGGATCCATCAATCAGGCCAGTGCAATTCTGTAACCGGCACCTATGGCATGGGTGCCGGTTACAGAATCGGGGGGGTAAGGCATCTTCTTGTAAAGACAGAGGCGGCGGTTGAGATCGGCGTCCTATATAGAATTAGCCTGGTAGTGCTGTTGTAGGAATGAGTAACAGTCCAGTTTGTTCCAGTTTCCCAGTAACAGCTATATTGGTGTTCTATGGTCCAATGTAATATTTATAGCACTATTTTTCATAGGTTTTATGACTATTATGGTGGGTTAAGTTTTCTGTATAGGTTTTGAGTATCTTCTTGCATGGTTCTGTATTATTTCATAAAGTGTCTGGCCCTATTTGAAAGCAGGCTTTGGGGCAAGTATCACCAAAGGTGATCCTAGTTGTCATCCTGAATAATGATGCTCAACACCAGTGATCTTCATATTTTGTAAGTAGAGTCATGATACAATCTAAAACCCAAATGCTTTAAATAAGTGTCTGGCAGTGGAAGGAACATATGCTGTTGCTTAGATGATGATCACAATTTGAATATTTTTATAAAAAAGATAAAACACTTAACTGGCTAGAATAAGAAAGGGGATTGGATTTGATGCATTACCTTTCTGTGGTTACTATCAGTGTGATTTACATATTATATACAGGTACTTGTTTTATCTGGGGCAAGGGAAGATTAAGTCACTTCCCTGATGCTGATACTGAGATGAAACCAGAATCAGATTTTTTTTTGTAGGTGAATTCTATGGGGAAATATTCTAGTTCAGCTCTTCACCCATTCTTGCATGAGGAAGGCTCCTTTTGACACAGAATACTATATGCTTGCATTTAACACTGATAATGCAGAGTCAGGGGTCAGCATTTTTTTAATATTAGCATTCCAGGTAACATAATTTAACTCAAATAATTTTTTGGTGAGTATAACCAGTGTTGGCAGTTTTTGTTTATACAGCTCGGGAATATAAATTGCATTCTTCTTTTCTTTGAGCAACTGACTAACTAGTGTTTAGAATGAGGGGGATCTCCTCACCCTCCTTCACTGATCAGAGTTTTCAGGGTGTTTGAGGGGGTGCCACCTCATCCCTGGCATCAGATTGCTGTGAGCTGCCTCTTGGGGTAAGTACTGTCAATGGAGGAGGTCAGAAGAAAAAAAGTAGTGCATGAGGGTTAAGTGTTGCCTCTGGAGAGGATGAAAGGAAAAAATGGATGCTGCCTGTGGATGGTCCAGGAAAAAAGTGCTGCCTGTTTTGGGGTGGTGAGTGGGCATATTTTTTTCTATCCATGTGGCATGGGGAGGGAGAAAGAGCTGGGATTTAGAGGAGAAAAAGGGAGGATGCTGCCTAGGGAGGGGAAGAGAAAATGTGCACTCCTCCCCTTGCTAATTCGTATGAATGTGAAAGGAAATATAATGAGGGAGGACCCAATGATCCTGAGCCAATCAGGGCCTTAGGTCCCTCCCATGCATCCCAGGATGCACCAGGAACGGAAAAGGCCCACCATTTTGAAGAGGCAGGAAGTGCTGGGTGGGGTGGTTCCGGTATGGGGGGGTGTTAGTGATGGTGGCAGGAGGAAGTGGGCTTCGCTTCTTCTGGTCTTGTAATGAAGGTATGGGGAGTGTTGAGGGGCTCAGCGGGAGGAATGGGTAGGGTTACCAAATGTCCAGATTTGTCCAGCCATGTCCTCTTTTTAGAAGACATGTCCGGGCATCCAGACATGTCTTCTAAAAACCCAGCACTTTGTCTGGGTTTTGAAAAGCTTCCAGATCGGGACTGCATCAGGAGGGCATCTGCGTGTGCATGGTTGCAACGCGGTGAAATCACGTGAATGTGTGCATGCATGTGATGTCATTGTGTCACATCTGCGCATGCACAGATGCCCTCTCGATGCAGCTCTGAGCATGAGAAGAGGTTGAGGGGTGGGGCTGGGGACGAGGTTGGGGCAGAACGGGGCATGACTTGAGTGGAACAGTGCAAGGCTGGGTAGAACTGGGCAGGCTTGGGGGCGGGGCCATGGGTCCAAATTTTACAATAGTAAAATCTGGTAGCCCTAGGAATGGGGGGGGTCTTTTTTTTATATAAGCGTAGTTCTTGTGTGTGTGTTGTGCATGCACAATAGCTGTGGCCATTTAAAAAAAAACCAAAAAAAACCCCAGCTGCTCAGGGATTCTCTTGTCTGCTCCAAAGCAGGAGCCAGCAGGACAAACCCCAATTCAGCTAAGCCTGCAGCCAGGTCTGAACTATTATATAGCCTTACTTTCCTGTCAGTGCCTTAGCCAATCAGTTCTCAAGCCCTGACAGGAAAGTAAGTCTATGACAGCTCAGACCCTGCCAATAAAGTCTGCAAAGGAAACAACTGCTTTCCCTGCTGTGCATTACATGGGGTACTCATTAGAAAAGTAATGAGCTCTTTGTAATGCATTAGTTTAGGATTCTTGGTGGCTGCTATGACAATCGGTAGCAACCATGGAGAACCCTTTTGTGCATCAGCAGGACAGCTTTAATGACTCTTACTGCCACGGAAAGCTTTTGAGCACTGGGGCCTGAGACAGCTGGCTAGTCATACCAGTAACTGACTTGGTCTACATAGAGCCAAAGAGTAAGCAAACATAACTTATCTGTAGATTTCACTGGACAACAAAGTTTTTGCTTCTTCAACACTTTCAGGTGTATCTTACAGATTTATGGCTGCTGATCATGAAAATAATGTTTAAAATTAGGTATGATTTACAGTTTTAACAACAAAGTACATTTTTGCAATTTTTTTGGTTATACTTTCAAGCTAATGTAATTAATTCTTAATATAGGCCTATTGCTCACGTTATACCTTGCTGGATATAGTGTGGGCATGTTCAGCCATACATTCAGGGCAGGTTGCATAATGTCCATGGAAATGATGCAGTCTGGGTATGTTTGTACATGGACTTAATGGATGCTGCCTGAAAAGGCTATATAAAAGCAGTTCGCATACAAGGACAATCTTCATTACGTGTCTGTCAGTCCAAGTGTATTTTGATGCTTCAAGGCATAGTATTGTCTATGTAAGAATTAGTAAGCCAGTTAATTATTAATTGCTATAGGATGATTTAGGACAGCAGAAATGTCTCGCCATTGTTGCAACAGCTGTGATACATTCTGCTACATTTGTGGCAAATACACGCTTAAACCTCAAAGACGAACCATGGCTCGACTTGTTAAGAAATCATATGCGCTGTACTTCGGTTGCAAGATTGGTGATCTAGACAAATCATGGGCTCCTCACATTTGTTGTGCAAGATGTGCCATCGATCTTAGAGCTTGGCTCCGAGGTACTTTGAAATGAATTCCATTTGCTATCCCAATGACATGGCGAGAACAGAAGGATCACTTGACAGATTGTTACTTCTGTCTGACAAATGTATCTGGTTTTTCTGATAAAAATAAGAAATAAGTTAAGTACCCCAATCTTCCATCAGCCATGAGACCAGTGCCTCATGATGACAGTCTTCCAGTACTGAAGCCACCAGAGAAATGGAGCTTAAACAAAACCATTGAAGAATCAGCAATGAACCAGCCAAACACTGACAGTGACAGTGATCTTGATTTTGAACCATGTATGTCGGGTGAGCCTCATCTTATAACACAGTCAGAATTAAACGACCTGATCAAGGACTTACGTTTGTCAAAAGCAAAAGCAGAATTATTGGGTTCACGTCACGACTGCAGAGATGGTGTTTGCTCTCGCCAGGTACGAAAATTTCTGTCTTTTGAAGCCAGGAACAAACAAACCAAAACTGCAGATATGTACAACGATGTAGGCAAATTTTATTGTGACAAGCAAACTATATATTAAAACCTTTTTACCAAACGGGGGACCCAACACGGTCCGTGTTTCGGACAACCTTCATCAGGGGTCCATGGTAGATAAAGGAAAAAACATATGTCACAACAAATATTGAAAAAGATAATATAAAACCAAACAGATGATGTGTCACGCCGAAAGTCTCTACAAATAGTAAAAATCGCTAGAAGCCGCCAAGAGATTTAACAAATTTCTTAGTACAGGTTGAAAACCTCTGTATCTGCACTGACATTGAAGGGTTGTTCACAGCTTTGGGCTGTATGCATAAGCCACATGAGTGGCATATTTTTTATTGATTTGTCATTGTTAAGCCTCAAGGCTGTTTTACATAATGGCTTGTCTACCCATCAATACCTATTGGCTATGCTGCACACATGAAAGAAACATATGAAAACATGTAAGTGCTGTTAAAGCATATCCAGTGCACAAAGTACAACTGGATCATCTGCAGTGATCTTAAAGTAGTAGCTCTGCTATTTGGAATGCAGCTTGAATATACGAAGTACTGTTGTTTTATTTGTAAATGGGACAGCTGTGCTAAGGAGTTGCATTACATTCAAAAGAATTGGCCACTCCATAAGAATTTGGTTCCAGGACAGAAAAATGTGGTACATGAACCACTTGTTGATCCAACAAAGGTATTTTTGCCTCCTCTTCACATAAAACTTGTACTGATGAAAAATTTTGAAAAAAGTGATGAACAAGGAAGGCAAAGGTTTTCTTTAATACAGATGTTTCCAAGAATAACTGACATCAAGATTAAGGAAGGCATTCTTGTCGGTCCACAGATCAGACACGTCATCAATGATGAGAGATTTGAAGATCTGTTAGTTGGGCCAGAGAAAATCGCCTGGAAAGCATTCAAGGATGTCATTGGGAATTTTCTTGGCAGTTACAGAGCACCAAACTATATTCAACTGGTTGACAAACTTCTTAGGGCATTCAAAACCATGAAGTGCCACATGTCACTTAAGATGCACTTTCTACATTCACACCAGTGTTCCCTCTAAGCGGGCGGGTGTTGTGAGCAAACTTTTTTCACTGTGAGCTAAAAATATCGGGCGCCAGCAAGTTATGAGCCAAATAAATATGTTGCTTTCTACCACAGAACTTCCTTACGTTTGTATGGAATCTATCCCCTTTCAACTTTAGAGAGTGCCCTCTCGTTCTCCCTGCCTTAGCTACTAAGTCTATTCCCTTCAGTACCTTGAATGTTTCTATCATGTCCCCTCTCAATCTCCTCTGCTCAAGGGAGAAGAGGCCCAGTTTCTCTAATCTTTCGCTGTACGGCAACTCCTCCAGCCCCTTAACCATTTTAGTTGCTCTTCTCTGGATCCTTTCGAGTAGTACCGTGTCCTTCTTAAAGTACCAGTGCTGGACGCAGTACTCCAGGTGAGGGCGTACCATGGCCCGGTACAGCAGCATGATAACCTTCTCTGTCTCTTCAGTCCAGCATCTGCCCCTTCCATTCACTGTCTGTCTTTCCCTGCCATCTCCCCTCCTGCCCCCCCCCCCCACCCCCCAATTTGGTCTAGCATCCATCATCTTCCTTCTGTTCCCCTCATGGTCTGGCATCTCTATCCTTCCCTCCCCCCTGTGGTTTTTAGCATATCTCTCTTCTCATTTCCTCCACTCAGATCTGATCATTCTCTGCTCTCTCTTCCCTTTTCTTCTCTGGTCTTCCTTCTCTATTTTCTGCCTCCATCTAAATTAAATTCTTTCTTACTATTTAGTCCCGTTTCCCTCTTTTCACTGTGTCTACACACAGCTTGTCACGCCTTTCCCTCACCCCTCCATTATCTTACTATTTTCTTCCCCCTTTATTTATCTCCTCCTTCCATCCAGTATGTGTTCTTTCCCCACTTCCATTCAGCATCTGCTCTCCCTTCTCAACTGACATCCATCTGCCTTCTGCTCTCTCTCCCTTCTTCTCACTTCCATCATCTGTCCCCTTCTCTCTCTCTCTCATCTCCTCCATTCCATCATCTGCCCCTTCTCTCTCTCTCTCTCTCTCCCCCCCCCCCAACTTCCATCATCTGCCCCCCTTCCCCTCACCTTTGTGGGTCACTTTCTTTCCCCTGAGGGTGGCTCATGTCACAGGGGAAGCTTTGGCCGAGCAGAACCGCTTGATTGACAGTGGAACTTACTTGATTGATGTCGATGCTGGGGCCCGTTGCCGTTTGAAGGAAAAAAAAAAAGGTGGAAAAAAGGAACCTGTAAAGGCGAGAGGAAGGGAAACCTCCAGGACAGCTGCTTTTTGCCCTCCTTCAGCGGCCCAAGAGTTCAGACCAGCAGCGGCAGCTCTGTATGCTTTTAACTTCGGCACAGAGCTGCCCCTAATCAATAGTTTAGCGCGGTTTCATGAGGCAGCCTCGGGGCCTTTGATAGCCGGCCCGCTTCGATGATGCGATGTGGGCCGGCCTAGCAAAGGCCCCGAGGCTGCCTTATGAAACCGCGCTAAACTATTGATTAGGGGCAGCTCTGTGCCGAAGTTAAAAGCATACACAGCTGCCGCTGCTGGTCTGGAGGTGCGGAGACAAGGCAGGAGGCAAACGCGGTGGAAGGCAGGAGTCCCGGCACAGCGACTGCAACAGGAAGTTGCAAGTCAGCTGACGCCGGCCTTTCGTTGCGGCGGGGACCGAATCCTTCGTGGACCGGCAAGATTTTGTTTGCGGACCGGCGGTTGAAGAACTGTGCTCTACACTGTGTGCGCTGTGACGAGAAACTTGTGCGCTGCGAGGTAATATTTTGTGCGCCAGCGCACCCCAGCGCAGCTTAGCAGGAACACTGATTCACACTTAGACTTCTTCCCTGGAAATTTTGGTACAGTCAGCAACGAACATGGTGAAAGGTTTCACTAGGACATTGCCACCATGGAAAAAAATATCATGGTAATTGGAATCCATCAATGCTTAGCTGACTGTTGTTGGACACTGCAACAAGATGCACTGGACACTGAGTACAAATGAAAATCAGCAGGAAAACGCTTTTAACCATGGCAAACTATCGCAGCATATCAGAAACTTTGTGTGTTAAAGCATGTTATAGTCAATTAAAGATACCATTGTGTTTCTCAAACTTTCTACGTGACTCTCTCTGGCCGGCAGACCCGCCTCTTCAGAATGTTAGGCCTTCCCCTTCCTTGGGATGGAATGGCATGGATGAAGACTCTGATTGGCCTTAGTGGGGGACCTTAGGCATCTAAGCCAATCAGGCCTTAGGTCAGTGGGAAATTATATTTGTGCTTATTTTGAAGGAGTCTATCATAATCACCAGTTTGTTTTAAGGAAGCAAAACTTTTGGAAAAATTTGTTGGCCAGCAAATATACAGATAAACATCAGGCTGTTAAGTCACAAAGGACCCCTTTTACAAATCCACAGTAGTGATTCTCCTGCAGTAAATGCACCCAAGCCCATAAGAATTGAACGGGCTTCGGTGCATTTGCTGTGGGAGAATCGCTACCACAGCTTTATAAAAGGGGCCCAAAATGTTAGATACTATCTATATAATTGTAGAATGGATTAAAGGCACAGAAAAGATGACCCTGAAATGATCTTATTGGTGATATTCAGGTTAGCAGGGTCAATGCAGTACATGTGGAGGGGCATAATCGAAAGGGACGTCTAAGTCCATCTACGTCCATCTCGCAACTCATCCAAAGTTAAAAAGAGCCTAAGACACATTTTCGAAAGATACGTCCAACTTTTTTTACTTTCGAAAATCGTCTAATTATACGTCCTGCGATCTGATCGTCCAAGCCACTAAATCGTCTATCTTTATACCACATTTCCGTCCAACCTTCCGTCCAAGTCCAAAACGCCTAGAACAAGCCCTGTTGGATGTGGGAGGGGTCTGCAAAGTGATGGACTGCACACCCAGACATGCCACCTAAATAGTGGGGTACCTTACAGGGCACTGCTGTGAACTTCACAAAAAGGGTGCCATGGCTTCTCCTCACTAGAGCTCCCTTATAGGTGACGGTGAGCCCCCCAAACCACCTCCAGAATCCCCTAGACCCACTTATCTACCATCCCAATAGCCCGTATGGCTGCAGGAGCCACTTATATGCCAGTAAAAAAGGGTTGTGGGGGTGTATAGGGCAGTGCACATGTGTCAGTATCAATGCAGTGATTACAGGGGCTTATGGACATGGGTTCTCCTCTCTATGGGTCCCTAACCCACCCTCAAGATGACTTCAGCTACCTCTGGGCTGGACGACTAGGCTTTCCTTTGCCAGGCAGCCAGGTGATGATGGTCTGGAGGCTGAAATTTAAAGTTGTGAATAAAATTTTTATGGGGGGATTGGCGATCACTGGGGTAGTGTGTAGGGGGTCTGTGTTAAGTGTTTTCAGTGCTTATCTGGTGAGTTTAGGTGGGTTTTTGTGACTTAGACCATGTTTTACATGGTCTAAGTCACAACGTCCAAGTTCCATCTAGGCTCTGTTGTTAAACTTTCGGTTATACATGCTGTACGACTAAGTCTAAGCCGGCCCACGGCCCGCCCAACTCTCGCCCTCAACATGCCTCCCCAAACACCCCGTTTAGCTTTGGATGTTGAGCGGCACTATGAAGGCCTAGGTCGTTTTTAAATACATCCAAAACCCGGTTTTATTCTCGGCACTTGGACGTTTTTGAGAAATGTTCGTCCAAGTGCCGACTTAGGCTGGTTTTTGGACGTTTTTCTCTTTCGCTTATGAGCCCCATACTATATGCTATTCCACTACAGATAGTCATGCTGAATATGTGGATTAAGTTAAGTGTCGGTGCTTAACTTAAACTGCTGACTAGGACTGTGGACATTTGAAGTGCAGATGTACTGTGTGCACTTTGTCATACTCAGAAGGACACCTCTTTTTAATCTTACTAAAAGTATGCTTGCTATGGAAGCTTACACATATTTTCAGCCAGATTGTTATGTTGTGAAGGGATTGCAAATTCTTACTGGCACTTACAGACAGTAAGATCATCACAAAACATCTTCACTGTATTACTTCCAGCTACATTCCAAACCAAAAGTAGAAAGGTAAACAGTAAGTCTTACCACACACATGCAGATGTTCCAAGTATACATGACTCATATGGCCAGTTTGAACCACACCCAAACTTGAGAGACTTTCTTGCAAGGGGAAATCTAATGGTGGCGGTAGTCTCTGCTCTGACATTAGCAGAGTCTGCCATAGCATCAGTTCATAGTAGTAGATCTGAAGGAACTATTTATTGCAATCTTGTCTTATTCTTTTGAGGGGATTACCTGTTCACACACATTTTGAATTAGTTACCTGTTTGTAGTCAAGACTCCTGAGCTTTTTTCAGTAAATTGCTCTCTAAATTCATTAAATGGTTGCCACATCTTCCATTTTACTTAGCCCTAATATGGTGTACGTATAGTTATCTATGATGCTTTTATAGTAACACCATAAATATTAGAATAAAAGAGGGCAATCTTCAGACAGGCCAATTAACATGATTAAATGTTGAAAATTGCCCTCAAGAAAAGTTCTTTGCTTTGTCAACAAGCAGGATGAATTATCCACAAAGTGGGTGATATCATTCAAAAAGGTAGACGAAAAATCTATAAGACTTTACTTATCTTGCATAGGACTTCCTGCACGGCTGCAGTTGCATGGGAACCCCTCAGTTTTCTGGCCAGACTCATTACTCACTTATAAACCAAGAAGAAGAGGACTTCCTTATTGTATAATCATCCTACCCAGAATGACATGTGGCGTAGAGCAAATTGGGTCTAAAATGGATATTTCCAAAGAACTTAAAGAATATATGAAAAGACCTACCACTACTATCTTTTTCTAAACAGTAGATTTACTTGCAGTAAGAGACAGGCGTATCATAATCGTGGGTGATCAGATCATAGGACCTCTTATAATTTCCATATTATTTCAGGTCCATATCCTGACTCCAAATTTTAATCACCTACGCCATCCCATCCTACCTGCCTCACCTATTTTTGGTAAAAAATAAACTACAGAACTACATCTGCAGGTATATGCTTCATGAGCTATATCACTGAAATATATTGTATAGTAATGAAAAAATTAAAAAACCACTAATGTAGTGAGTATAAACCCTCAAATCATGTGTGAAAAGAGAAAGCAACACTTATCTCAAAACGGTATAACCCATGAATCAGCGCTGGTTGAGAATGTGCAACTCCCAATGCCCTTCTAACAGGCATTTATGTTAGTGTATTATATGTATTTGTTTTATTGATTAGGGTGAGTGGGTTAATGCTTGCTTATAGATGTTTGAAAGATGAATGTGCTTTTATTGTTTTACTAGTGTTTAAACCCGTTACATTAATGGGTGCTAGAGTAGATGTCTGTCTGTCTGGGGTTTTTTTCTTTGTCTCTCTCTCTTCTTGGACGCTGTCTGTCTGTCATTCTTTCTGTCTGTGTCTCTCTCTGGCCCCCTGTCTGTCTGTCTTTCTTTCTGTCTCTGTCTCCCTGGCCCCCTGCCTGCATGTATTTCTTTGTTGCGCCATGCCTGCCTGTCTCTCCATGGCCCCCTTCCTATGTCCATAGTGTCCCATCCTATGTCCCCCATCCTATGTCCTTAGTGCCCTCAGTGCCTCCTTCTTATGTCCTTAGTACCCCAAGTTCTGCCTTCCTATGTCCTTAGTGTCCCATCCTATGTCCTTAGTGCCCTCAGTGCCTCCTTCCTATGTCCTTAGTGCCCCATCCTTAGTACCCTCAGTGCCTCCTATGTCCTTAGTGCCCCTTCCTATGTCCTTAGTGCCCTCAGTGCCCTTTCCTATGTCCTTAGTGCCCCTTCCTATGTCCTTAGTGCCTCCTCCCATGTCCTTAGTACCCCTTCCTATGTCCTTAATGGCCCCAGTGCCTCCTTCCCATGTTCTTATTGTCCCCAGTGCCTCCTCCTGTGTCCTTAGTGCCCCATTGTCTCCGTCCTGTGTCCTTATTGGCCCCAGTGCCTCCTTCCCATGTCCTTAGTGCCCCCAGTGGCTCCTTCCCGTGCCCTTAGTGCCCCCAGTGCCTCTGTCCTGCATTCTTAATGTCCTCAGTGCCTCCTATGTCCTTAGTGCCCTCAGTGCCTCCTTCCTATGTCTTTAGTGCCCCCGAGTGCCTCCTTCCTATGTCCCCCTCACTACCTGCCAGACTTTGTCCCACCCCCACCCTCCGAAGCCTGCCTGCCTGCCTCACATCCCTATCTATAATAATAAAACCCTAAGCGCGCATGCACACTCCCACTTGCGTGTTCCTTGATCAGTAGGTCCCTGGCAGGTAGGAGTGCACATGCGTGCCTAGGTTTCTGTTTTCCTCTAAACCAGTTTGTTGTCATCGCCCCCCCCCCCCCCCCGCTGCACCCTAACCTCCGTTGACCCTCCCACCCGACCCTCTCACCGCGAGATGACCACAAACCTCCCGCCTCCAGCAGCATCCACAGCACTCCAAACACGCTGCATTGTGGCCCTCCATCGCCCCGATTTCCTTAGCCGCATCCCTGAAGATATCATCAGAGACGCGGCAGAGGAAATCGGCAGCAGAAGACCATTAAGCAGCATGCCCAGAGCGCTGCGGACGCTGCCGGAGCCAGGAGGCCCGTCAGTCGACTCGCAATGGGAGGGTCAGTGGGGTCGGCTGCATGGCGGTGGTAGTGGCGGAGGGGAATGGAAACATGCTTCTCAAGGATTATACTGCAAATGGGGATGGGAGGGAGGCAGGCAGGCAGGCTTCCTGACTTCAGAGGATGGGGGTGGAACAAAGTCTGGAAGGCAGCGATGCAGCCACGATCCAGCGTGTTTGGAGTGCTGCAGATGCTGCTGGAGGCAGGAGGTTTGTGGTCATCTCACGGTGGGAGGGTCAACGGAGATTCGGGTGTGGCAGGGCGATGACGACGAACTGGCTTAGAGGAAAACAGAACCCTAGGCGCGTATGTGCACTTCTACCTGCCAGAGACCTACTGATCACGGAACACGCAAGTGGGAGTGCACATGTGTGCTTAGGGTTTTATTATTATAGATTAGATGTTCAATTGATTATTTGCATTGTTCATATTTGTAAAATCAATAAAGTTTAATTTAAAAAAAAAAAAGAGAGAATGTGCAACTCCCAATGCCTTTCTGACAGGCATTTATGTTAGTGTATTATATGTATTTGTGTTATTGATTAGATGGGTGGGTGGGTTAATGCTTGCTTATAGATGTTTGAAAGATGAATGTGCTTTTATTGTTTTATTAGATGTTCAATTGATTATTTGCACTGTTCATATTTGTAAAATCAATAAAGTTTAATAAAAAAAAAAGAGAATGTGCAACTCCCAATGCCCTTCTGACAGGAGAAGCAGACATTTCAATCTGTCCAAAGCAGATCTTCCTCAGGGGATAATAACCAGTGTTGCCCCTCATAAAATTCTTATTTCAAAACATTACCATTGTGGTCTAAAGGCAAGTGCAGCTACGCAATGTAGTTGCTTTGAAGAACTGCTGATGAAAGAAAATCTCATTACAAGAGTGCCCACCACAACTGGGGGGTCATGGGTTCTTCTTCACATATGATTTGCTCACTACTTTTGTGATAAGTGTTTTTTTAATTTTTTAATTACTATACAATATATTTCAACGATATAGCTCATGAAGCACACACCTGCAGATGCAGTTATGTAGGTTTTTTTTTTACACAAAATAGGTGAGGCAGGTAGGATGGGACTGGCATAGGTGATTAAAATTTGGAGTCAGGATGTGGACCTGAAATAATATGGAAATTATAAGAGGTCCTTTGATCTGATCACCCACGATTATGATATGCATGTCTCTTACTGCAAGTAAATCTACTGTATAGAAAAAGATAGTAGTTTATTTTGTTCTACATGGGAACAGCTAATATTGAGGATGAACACACTTTAGTTAGCCTTTGGTAGGCCTTTTCATATATTCTTTAAGTGCTTTGGCAACATCCATTTTAGACCTAGACTCATTACTCACTTATGGCAAGACTTCCTTGCTATTCTTTTTTGGGGTCACTTCAGACCACATCTGGAGATCCAACATAAAACTCTACAAACAACAGATAAAAGAAAAACGTAAAACTTTTTACTCATTCAAAATTAACTCATCTAATGCTAGTTCAAAAGGAGCCAATACAAAAGAACTGTTCAACATAGTTACAAATTTATTCGACACCACACACCACACTCAACCCATGCACAATACCAAACTACCCTCAGCAAATGATCTAGCACAACATTTTGACTCAAAAATCAAAAACCTAAGAAATTGTTGCATACGAACATCAATCAATTGATATACCAAGAAATGAAATACCAGCGGACATGATCTGGAGTTCCTTCCACAATTTAGATTGGAATAACTACATCAAATTATATAACAAATACTAGTCTAAATCATACTGTGTCCTAGACTCAAGTCCCCCAGAGATTATGAAAGCAGCTCCACTATACTTTAAATTATCTCTATTGAATTATCTAACCAATAACTTAAACAATGGAAAATTCCTCACCAGTAATGGTCATATTATAATAACCCCAATCCCAAAAAATTGTAAAGAATCAGCAACATCAATAACCAACTATAGACCAGTAGCATCTATTCCATTTATGGTAAAAATCATGGAAGAATTGGTACACACCCAACTAATGGATTATCTCAACCAATTCTCTCTTCTACACGAAACTCAATCTGGTTTTAGGCCTCTGTTTAGCACTGAGACAGTAATTGTGGCCATTCTGGACTATTTGCATTGCCTATTCAGTAAGGGCCTCAACGCCCTAATCATGCAATTTGACATGAGTTCTGCCTTTGACTTGGTGGACCATGGAAAACTTTTACAATACCTAGAAGCAATTGGAATCAGAGAAGAGATACTGAACTGGTTTTGAAGTTTCCTTATATCACGCACCTACCAAGTCCGTTTTAATCACGATCTCTCTGACACATGGAGCAATCCGTCTGGCGTGCCACAAGGATCACCACTATCCCCTTTGCTCTTCAATGTCCTCATTGGGTGCACAACTATCCCAGCTGGGGATAAAACTATTTAGCTACGCTGATGATTTCACGATAATTATCCCATTCACCAACTCTGTCTCAGAAGCCACCCCCAAAGCAATAGAAGTACTAAATCGGATGGAGCAATGGATGACTGAATTCAGACTAAAATTAAACTCAGAGAAAACAAAATTTTTCATAGCATCGCCATACCCACTTGACACTAAAGTACCAATGTGCATCAATAACCTTAGTTATCCCATTCAACCCATTATGAAGATATTGGGAGTAACACTGGACCAGAACCTGACCATGAAAGACCAGGTAGACTCCTTGATCAGAAAAATATTTCTCACCCTCTGGAAGCTCCGGTCCATTAGAGCTTACTTCGATGTCTCATCATTTCGAATTCTGGTACAATCCCTTATACTGAGTCAACTCGACTATTGTAACATCACCTACTTGGCACTCCCCCAGAAGAATATGTGGCGATTGCAACTAGTTCAAAATGCAGCGGTTAGACTACTTTGTGGACTGAAGAAGTTTGATCACGTAACACCTTCCTATCGACTTCTACACTGGCTGCCAATGGAGGCACGTGTGAAATTCAAGTTTGGTTGTTTTTGCTTCAAGGTACTCTATGGCTTAGCCCCTAAATATATAACAGACCTTTTCTCTTTCACAACCAACAGACACAAGCGGAGCTTACACCCAAACTTTTTTCTCCACCGGTTAGAGGTTGTAAATTTAAAAGTCATCACCAACATCTTTTTGCACATCAAGCAGCACTATGGGGTAAAGACCTTGAACAATTGCTTGTGCCTACTACCTTTGGGGAATTCAGGAAACGCCTAAAAACACATCTGTTCCTGAAATACTTAGGAAACGAACCTATACAATCTTAGTCCTCAACAAATGATCTCTAGAACTATCAATCACTAAGTCTGTACTTTGTTTATTCCATTCTATCTGTAACATTTCTAATCATTGTAAATCGCATAGAACTTCACGGTACTGCGGTATATAAATTGTTATTATTATTATTATTGACCCCTGTTGAAGATAGTTTGCCAAAACCTGGCTTTGTAGCACTGGTCTTATCAGTTTTATTTATCTTTAGAATATGGCCATATATATTTTATGAACAGTTATTTTACAGTACATAATTTTTATTGCCTTCCCAAAGTATTTTGTTGGAGCAATATATGTACAGAGGGGCCCAAAAATGTATACACACAACAACATGAAAAATATCTGCATAAAAGCTTTATTACTAAGAGTTATATAGACATCATATTAGGTGCTCAAAATGGTCACCATTAGCATTCAAATGCTTCTGATTTTGGTGAACTATTGCATGAGCAATATTGACTAGTGTCCACAGGGATTGAAGTGTGTATACATTTTTTGAGCCTCTCTGTATAATAAATTTCCCTATTTTATTTAATAATTTTATACTTAAAAGAAAATAAATGTCCATAATTTATCTGCACTGTGTTTTCTGTAAATTATCACCTCGGGGTAATTTTTCCCCTGTATAATCATATCTTATACAGTTTGAATCCTTTTCCCTTAAATCAGATTTATAGTTTAAAGATAGTCTTATGGGTACCATCATAATTGAGATAATATTGCTGTATATGTTCATTAAAACTCAAAAAAAGAAAAATAACATTATTTTATCTTATTTTTTCTAGAACAAAAATAATTAGATACAGTCCATAAAGAGCAAGTTTTCTAATAAGTAATTTCCTTCCTCTGTCGTAGAGAGCCAAGTGCAGAAAAAGCAAAGGAGCTAGTAGAGTCAAATGATGTGCAGACATTAATAACATTGCTTCGAGAACATCTGAAAAAGCACCATTATGTGAACAACTTATGCTTGCGAGAAGCATTTCTGCACCGTGACAAGGGTGCCACAGGGTACCTGAATAAAGACGATTTTCTTGCTATCTGCGATCATTATAACTTACCTACCAGCCAATACATTGTTACAAAGGTCAGAAATAGTAGTAGTAGTGGTATGCAGAGTAAAATATTGAACAGTTTGGGGCAGAACTGTGTAAGAGAAGTTTCCATCCAAATGATTAGTAAAAGGGCCCCATTGTAATAATACTTAACCCCCCCCCCCCATACACACACTTTTATCGTCGTGTTAGTTTTTTTTATCGCCTGCTGTTGCAGTAAAAGCTCCAACACTCATAGGAATTTTATGAGCGTCGGAGCTTTCACCCTAGCAGCCAGCAATAAAAACCCTAAAGCGACTTGATAAAAGGGGAGGTGTAAGCATGACATTAATCTACAGTATATGCATTGAAGACCCAGCAAATGAAGATTCATTGTAGATAAATAATGTCTGTGTATGGATTAATATACATTGCCAGTTCTCACATGCTTATTTCATTGTTTCTTTTTCAGCTGATCAACCTGTCTTCTGATGAAGTCAATAGGATCAATTATACAAACTTTCTCAAAGCTTTCACATACTGAGCTGCTGCGAAAAAGAACAAATTTCTTGCACGCAATAGCCTGTACAAAATTTATCCAGAATATAAATAATTATAGAAGCAGAGGTGGCTATCAGCTACTGACAAATGAGATTGATGATGGATGGAGATTTGTTGAAGTGTTAATAACAGAAACTCAATTAACAAAAACAGATGAAAATGTATTACTCGCCTAGACAATCTATTGTCATAAAGTTTTGGAGTTCATCATAGTAATAAACACATGGAAAAATATTTATCACTGCAGGTGGTTTCAATGATAACAGGGGATGCCAAAAAGCAGGATGATGATATACATCCATTTGCACTAGTTTTTCAACCCTATCCTTTGGTACCTGCTAAAGAGGTGAGTTTTCAGGATATGCATAATGACTACACTTGAGATAACTATGATTCCATTGTATTCAAATCTCTCACAAAAGTCGCTGAAATATCACTCCTACTATCGCCTAACTTAAGTGTTTTAATTGGTCACACCATTAGAAACCAATTTTAAAAATGAGATGCCCTCTGGACCAGCACCTGTATCCATAGTGCCTAGCAGTGCTTAGTGACACTAAAGCATGGAAGTGGGCATGTTTAGGGACAGCAGCAGATTTCAGCAGCACTAGGTGCCACTGGCCACAATTCTATAAGCACCAGTGATGTAGTAAGGGGGGGGGGGGCCGCCCCGGTTGCAGTCTTCCTAAGAGCAAGGCACCCCTCCTCCTCTCTGCCTCCTGATCCTCTCCTTGCCTTCCCCCGTACCTTTGTTACTTCGCCAGCATGAGGTTGCTGCCTGCATCAGCTGACATCATTTTTGGGACCCACGCCTAGGAAGTGATGTCAAAGGGCAAGCCAACACTGACATGGGCATGCTGCTCACACTGGTGAAGTTAAAAGGTATGGGGAAAGGGAAGAGGGCACAGGTGCAGCAGGGGTGCGGGGAAGAGGGTGGCATAGGGGCACCACCATCCCAGGTGCTGCTCACCATTACGCCACTGCATCTACCCCTTTTCCTCATAGCTGTCTAGTCCTAGCACACCCATCCCCCACTAATTTAGACTGTAAGCCACTTAGACATTTTAATTGATAAGCAGGATAAACCTGGAGACTTGGATGAACTGATAACTGTTGAAATGTAAAGCTTGGATTTAATTTAGAACGTAAAACTATTATAAATTTGGATGAGGTTGGGTTTCAGTAAGGTGGAGAGAATACATTTTGCTATTTTTTTAGCTAATAGTTTTTGTTGTTGCTATCTTGGATGGTTTTTTGGGGGTTGAGGCTTGAAATAAATAGAAAATGTCAGTGCTGTTCTGAATTACAAGCAAAATTTGGTTAAATGCAGCACTGTCTAAAAACTCAAGGATCAATATTCCACTTAATTTAACCGGCCAGAAACGGCTCCTTGCTGTTTAAATTGCCTATTCAGGACTAACTAGTCATTTTCAGTAGCACTTAACCAGTTAGCGCCACACTTAAAACCATCTATTTTGGGTGCGCTCTGGGGGTGGAGTCAGCCTTTGGCTGCTTATGTGCCGATATTCAGAACTTAACTGGCCAGATCATAGGTGTTAAAACACTATGGCACACCTAAAAATTTCCCTCTCCTTCCAATGGACAGCCATGTAGCAGAGGCACAAGACAGTCTCCACCTCCTTGCTCTCACTGCTGTGATTTAAATTAAGAGCAGCAACAGCGAAACAAAGTACCTGTTCCACAGGTCTCGCCCTCCTTCAGATGTCGCTTCCTGTTCCTTGCAGCCACATCTGTGCAGAGTGGTCCTGCAGTTTTGCCGCTGCTGCTCTTAGTTTAAAGCAGAAGCAGTGGAGGTGGCAACAAGAGGAGTGAGTCAGAGATGACGCTGAATGGAAGTGGGAAACAAAGAAAGAACAGAAGCTGGGTGGAGGAAAAAGAAGATGCTGGATAGAAGGGGTGAGGGAGGACAGTTGCTGGATGGAATGGGGGAGAGAGCACACATGCTGGATATGAGAAAAAGAGGAAAGCTGCTGAATAGAAGGGGAAGAGAAAGAAGGCAGATGGATGGAAGAAGCAGAGTGGGCAGATGCTGGATAGAAAAGAGAGAGCAGATGCTGGATGGCAGGGGGAAGAAGCTAGAGTTAGAGACATGGGAATAAGAGGAAATGGTCCTGCATTGATTTGCTACTGCTGTTCTTGGTTTAAAGCAGCAGCAGTGGAGGTGGCGACAAGAGGGGTGAGTCAGAGATGACAATGGATGGAAGTGGGAAAGAGGGCTACATGGTAAAGAAAGTGGGTGCGCGCAGAGTAGAAGGGGAAAGAAAAGACAAACACTGGATGAACAAGGCAGAGAAGGTAGCTGCTGGATGGGAGAAATGCTGGATGGGATGGGAACAAAAGAGGGTGGGCACTGGATGGAAGGAACAGAGAGAAGATAAATACCGGATGGAAAAGAGGAACGAGAGTGGATGCTGAATGGAGAGGACAGCTGATGTATGGGGGAGAGAAGACACTGGATGGGAGGGGGTATGAGAGAAAGGACAAAATCTGTATGGAAGAGGGAAACAAAGTGGATGCTGGATGGAAAGGACAATTGCTGGATGGAGGAGAAATAAGATGCTGGATGGAATGGGGAGACAGGGCAAATGCTGATAGAAAAAGAGGACAGCTGTTGGATAGAAGGGGAAGAGAAAAAAGGCAGATGGATGGAAGCAGAGTGGGCAGATGCTGGACAGAAAAGAGCAGATGGTGGATGGCGGGGAGGGGGGGGGCAGAAAGCAGCTAGAGTTAAGAGACATGGGAATAAGAGGAAGTAGAATAGAAAGCTGGGGTAAGGGAAAGCTAGAGGTAGACAAAGTATAAAAACATGATGGCAGATAAAGGTCAACTGGCCCATCAGGGAAACTGAAGACTAGATTGTAAGAAAAAATTAAACCTGCAGAGGCAGAAAAATAAATTGAAGGAGGGAAAAAATGACAAATGGACAGGAAATTCTGGCAAGAAACAGATACCAGAAACTGAGAGCAATAAAAGTAGAAAAAGTAAATGGCCAGGCAACCAATGTAGAAAAAATAATTTTATTTTTAGTTTAGGATAAAGTAGTGTGGTAGCTGTGTTAATAAACATGAAAATAAATAATGCAGTATCTTTTTTATTGAACTAATTTTAATACATTTTTGGCTAACTTTCTGAGACCAAATCTCCTTCCTCAGAACAGGACACCATAATAGATGTTCTTACCTGGGGAAGGTAGATTTGGCCTCTAAAACTAATTGAAAAATGTATTACATCCAATAAAATGGTACAATTTTATTTTCCATTTTTTTGTTTTATTTGTATTTGTTAATTTGTAATGTAGTGATTCGAATATGCCAGTTTTTTAAATTTATGTCTGCTACCTTTATATTTTGCAAAGTACAGATAAAGAAACATTGCTGTTTCTTTCCCTGGTGCTCAGCATTTGCAGAGTCTGGCTTCTTAAGTGTTCAATTTAACTTTTATCTATATATTTCTATTTTTAGTTTGTGATTACTTATTCTATATTGGGTAGGGAACTATCTGTATTCTACATTTGCAAAAGATATTTTTTTGTATTTTTTTGGACAGGGTCCATCTTTACAAATGTGACTTGTATAGTTTTCCCAATAGGCTTATAGATGTTCTAGTATCCAATACAGTGGTTATGGTGCTGCTTTTTACTTGGTAGGTTCTTGTATGACATTTGTATGTTTTGGAACCACATATTTCTGTTACAGTGATATTGAACAGTACTATTCACATGGTCAATACGCTAATGCTGGACTGGGGAGCTAGGGCTGAATGAGAGCCAAATGTTAAAAGTACCTGTGTACATTCCCAGAACACTGCAAATACAAATATGTTGCATTATTTTGCTGTGCTTTGTTTTTTGGGGGGGGAAATAACACACCAATGCCAGAAAAAAAAATTATTTTAAAGCGAAAGAAAAGCCTCATACTAACGGAGAGGTGTGCCCACACTCTTCCACCCAAGCATCATCGGCAAAAAACTTTCACCTACACTAATTGCTGGCAGGTGGGAGCATGGAAATAGTCAAAAATAACTAGAGTAAAAAAAAAACCACTACAGTAGTTAGTGAAAAGCCAGGCTGATGATTAAGCCACTGCTTCAGGGCCTTGACACCAGTGCTCCAGACTATCAATTAGTGTAGGCAAAAGTTTTTTGCCGATGATGCTTGGGTGGAAGAGTGTGGGTACACCTCTCCGTTAGTCTGAGGCTTTTCTTTCACTTTAAAAAATTTTCTGGCATTGGTGTCATTTTCCAAGGAGTGACTTTTTTCTATGGTGTGATTGATTTCCCACCATTCCTCCTTTTTCTTTTTTGTTTTTTTTTTTGTACATAATGCCTAGAGTGTATCCAGTGTGTATAATACCTTCAGTAACAGAGGTACTGGGATAGGTAGCTGGTAGACAGTGAAGGAATCCTTCTCTACTTTGTTTAGAAGTGCCCCTACTATCCATTATTACTATTTTTTTTTTTAAGTTTGGTGGTGCTCATACAGGGAGAGTAATGTTCCATTACTGCATTAAACATCTAGTAGCCAAGTAAAATTCAGTGTATTTATAGTTAAACTTCAGACAAACAAGTAGGGAAAGCATGGAGCGCATGGCTCATGAAATTATATTTATCCCAGGACAAGTAGGCAGCCTATTCTCACATATGGGTGATGTCATCCACGGAGCCCGGATGCGGACAGCCTCGCAAGCATACTTGCTTGTAGAAAACTTTAGAAGTATCAAGTCAGCTGCACCACGCATGCGCGAGTGCCTTCCCATCCAGCACAGGGCGAGTCGCCTCAGTTCTCAGTTTTCCGCAGAGCCGAAAAGTCTGTACTTTAACATTCTGCGCTGAACTTCGTTCGCTTTGTGCCTTCTCTCACAGTTTGTATTCTTTTTGGTCGCAAATCGTTGTGCTACTTATTTTCTTTTAATTAAAAAAAAGAAGACTTTATTTTATTTTTCTTCGTCGACTGACTGGCGGGGCAGGCCACTCGGCCGCAGCCTGCGGGCTTCAACTTCGCAGTGGCTATCTTCCCTCCTATGTTCCGGCCAGTAACGGGCTTCAGGAAGTGTAGCTGAGCCAGCATGCAATTTCTCTCACAGACCCACACTGCTGGTGCCTCAAGTGCCTCAGGCCTGACCATAGTCCTAAGTCGTGCGAGTGCTGTGCTACTCTTCAACCTCGAGCCCTTAAACGTCGTCGGGTTTTAGTGGAAAAACTCTTCAGGATGGACTCTTCAATGACACCCTCGACTTCGAGTGCTGCCTCGGTCCCAACTTCTACCGAGGGTCCAACTGCTTCCACGACTCTGACCTCGAGTGTCATCAGACCGTTCTTGTTTGGATCGTCTTTAGCCTCGAGTACACCTGCTTTATCTTCCCCTGAGCTCCCCTCAGGTCAGATACCTAAGCAGAAAATTCCAGCGGTGGTCCTCAAGCTCTGAAAGACCTCCAAGTCGAAGCATATCTCCACTGTCACCTTGGAGCCTTTAGCCTCAGCAAGTGGTCTGGTTTCAGATGCAGATCCACATTTGCAGGCTTCTCTCCAGACCATGTTGGAGCAGCAATTTGTTCAATTACAGAGCAAATATGGTTCTGTCTCAACAATGCCTCCTGTAATCCAGCCTGGGCAATCAGCAGTCTCCCACAAGGTTGAGTCCCTGCTTGTGCCTCGAGCTGAAGTTTCACACTCTATGCAAGGAGCAGAGTCTTTGCGAGTGTCTGGTCTGGCATCTACACACTCAATGCAAGGAGTAGATTCTTTGCGAGTGTCTCGACAGGAATCCTCACACTCTATACAAGGAGCAAACATAACACAGTAACATAGTAGATGATGGCAGATAAAGACCCGAAAGGTCCATCCAGTTTGCCCAACCAGAGATTTGGGAGTGCTTCGAGATTCCTCGATCCAAACCACCGAGTTTCGATCTACAGCTTCCACCAGCAACATTGCCTGTTTCCATACATAGGGCAAAGTCTCCTCGATCCTACTCAAGACCTGTTTCCAGGCATCACTCTCGTCATCGATCGAGGCCCTCATTGAGGCATTCATCGAGGCGCAGATCTCTTTCCAAAGAGCAGCCTTCCTTGTCCAGACCTCATTCCAGACCTTCCAACTCTTCGAGGCCTCCAACTCCTTGATCGAGGTTGCCGCTTCCAGACACAGTCAGCTGCTTCCATTGCCTCCTCCAAGTCTCCATATTCTTTGGATTGCCACTTCTCCAGAGAGGCTTCACCTTTGTTCTCCACTCGAGGCACCTCGAGGTCATCGAGTCCCTCTCGAGGCAGGCCCTGGTGGATTAGCTCTCCTTCTCCTCTTTCCTTCGTCAGATGGCTGATGACCTGGAAATTCAATTAGATGCTGGTTCTAAATACTCTAAGGAGTATCTCGAGGTCATGTATCTGCCTCAACCTCCTGCGGTCACTTAAGCTTCCTCTTCACAAGCTTTTGTCTCAAACTTTCAAACGATGTCTGGAGAATCCTTATGCTATACCTGCTGTTCCAGGCAAGTTGGACGCAAGGTATAGAACTCTATATTGCAAAGGATTTGAGAATTCACAGTTATCTCACCAATCCCTCCTTGTGGAGACTTCTTTGAAAAGAACCCATCCTTCCAGGGTCTATGCTACAGTTCCTCCTGGAAGAGAGGGTAAGACCATGGACAAGTTTGGACGTCGTATTTATCAAAATTCTATGATGTCCTCCAAAGTCCTCAACTACAATTTTATCTTCATTATTTATCTCAAGTTCCTCATTGATATTCTTCCAGGCTTTCTCAAGAACCTGGATCAACATAGGCATTTCGAGTTCCATGAAGTCACTACTACTCTGTCACAGCTCAGACTGCATCTTCTCCAGTCATCTTATGATGCCTTTGAACTGTCTGCTAGGGCCACTGCTTTCTCTGTAGCCATGCGCCGCTTGGCCTGACTTCATACCATTGACATGGACCCTAATCTTCAGGATCATCTGGCTAACATTCCTTGTGAAGGCAATGACCTCTTTGATGAATCCATAGAGGCTGCCACTAAGAAATTGTCCAAACATAAAAAGTCTTTTGCTTCCATTGTCAGACCAAAGCCAAAGCCAGCTCCTGCAAAACCTTCACACTCTACTCCAGTTTTCCAAAGGCGCTATACTCCAAGGGCGCCTCCTTACACTCAAGCACCTCCCATGAAAACAACAGCAGCAGAAGCAACAGAAACCTCTGCCTTCTGCTGCGCCTAAGGCTGCGCAGCCTTTTTGACTGCTTAAAACAGAGCATAACCTCCATTGTTCTGCCTCTGTCCTCCCTTCCTCCCATAGACGGTCGTCTCCATCATTTTACCATCGATGGGAGACCATTACATCTGACCTCTGGGTGCTCTCAATAGTCAGGGAAGGATACTCTTATTTCATCAGGTTCCTCCAGAGAATATCCTTCCAATCCATCCCAGACCGCCCTTCTTCTTCAGGAAGCTCAAGCTCTGTTTCGTCTCTATGCCATCGAAGAAGTTCCTCTGGAACAGCAGAGCAGGGGTTTTTACTCCCGTTACTTCCTAGTTCTGAAGAAGACGGACGATCTGCAACCCATTCTGGATCTCAGGGCTCTCAACAAATTTTTAGTCAAAGAAAAATTTTGCATGTTGTCCCTGGCATCCCTTTACCCCCTTCTAGATCACAACGATTGGTTATGTTCTCTGGATCTCATGGAGGCTTATACTCAAATCCCCATTCATCCAACCTCCCGTCAGTACCTCAGATTTCGGGTGGGGAATCTGCATTACCAATACAGAGTGCTACCCTCTGGCCTGGCTTCATCTCTCAGAGTGTTCACCAAGTGCCTGGTGGTGGTAGCAGCAGCTCTAAGAAACCATGGTCTTCCCTACCTAGACGACTGGCTCAAAGATTTAACATCTCAGGGGGTTATTGTAGCGACCCAACAGACTACGTGGTTCCTACAAAGCTTGGGATTCGAAATCAACTTCCCCAAATCCCAACTTCAGCCCTCTCAGAATCTACAGTTCATCGGAGCTGTTCTGGACACTATCCAACTCAGAGCATTCCTTCCTCAAAGTCTGGATGCTCTTCTTCAACTCTGTCGTGCAGTGTCTTCCCGCTCTTCAATCTCAGCAAGACACATGGCCTCCACAGTGCACGTGATTCCTTTTGCCAAACTTCACCTCAGAATTCCTCAGTGGACCCTGGCATCTCAGTGGACGCAGGCTTGCGAACCACTCTCTTGACATATGACAGTCACTCCTTCGTTGAGACAGTTTCTCCACTGGTTGATGCTCTCTTCCAATCTCTCCAGAGGCTTGCTGTTTCAAACGCCCCCTCATCAGAAGGTCCTCATGACAGATTCCTTGACCTACGCTTGGGAGGCTCATCTCGATGGTCTCCATACTCAAGGCCATTGGTCCAGCATGGATCGTCAGTGTCACATCAATATGTTGGAACTCAGAGCGATTTTCAGTGCTCTCAAAGCTTTTCAACATCTTCTTCACAACCAGGTAGTCCTCATTTGGACGGACAACCAAGTCGCCATGTACTATGTAAACAAACAGGGAGAAACGGGATCTCCCTCCCTTTGTCAAGAAGCTCTGAAGGTTTGGGACTGGGAAATCCTCCACAACACCTTCCTGAAAGCTGTCAACATCCAAGGGGCGAAAAACTGTTTGTTGGACAAATTGAGTCATCTGCAACCTCATAAATGGACACTCGATTCTTCGCCTCTTCATCACATATTCTAACAAGATGGCGGACAGTTAAGTCATCTACTGTTCCGTCTCCTTCCAACTACTTTTTATTTTTTTGCTTTTCTTTTGTCTTTTTATAATTTTTATTGTTGATTTCTAATTTTTGCTTGTGTCTTTGATCATAGTTTCTTTTTCTGAGTTTCTTTTCTATTGTAATATATTTATTTTTCAAATTACTTATTGTTTGTGTGATTTGACCGTTGGTCCAGCCCGGCAGTTGAGGGGCCCTGCACTTGTGGTTTGATGGACCTTGAAGTGGCGGCGACTGAGACCTTGTTCTGATTGGGTGGTGGAGGACCGGATCTGGGTCCTTTGCTCCTGGGCGCCGACGGTTGCATGTTTCATTTTGCCCTGGTTTGGGAGTTTGGGAGGTGACAGGTTTCAGGCGGATGGCCGGAGACAGCGATCGAGCCAGGCTCCTGAGGTGAGAGCAGCACAGACGCCGCACTGCAATCGATGGACTGCATTTAGAAGAGCTGAAGGGAGCTTCCCAAAAGATCCACTATCTGGACGTACTGGATGGATCGTGCCCAGCTCCGGCGCCAATGGTCATTGCGGTCCTCTTCGCCGCCTCCGCTTGACTCCTGCGCACCCGGCTCCGAAATCCCAACATCTCCAAAGTTTCCTGCCGGTGTCGCTGTGGGGAGCGCAACAACAGCGTGGCAGAGGATTCCCTGTCGGCTCCTGCGGCGCCGGCGCACACCGGGATCGGCGCAAAGTGACTTTTCAGCAGAGGAGGAACTCTGACAGTCACTGCAGGCCTCGTCTGATGCAGTCTCCTTGGAACGGCCATTCGGGGAGGCGGCTGGAGCGCAGGCAGTGTGTCGTGTGGAGGATTGCATGGGGGAGACCACCACAGAGGAGGAGATGTAGGCATCCTGGGACTATCAGCCAGGCCTCTTCCCTGGAGAGGTCTTTTATATGAAATCATCACCATTCCTCCAGAACTGACTTGCTCTACTTCATCACCGAAGCCGAAACCGTGGATTGTAGACATTGTTTTATTTTTCTTTTTTTCCAGTTTATGAATTTTTCTTAATCTTATTCATTATTTCTGTTTTTGTCCTATTTCTCTCATTTATATTTCTCTAGAATTCTTTTGTACAACGATTCCTCCTTCTGCATCTATTCCTTTCTCCCCTCTACCTTCCAAATTACTAGGTATAATACAATCTTGTTAGAATGCTTATTTTCTTATTTTACCTCTATCTCTACTTTTCATTTCTTTATTACTCTCTAGGTACTTTAGTTAGATTGTGAGCCTTCGGGACAGTAAGGGAATTTTTAAGTACCTTTCTTACTTATAATTTAATGTATATTTTCTGTAAACCGCTTAGAACCTAACGGATGTAGCGGTATATAAGAAATAAATTACATTACATTACATTTTTTCGCAGTGGGGAACTCCTCAGATAGATCTCTTTGCATCTCCCCACAACCACAAACTGCCTCAGTTCTGTTCCAGGATATATTCTCTTCATCGCCTCGAGACAGATGCTTTTCTATTGGAATGGACGAATCTCTTCCTGTATGCATTCCCTCCATTCCCTCTCATTCGCAAGACTCTAGTCAAGTTGAAGAACGATCATCCCACCATGATTCTGATAGCTCCTCGATGGCCGAGACAACCTTGGTATTCCCTTCTACTTCAACTCAGCAGCAGGGAGCCATATCCTCTACCAGTTTTTCTGTCTCTGCTTACACAGAGTCAAGGATCTCTACTTCATCCCAATCTGCAGTCTCTGCACCTGACAGCTTGGTACCTCTCAACATAAATCCTTTTCAGTTTTCTCAACCTGTAAGAGACATTTTAGAGGCTTCTAGAAAGCCTACCACAAGACAATGCTACCATCAAAAATGAACTAGATTTTCTACATGGTGCATCTCTCTTGATAAGGAGCCTCAAGATTCCTCCTTATCCTCTGTTCTGGATCTTTTGCACTTATCCACCTCTGGCCTCAAGTCTACATCGATCCGAGTCCATCTCATCTTGCAATTGCTGCTTTCCACCAGCCTATTGAAGGGAAACCCCTCTCTGCTCATCCGGTGGTTTCCAAATTTATGAAAGGACTTTTCAATGCTAAACCTCCTCTCAAACCGCCTCCAGTGGTTTGGGATCTCAATGTTGTTCTTGCTCAATTGATGAAGCCCCATTTGAACCAATGTCATCCATTTTTTTTCCAGTGTTTTTTCCAAAGCCTCATTCTCACCCTGGAGAATCAGCTCTTCATACTCTGGACTGTAAACGTGCTTTGGCCTTCTACTTGGAACACACCAAACCACAAAGAACTGCTCAACTTTTTGTCTCCTTCGATCCAAACAAGTTGGGATATCCAATCTCTAAGCGTACCATCTCCAACTGGATGGATGCTTGTATCTCTTTCTGCTATGCTCAGGCTGGACTACATCTACAGAGTCAAGTCACAACCCATAAAGTCAGAGCCATGGCGGTTTCAGTAGCTTTCCTCAGATCCACTTCTATTGAGGAAATTTGTAAAGCTGCCACCTGGTCCTTGGTTCATACTTTCACCTTTCATTATTGTCTAGATGTTTTCTCCAGATGGGATGGCCATTTTGGCCAGAGAGTATTACAAAATTAATTCTCCTACTTTGCCAACGGTCCCACCATCCCATTCTGGTTAGCTTGGAGGTCACCCATATGTGAGAATAGGCTGCCTGCTTGTCCTGGGATAAAGCACAGTTACTTACCGTAACAGTTGTTATCCAGGGACAGCAGGCAGCTATTCTCACAACCCACCCACCTCCTCTTGTTGGCTTCTCTGCTAGCTATCTGTATTGAGGAGACTCGCCCTGTGCTGGGTAGGAAGGCACTCGTGCATGCGTGGTAAGGCTGACTCGAAACTTCTAAAGTTTTCTACAAGCAAGTATGCTTGCGAAGCTGTCCACATCCGGGCTCCGTGGATGACATCACCCATATGTGAGAATAGCTGCCTGCTGTCCCTGGATAACAACTGTTACGATAAGTAACTGTGCTGTATGTACATCTGTGAGAAGTGCTCACCAGAAAATATAAAGGAAAATTTTGCTCACGTCAACTCAGTCCTTAAGAGGTAACATTGTCTTCTTCCTTCCCTGTTCTCCTACAAGGGGTTTCCTATTTTACTTCCTTCTCTTAGCTCAGCAACACTATAGGACACTGTTACCAGCCAGCAAGGCTCCTTGAGCATCTGCACCTGACAGGTGAAACATGACGTCAAACATATGTGATAGTTTGAATTAAAATCTCTGTCTTTATCCTATATATTTGTTGGTCTGCTGTTTGTCCTGCTACAAATTTACCTCTCCCCCTTTTACGACGTCGCGTTAAGGCTTTTTTTGCTTTTTTATTTTTTTTTTTAAATCGACGGCCACAGCAGTATTAGCTTTGATGCTCATAGAATTCCTGAGTGTCGGAGCTAATACCGTCGTGGCCGGTGATAAAAAAAAAAAGCTTAATGCAGATTTGTAAAAGGGGAGACTAGCTACTTACAGCTTCTGTATGGGAAATACCTCCAGCTGTTATCTATCCATTTTTTATGCTGTGCTCAAGATCAATGGATGAAGAAAAGCAGAATTTGCTATCAATGGATGAAGAAAAGCAGAATTTGCTAACATACTTACCTTGAATTTTTATCAAAAGATTCCCGAAAAAAAAGATACAAATAACACAAAACTTTGAACAAATTTTATTGTATAAAATAAAACACTGAAAACTGAAGAGCCCTACCAATTTTGTACCAAATGGTGAGTCTTTTGTACGGACAGGTTTCTTGTTCTATAAATCAGTCTGTATAGATGAGGCATTGATCTGTGGATCTTTTATCATCTGCTGGCTTCCATGGCAATTAAGACAAGGTGATGTTCCTGCAAGATGTCCAGATTGTTTTGCTGCATCAGATGAACATCATATGCCCAAAAAAAGGCATATACAACTTGAATGCCCTCTTTGCTATAACAAAATAAAGGCACACATGGAGTGCTACATCTCCCAAGAAAGTACACTCTCCCAACAGATCACCTGGCACTATGATGGTTACAAAACTTGCCAAATTGAAGGGTGAAGAGGGGAGAATGTTCAATCTCACATTCATGACCAATCCAACCCAGATCTTAGCAGTGAAAGTCTTCTGAGTTTAGTCATTTTGTTTCTTTTTCACAGCATAAAATGTGAAAGGTACACATATTTAAACATTCACACATGATCAACTGAACACTTAGTTCTCTGAATTCACAAAACACAAACGAGATTACAAAGTATTCATCTAATTTACGTAATGGACACTACTTCATGTTTCATTGACATCAAGGTACGGTGGTCTCAGTTGTCACAGAAAAACAACACACATTTGAAAAGAATGCTTATTGCACAACCCAAGTTTCAAAGACTAAGCGATGCAAGGTTTGCAACTCAGTTTAAGCACCAAAAATGAACCAGACTTAAAACATATTACTTTCTGTCTATCAGACAACCACTGAAAACATTCAGCTTTTCAATTTCCATACTCAAGTCTACATCAACACCAGGGTCAAGAGTGGAGGAAAATGTGATTCAAATTCAGATTCATCTTGTCCAAAAAAGAAAGGACATAAATAGCCAAAGTGAATAAAAATTATAATGAGAGCACAAATCTGACTCATTTAGCTCTAGAGGCCAGCTGGAAGAAAAATTGTTAATGTCTACAAGTAAACACTTTTCTATATATTTTAAAAAAAAAAATTAGAAAACCCAATCAGCATAAAAAAATTTTCCCTTTTACAAGTAGCTATAAAACATGTTTATATATATAATACATACTTCCCTATTATACACTCACATACAAGATATAGATATCCACAAAATACATGACCTGTATATAAAATATATGGCAATGTAAAGGCACTTGTTATTACACAAAATATATTGCTATCTAAAGAATTAGAGATTGTGCAAAGAAAAAAAAAGCTGAGCACTTAAAGTCCTTTTATATCATTCCATGTATTTAAAAAAGAGAAGATATTTGGAATACATGGTTTTAGAAGACAGGCTTTTTTCCCCCAAAAGCCTGACTTCTAGCAGCTACAGTTGAAAGAACCAGTCATTGCACAGAAGTGCAGTTGGATAAACCTTTTCTCCAGTGAAACAATGCACATGAGGGATATACACAAGGAAAAATAAATTGGTTTTGTTTTCAAATTTCTGCTCTTTGTTCCTAATTTTTTAAAATCTGGTTCAATTAAACATTGTTTTTAACATGTGCAAATTGACATTATACCCATCATCTATGACGTGAACATCTAAATGTACACACCATTGCACATTTAGAATACTAACACTTATATATGTGAATGTTACAAACACGCACAAGTGTTAGCCGAGTGCTAAGCGGTACTCCATAATCTTAGCATGCAACTTGCATAGTGCACAAATGAAAGGCTGGCATTCACATGAGTCTCTCCCCCAATTATATGCACATGATATAGAATAGTATCGTTTATTACGCACTTTCATTTACACCTGCCAAAGACATGGCATTAAGTGGGCACACCTAAATGCCAGCAAGTAAATGGCAACTTACAATAGTATTCTGTAATTGAATCAGGGCACCCTGATCCTGTTACAGAATTTGCACTTTGCTCCCTAGCATTCTGGCACACTTTATAGAATTACTCCTCTGCATGCTAATTCATAGGGGGGAAAAAAAGCACACATTCTGTTTATTATCATGCCTTAACAAAAACTGAGTGCATGCAAGATTAATTTTAATGTTAAACAAATGCACATAACTGCATGTTTGTCTAACACCCACAAACCTACTCCTCCAAAAGGGGAAAAACATTTGTGACAAAGCAGGAGCCAAGGAAGACAGTTGTAATGGAACACTAATATTCTCCAATAGAAAGGAGTTTATTTACTTCAGACTGAAGTATTCCTGACTCAACATTCAAAGATGGACAAGTCTTAATAGAGAGCAACAAAAAACCCAAGGTTTTCAGTTTTGGCCAAAACCATTGACCCCAGCAGACAGCAGGTGTTTGAGCCACACCCCAACTACAAATTCTGCCCTCCCCAGGCCTAACTTTAGAAACCCTGGTAGTCTAGTGGTCTCTTCAGGGCTGGAGTGATTCCCAAGCACTTCTGCCCATGCCAGCTCTGCAATCAAAATGGTTGATGAGGCCTCTCATGGCAGTCTGTGAATCTGGCATGGGCAGGAATGACTCAGGTTCACTCCTGCCTTCAGAGGCCACTAGACACCAGGGTTTCGAAAGGCAGGCCTGGAGAGGGCCTTTGGGTGGTGGAAGGGCAGCAGGCAGATAATGGTTGCAGGGAAGGGTGTTTTAGTTTTGGCTGAATATGCACTTGCATTTTTGGCTAAAACCAAAGCATAGCTGAACCCTGATTGTGGGTGGGTTTCGATGCAGAAACTGAAACCATAATTTGATTGGATGGCCCCTAAGTCTGAAAGTGAAACCTTTTTCACATCCAAAATGGAAGACTATGGATTCAAGTAAGGCATTAGGATTTAATTTCTTTTCCAAATCCAAGCTTATTGTGATCTGCACTTAGGTACAGTGTGTGGTTTGTAGGTCCTCTTGGGCAGGAACCTATCTAAATGACTGGATTTACTAACATGTATTACCACTCAATTTGCATTTTATGAATGTTAATGCAATTAAAGTGAATTATAAGATGAGTTATTAGTAAGTACCATTGACAATAATGGGGCCTGTGTCACATAATGCAAATTCAGTTGCATTAATGCCTAATAAAATGTTCAATTCAGATTTACTAACACAAGTTAAGTAGGTGCCTCAGGCAATGGAAAGAGTTAAAGGCCTAGATGCACATAAGTTAGTCGGCAATACCGACAGGATCGCTGTTGGCTGATTCTCTAACCAATTCTGGCCAAGTGATTGATGCTCGACCGAGTTGGCATGCAAATTATTTGAGCTGAGGCTCACCCTAATCTCATCCAATCGATCGCTGTGAGAGCGATTTAAATGCATGCGCAGAGTATTCCTGTTGGTTCTTGATGAAATGTACGCATGCGCCTGTTGTTCATAGTTCATAGGCATGGTTTATTCACGCGTGCCATCAGCGTGCGTCAAAGGTGTCAGTCACAAAGCATTGTTGTCATAAAATGTGATATAAGGAATACTGGAAAAGATTTCCCTTGTCTTGGGAGTTGTTGGAGGTAGCTGTTGGACGGAGGCAGGCCAAAGTACACGCAGTTAACTTATACAGTTAACAAAAGCTGGCATTACATCGCTTTCATCGCACGATGCTCGCGGCTTCTCGTGCTGTGAAGCACGAAGAAGACAATGTGACCCGGTGATGTCACATACACGTGAGCATTGAGCATATATGGAAGGAGGTGGGGAGGTTGCAGTTTACTACGGGTAGCTTAGACGAGGGTGTTATATACTGGCCTTACACATTGATATCTTTGGAAAGAAAAGAATTGTGAGCACCCCTTATTCCATCACCACCCTTACAATTTTTTTGTGTACACTGAGATTGGGTCTGTATTAAACAGAACTTAAAACACGCGCTTTAAACACACACACTCACAATATGCATATGATAACGATATAAGACATAACACACACATAAGTTCCACTGCATATCTATATTTGTTTTTATAGTTTTATAGTATAACTTCGATACTGATTTTATTACTTTCAGGGCAGAAGAGTCGACGCTTTAAACACGTGCTCGCAATGCGCATACAACATGCATAATTCCACGGCATATCTATATTTGTTTTTATAATTTTAATAATTTTATTGTATAACTTCGATACGGATTCTATTACTTTCAGGTCAGAAGAATTGGCAAGGATAGTGAGCGACTAGTCACGAAATCACTCTTTTTTGGATCGGCAAACCCAATTGGTATTTCTTCTTCTGGTAGAAGCCATTTTGTGCATCAATCGTTCACCTACTTTGCATGGCATTTCAATACTAATCCCCTCATTTGCATGCTCGGAATGAAGAATGAGTGATTGCTTGGAAAAGCATACAGACAGAAGTTTTGTGCATCGGGTTGGGGAATCTGATCGATCGCAAAACTGGTCAAACTGGTTTAGTGACGATCATTAAGTTTAGTGCATCTAGGCCAAAGGGACTTGCCCATGATTACAAGAAGTGTTAATGGGGTTTGAACCTTGTTCTTAATTCTCAGCTCACTGTTTCAACTACTTGGCCATGCCTCTTCTCCAAGCTGGCTAGACAAATGCTAAACATATAAAGCACACAGTCTATAATTATAAATTCTTATAAGTCTTTATTACTTATCAAAACTTTATAGAAAATGTAGACATATCAGTCATTTTGACAAGTACATGCCTGCACTATGGATCCATGTTCCCCTTTCCAGAAAAGTGTCCCATTTGAGAGCAATTTATTTCTGAAAGCGGCTAAGGATATTAGAAGAACATGAATCCGTGATGGATGCAGAACTGCTGCTGCTTTCCATGAAATGCAATTCGGTGCATACTGAAAAGGACTTTTTTTAAAATAACGGAATTTGATTACAGATGTGCTTTATTTTTACCACTCTTGTTGAACTTGTCTCCAATCATTTGACATCACTTTAAAAAAAATGTTCTCATTTAAGGTTAGTGGGCAGCATAATTACTTTTGGGATTTAATCAACCCTTAAAAAGTATAAGACATTTAATCAAATGCATCCAAATTTATCATGTTTTTTACTGTTATGCTAATTGTTCTGTCTGAGAATGTTCACTGGTTGCTAGTAAAAAGGAGTAAAAATAATAAAGAAAACTCACACCACAGCCCAAGACCTGACCCACTATCCCAGTGTAATACAAAGAGGATCAAAATACACATGCTCACAGGACAACACATGCTTACAGCGAAAAAAGTAACATGGGAACAAAGAAAGCAATTTGGGGGGGAAGAGTCAATCCCACAGAATCTCTACACAAGAAAAAAGTGGTCTTTAGAGACAGATGACCTTTGAGGTAGATTTTTATCACTGTTCCCATCAACTGGAAGATAATTTCATTTTTCTAAACTTCATACTTATTCAAGCTGCTCAATATATGCTCTCTCTGATTGGAAGTCCTGCAATATCGTAATATGTGAACTGCAGTATCTCCGAACATGTGAACTACTAAGAATGTACACCAATGGGCACCTTCACCAAACTGTGTCAACTACCACCCTCATTTTACAAGCAGATCTTTAGGTTCAAGTAAGATGTAGTAATGGATTTAGTACAACCAGTAAGTATATAATGAGCTGCAGGGCATTTAGTGCCAGATTCTGTAACTGGGTGTCTACAAAGATAGATGCCTAAAGTTAGACATCTATTACATTACATTAGTGATTTCTATTCCGCCATTACCTTGCGGTTCAAGGCGGATTACATTATTACAGTATTACATATGAGGTATTAGGTCCTTTGGAGATACATAAGAAGTAGTCTGGAAATTTACTAAGATGGTAAGGATCAGAGTATTGCAGGTGGTGCATGCCAATCACACTTAGGCGACTATTACAGAATCGTGCTTAGTGGCACCTAACTTAAAACTTAGGCGCCTGTAATGTAGGCCAGGGTTTTAAAGGCCTACATTATAGGCACCTAAGTCCTTTAGAGAATAGCACCTAAGTCTAATCTCCACCCCACCCGATAGGCGCCATGAGATAGGTGCCTATATTTTGTAGATGCTATCTCCCAATTCATTTTTATTTTTTTGAATTATGAGCTTAAACAAAAACCCTATTCTTCCAAAAATACAGAAAACCAATATAACACAACCAAACATGTTCCGAACACCTCCTGCAATTCCAACTACTCCTTAGCAAATTAGAAAATGTCCCAACCTATTCCTTAAGTACTTCTTAATATCTTAACAATATGTACCTCTTATTGTCACAATTCTTATGTAATCCGCCTTGAACCGCAAGGTAAAGGCGGAATAGAAATCACTAATGTAATGTAATGTAATTAAAGCTCATAACTTGAAGTCAATTTACCAATTAAGTTAGGTGACTATTTATTTAGGCGCCTTATATAGAATTTCCCCGCTAGTGTGTGCTAATCCTTAGTGTGCCTCAGTAAAACAACCCCTTAGTTGAGCTGCATTGCCCAAAAGGAATACAGCTTAATTTCTCCTGTTCCTTCTATAAGTACTACAGAAAAAACAGAGTAGCTGGGCTTAAACTGAGGAGGAGGGGGGTCCCATTTACTAATAGTATGCTGTATCTGCTGAGGGCCCCTTTTTTAACTTACAGGCCTTGTGATAAATGGCATGAGCTTGCTGTTAATAAATGACACCCCTCCTCCTGGTGTTTAGCCCAGCACTTCTCAGCCCAGTCTTAGGGATACTCCCAGCCAGTTAGGTTTTTACAATACCCCATCATAAATATTCATGAGATATTTTCATTCATTGTGGTTATCGTGAAAACATGTCATTTGCCTTGAGAATTAGGTTGAGAACCCCTGGTATGGAATGTTTTTTAGGAAACTGGATCGAGTGCTTCATAACAGGCAGACTTTGTGACTGCTGGCTGAAATACAGAAAGAAATGTGGGAGAGGCAGGGGGGCCTCACACATCATATATAATAAGCCCCTCACAAAAGCAATATAGAAAAATGCAAGCAGAAAGAACTTGGTAAGAGAAAAAGGTACATCAAAACTCGTACTTTGGATTTATGATTCTGAAAGCCCATCAGCTATATGATGAGAAACAACTTCTAAACCACCAAACAGTTTCAGAATTAAAATCAGTTCCCTAACAGATTTTTTTTTTTTAAAGTCCTGATTTTTCATGGTTGGAAGTGGCTCCTAATGGAAAAAAAAAACTAAGGCCCTTTTCCAAGTGATCACAAAAAATGCAACTACTCCCAACAGCAAGCAGTCTCAGAGTACTGTAGGTATACCATTAATAATAATAATTGTTTCTATAGCACTACAAGATGTACACAGCACTGTATACATTATATTAAGGTACTTTCTGTCTCTAATGGGCTCACAATCTAAGTTTTGTGCCAGCAGCAATGGAGGGTCAAGTGACTTGCCCAGGGTCACAAGGAGCTGCAATGGGAACTGGACCCAGTTCCCCAGGATCTTAGTCCACTACACTAACCATTAGACTACTCTTCCATTCCAGATACATAAGAGGGGCACTCAATAATTTATCTACCTCAGTAGGAAAGTTTTCAAAAAAAATTTTGTTTTATTTTTCAAAAGAGACCTCTGATAGCTCCATATACTTCATCCAATTTTCCTGCAATGACTTTTAACCCCTTTGAAAAGAATTCTGTTTGACCTTCAAACCAGGACATCACAGCTTCCTTGAACGTCTTCATCACTTGAAAACCACTGTCCACAAAGAGATTTCTTCAAAACTCGGAACAGAAAATAATCTGTGAAAACCAGGTCAGGACTGTAGGGTGGATGGTTCAGCTGCTGAAACTCACATTCTCAGATGGTAGCCTGCGATTGTGACATGTGCACCGGCGCAATGTCATGAAAAAGCAGCATGCTTGCTGTTGAGTTTTCCTCATCTTTTCTCCTTGATTGACTCCCACAAAGCGATCATTGTGTTGGCGTAACTCTCCCTGGTTATGGTTTTCTTGTGTGGAATGAACTCCAACAGCAAAAGTTCTTCATCATCCCAGAAGACAGTTGCCATGACTTTGTCTGCAGATTTTTCTGTCTTGAACGTTTTGGGGGTGGGGATGACTTGTGCTTCCACTGTATTGACTCCATTTTGGACTTAGGATCTCTGTGATAGACCTATCTCTAGTTACCAAACGATGAAAAATATTCACTTGGTCTTCATGGAGCATCTCCAAGTTCTCCTGACAGCTCTGGAGCCTTGTGGCCTATTGACATGGCATCAGCATTCTTGGAAACTACCTTGCACTAACCTTGAACATGCCCAACTTTTCAAGAATTATTTTCTAAACGGTACCAGCTATTCAGGAAACCTTAATTCATTTGTCTGAGAAAATTAAATCCTCAAATTTCTTGCACATTTCTGTGGAAGTTGCTTCCTCAGGCCGTCCAGTGTGAGGGTCATCTTCAATGGATTCTCTATCTCACTTAAACTGCTTGCTCTAAAATTTTACTTTTTAGGATGATAGAGAAGACACACCATAAACTACAGTTTTCATGGATCTCCTTTGGCTTTTTCCCTTATTTTGTGAGAAATGTTATCACTGAATGGTGCTCCAAATCTAGCAGTTTCTTACGTGATTCACACGAGGACTCTCCTGACATCACATCTCTTAGAATGTTAGACTCGCACTGAGATGCAACTATGCTTGAGTAACCATGAGACATGTCATAACATTCTTGCTACTTTCTTTCATACTCGGATACACACACACAAACTTGTCATAGCTTCAACTGAAGATCTGGTTGGCACTGAAAATTAGAAAAATAAATGGTGATACTGAGCTGGTGGTATTTACTGTCAGCATACAAAAAAAAATCCCAGTTTCACTAAGGTGTGTCTACAACTGCAGAATTTCACTCACTGTTTTCCATGCAAACCAAAAGAATACTGTGATAAAAGGGAAACCTGCAGGCACTGAAATAAATCACCTTAAGCCTATTTCATGAGAGCACACCATACATATGCGCACATAGGGTCAGATTCTATAATTTAGGTGTGATTTAAAGAGTACAAATAGTGACTGGCCCAGTGACTACAGTTTAGGCACGCCCATTTACGCCAATTAACACCGGGTGTAAACGCCCACACCTAAATGAACATGAGAATAGCCTTACTGGGTCAGACCAATGATCCATGTGTCTGAATTGAAGAGGGCCTGGGATAGGCACTTGGGATCTCTCATAGAGAGAAAGAGATAATGGTTACTGTGGATGAGCAGACTAGATGGGCTATTTGGCCTTTATCTGCTGTCATGTTTCTATCAAGCCCAGTAGCACGTTCTCACGGTGGCCAATCCAGATACCTAGTACCTGGTCAAAACCCAAGGAGTAGCAAAATTCCATGCTACCGATCCAGGGCAAGCAGTGGCTTCTCTCATGTTTTTCTCAATAACAGACTATGGACTTTTCCTCCAGGAAAATGTCCAAACCTTCTTAAAACCAGCTACACTATCCACTCTTATCATAACCTCAGGCAATGCGTTCCAGAGCTTAACTATTCTCCGAGTGAAAAAATATTTCCTCCTATTGGTTTTAAAAGTATTTCCCTGTAACTTCGAATGTCCCCTGGTTTCTGTATTTTTTGACGGAGTGAAAATTGATCCACATGTACCCGTTCTACTCTACTGAGGATTTTGTAGATTTCAATCATATCTCCCTTCAGCCATCTCTTTTCCAAGTTGAAGAGCCCTAACCTTTTTAGTGCGCGTAATTTATAGGCATACACACAGCCTGCCCATGCCTTTCACATGGCCACGCCCCTTTTCAGATCTGTGCCTTAGAATTTATGTGCTACACTTTATAGAAAATTGTGCGTGAAAATTATAATTACACTTCTCCCTCAGTATTCGCGTTTTCAGCAATCGCAGTTTCGATTAGTCACGGTTTTTAGCTTGTTGGCTCCTCCCCCCCCAAATTACATCAGCTTGCATAGAGAAATTGCTGATTCCAAGCGTTTACAGAGAAAATCGCTGATTCCCAGAACTTTCTTCACTGAGTTTTGCCTCTCCTTCAGGAACAAGCCAGGCCTCCCACCATGTTATTCGCGGTTTCACCATATTCACAATGGTTTTTAATAGAAAACAGCGAATAGCATATTGTAGCGTGGCTGGCCCTTGAGGCTTGCAGTAACCGGCCCACGCTTACAATATTCTCACAGCGTGCTTCCCCAAGAGGGAGGAAGACCCTGTTGTGAATAAACTATCCTTTGTGAAAAAAACAGAATGGCCTCCCACAGGTAAGTTATCAAATAAGGAAAACAAATTTATTGTGTATCCGCACAAGTCCAAACAAAAAAGGCATGAAGGATCACAGTCTCGAAAAGGTAATGGCAAAAAAAATAGTGCAAGAAAAATCATACTATGTTTACCAGCCTGGTCTGGTTAATTCTTCCAAAGTTCTTTTACTAATGTCCCAGGTATAGCAGAGTCTCTGGCAGTCTTTAACTCTCAAAAGTCTTCCTTGCCAATTGAAAAACAAACTATGGCACGTGGCAATTTGCAGCACTGACTTTTCAAATGCAGTGGCAGAAGGCTGGCGGATTTGCCAAAAACGGCTCCTTGTTGTAAAGAGCTAATAACCCGCAAACCCTCCACTAAGGTGTTGGGCAAATCCTGCCCCAGCCTTCAGGATATTCCCATCTTATGGGAGATACGGCTGAAGCTGTTTCACTAAAGTCCAGTCATGGTTTGCAGCAGCCATCTTAAACCAAACCCTTCCAAGCACACAAAATACTGGGCTTGTATGCTCAGGACAAGTCTTAATTGCCCCACAGAAAAAAACATTTCATCAATGAACTCAAACAGAAAAGTTCCCCTCCAAGCCAGGAATGCCAAACATAGATTCAAACTTGACTCACTTCCATTTCCTCAATCAAATCCACCTCTGGTAAGGCAGTCTAATCCATAAGTTCTGGCTCAGCATTTACCAGCGTGGTTTCTTCTGGCTCCAAGTTCAGCATTTCTACATCATTTGGTTCAGGAGGAATTGGAGGCTCCTTCCACCTGAGAGCTTCTCCTGCCTCTCTCCTTCTCCTCGACAGCCAGCTTTCCAAATGCTGCAACGCTGCTGTACCACGCCCAGTCCTACTCAGGGGCCGGACTTCTTTCAGCTGAGGCTGCCTTCTACCCTGTTTAGCCAGCTTCTCACAAAAAGGAGTATTTAAAGGGGCCCTATCAGTTTTCACCAGGCTATGTTCTGCAGCAGGTCTGAACACAGCCTGTGCTTCCTGATCCTGTTCCTGCCTATCAGGAACACAGTGATTAGCCCGGACTAGTTTCAGTGGACGTTTCCTCCGGGGTTTAACTGGCACAAGGCTGGCATTGGGCTCGGGTTTGTGACATACCCTCCCCCTTAAACCATGACCACCCGGGCATGGTCTACCTTCCTCTGGGTTTTCCTGTAAACGGGAAAGCCTATCCACATTAGTGCTTAGATGCCCTGGCCTATGCACTACCTTAAACCTGAATGTTTGTAGCGCAAGATACCACCGGGTCAGCCTAGCATTGTTGTTTCTCATCGTGTTTAACCACTTGAGTGCCGCATGGTCTGTCACCAATGTGAATTCCTGGCCCTCTAGGTAGTGAACTAGGGTCTGCATAGCCCACTTTGCAGCCAGGCATTCTAGCTCTACTGTGGCATACATCCTTTTCTAGTGAATTCGCCCTCATCACATGTCCAAAATAGGTCAGTTTCTGTCTGGTAATCTTGCCTTCCAGGGACAACTCTTGGTTTATATCAGTGCTCCCCAACCCTGTCCTGGAGGATCACTAGCCAGTCGGGTTTTCAGGATAGCCCTAATGAATATGCATGGGTCAGATCTGCATTCCTATCATCTTCATTACATGCAAATCTCTTTCATGCATATTCATTAGGGCTATCCTGAAAACCTGACTGACTGGTGGTCCTCCAGGACAGGGTTGAGAACCACTGGTTTATATGATCAAGAACGCCAACGAAAGAGGAATCTCCAAAATTATAAGCTATACTTAACAATACCAAAAGAGATCAAACATTACAAAGACACGATAGCGATTCCTGCACAGCAAATACCACACAGGCTATCCAGTTCCTGTGGGCTGCATTTCATTTGCCATGTCAGAACTCACTACAGCAGCTTTATAGAAAGGGCCCTTAAAGCATTATTACAACATGGAGTACTACAAATTAAGAAAATAAAATTCTAGACTATTCTTCTAAAATTACAGCAGTATCCCTAGGCCAGTGTTTTTCAACCTTTTTTGGGCAAAGGCACACTTGTTTCATGAAAAAAATCACGAGGCACACCACCATTAGAAAATGTTAAAAAATTTAACTCTGTGCCTATATTGACTATATATAAAGTAATTCTCTTGAATAGGAATCAAATAAACACAAAGAAAGTATTTTATAATTACTTTATTATGAAATATTAAGTAAACAGAATAGTGAAAAATTATAAAATACTTTATTCAGTGCGAAACCTGGGCCTGTTTGGCTGAACACAAAGCTGATATTCTGGCTGGAATCAAAGAAAGACACACACGTAGCTCTTCGTCAACAGCTCTCAGTCTCTCTCTGTATTTGGTTTTTATAGCAATCATGCTTGAAAAGCTAATCTCACACAGATATGTAGTGGAAAATGGGAGCAATGTCAAAATAGCTTTGTTTGCCAGAAGGGGGAACTCCTTGGCGGTATCCAACCAAAAACTGTCCAAAGGTAGATCAGCAAATCTTAGCTTGAAACCACGATTTTGTCTCAGTTCAGTTAGTTCCTCCTGCTCCTGTAAAGTCATGTCCTTTCCACCAACTGATGCTGAGCTATAAGGGTCTCTAACCCAGTCAAGGCATTCAGTGGAGACTGAAGAGAAATAAAATGACAACTTCTCCTCAAGAGTTTTTAAATGTTTAACTATTATCTCACACAGTGCAGCAGTGTGAACACCTTGCCATTGCTTGGTGAGTGTGAACATTTCAAGATTGCCACTTTCCACGTGTTGATGCCAGAGTTGCACCTTTGAACGGAATCCATTTATTTTATCTGTACTTGTAAGCAGGTTTTCACTTCGGCCTTGCATTCGTGTGTTCAGTTCATTCAGATGATAGAATATATCTGCCAGGTATGCCAGCCTTGCACACCACTCATCACTTGCAAGCTGCTTTGCGTAATCTGACCTCTCATTTGTCAGAAACACTTTAAGTTCCTCCCGCAGCTCATACACACGAACCAAGACCTTGCCACGCGACAACCACCGGACCTCCGTATGAAACAGCAAGGTTTTATGCTTCGCTCCCATCTCCTCACACAAAGCTGCAAATATGCGACTTTTCACGGGTCGTGACTTTACAAAGTTTACCATGCACACAACATCATCCAACACATGAACTAGGACTGCTGGTAAAGTCTTGGCTACGAGGGCCTCGCGGTGTAAAAAACAATGCGTAACAATCACATCTGGATTTCTTTCCTTCACTCTGCTTACAAAGCCTTTGGTGCGCCCAACCATGGCTGCAGCTCCATCGGTGCAGACACTTGTGCAGTTTTCCCACTTAAGTCCTCCTTTTTCAAGGTATTCTGATGTGACCCGAAAAATTTCTTCTCCTGTTGTTTTTTCTGGCAATGCCTTGCAAAAAAAGAAGTTTTCTCTAATTGCATCACCATCAACAAAACACACATTGGCCAAGAGTTGAGCATGTCCACTGATATCAGTAGACTCGTCAAGTTGCAATGCAAATTTCTCACTGATACGGATCTTTTCCAAAACCACATTTTCGATGTCTGCAGACATGTCATTAATACGTCTGGAAATTGTGTTGTCTGAGAGAGGGACTTTGGCTATTTCCTTAGCTGCTTCAGGTCCGAGCATCTCCTCTACAATAGCTTTGCAGGCAGGAAGTATTAATGTCTCTGCCACAGTGTGCGACTTTTTTGACTTGGCTATAAGTTCAGCAACTTGATAGCTAGCTTTAAGAACTCTTTCATTTACCTTTGTGGTTTTTCTCATGAAAGTTGCCTGTTTCTCCGTGTTGTCACGCAGGCGAACAAAATAGTCCGCATTCTTGTTTTGAAGCGAAGGGTGTTTCGTTTGGAGATGGCGTTTAAGTTTGCTTGGGACCATAGCACTGTTAGCTAGCTTTTCACCACACACCACGGACAGTGGAGTTGGTTTGTTTGCATCTCCAGTGAAAGTAAATCCAACTGAAATATAGCTTTCGCTATATTGCCTTGCGCCAGAGAATTTGCTTGCGCTAACCATCTTTGCTTTCTTTTGACCCCCACTCATACTTGGGCTCTCATCTGGCTCCAAATTTTGTTCAGAGTCTAGTTCTTTCCTTTTCAAAAACTTGTCCATCACTGCAGTATCTCACTGTCACTCAGGACTTACTGCGCTTGTCTCCTCCAGATAGCCGCTGTCCGTCACACTCAGCACTCTTCTGATCGATCCCCGATGAGCCGGCGGATGACAGCTCCAGATGACAGCTCTGTAAAACTAAACAAGCCAGACCAGCACAGATCAATCCTACACCGTCAATCCTAACAGAAAACCATGTCTTTCAAACACACAGAACACAGAAAACACCTTCGCCTAGTATGGAATATGTCATCACAAACTAACCCCTCACCCTTTTACAAAACTGTAGTGTGGATTTTAGCCACAGTGGTAACAACCCTGACACTCATAGAATTCTGAGCATCAGAGCTGCTACCACCACGGCTGGCACTAAAAAACGCTCCACAGTTTTGTAAAAGGGGGGATAAAATAGAAATACACAGTTTCAACGCTGTAGCTCAGAGGTGCCCAAACTTTTTGAGCTTGTGAGCTACTTTAAAATGACCAAGTCAAAATGATCTACCAATAATAAAATTAAAAAACACAAAGCACACTATACGCTGAGAAAATGTTAATTATCATTCCTATTCTGGGTTTTTTTCAAAGAGGTCAAGGCAGATGACTCTATGCATTGTCACCTCAGTAACAACCATACAAAAATAGACAAATATACCCTCCATCCTTTTTATTAAACCACAATAGCAGTTTTTAGCGCAGGGAGCTGTGCTGAATGCCCAGCGCTGCTCTTGACGCTCATAGGCTCCCTGCACTAAAAACCACTATTGCGGTTTAGTAAAAGGTGACAATATTGTAAAATATAGACAGCAGATATAAATTCAGAACTGTGCATAGTAAGTGAAGGGAAGTTTTCATCTCTGGGAATTTACCCAGTTAACTATTAAGTTATTTGGGCAAATTCCTTTGAAAACTGTGGTAATACTGCCTCCACTTTGCTAAATTTAAAATAAAATCATTTTTCCTACCTTGTCTGGTGATTTCTGGTTGCACTTTCTTCTTCTGACTGTGCATCCAATCTTTCTTCCCTTCTAACAGCCTGTATGCTTTCTCTCCTCCACACCTCATTCCCTCCCCCAACTTTTTCTTCCTCTCTCCCTGACCTTTCTTTCTTTTTTTCTGTTTCTCTTCTTTCCTTCTGTTTCCCTGCCTGCCCCCTTTCTTTCTTTCTCCCTGCCGTTCCCCAAGCCACTGCCACTGCCGCTGCCATCGGGGAACAGGACCCACCAATGGATAACAGGCCCCAAAGCCGACGCCGACGCATGCTCTCCCTGACGTCAATTCTGCAATCGGAGAGGAAGTTCCGCCCAGCCAGGCAGCGATTGGCTGACCCGAACTTCCTCTCCGACTGCAGAATTGACGTTGGGGAGAAGAAGACTTATCGGCTCGATAGATTAGATCGCCAAGACAAAGTGAGTCCTGGGTGATCGACTCACTTTGCCTTGGCGAGCTACTGGCGCCCCTGCCTTAGAACACTGCCTAGGACCCTGGGGGAGCCCGGGCCCCCTGTCAGCTCCAGGCCCCTGAATGCAGGACTGGTAGTACTGCCCTGATGGCGGCCCTGCGGCACACCAGGCAACATCTCGTGGCACACTAGTGTGCCGCGGAACAGCGGTTGAAAAACACTGCCCTAGGCAACTTTCTCAAACACATGTAGAGCCACCTGGCCCCATCATCTTAGCAAACTGCCTTAGGTTTCCACTTTCTTCCTGTTCTGATTTATGAACAAGGAATCAAGTCTAATCCATTTCTAGTTTAGATTTCTCCCACATAGACAAACATACATTGAACAGCTGGAGTTGGCTGGGATTGTTTTGTAATCCAATAGATTATAGCAATGTACTTGACCATCTAATAGTTCTGGCATTCAGGAGAGTGTTTCTTACATAACTTTTAAGACCTGGCACATTGATTTGTTACAAAATAGACACTGGCCCTGGTAATCTAGCTGCTCAAAAGATTAGCACACACACAGTTGACTAATCAGTGCTCTCATCTAGTAAAACAATACTTGTTCCTCGTTTTACTCAGGATGCTGCAGAATCTGATATTGCAGGAAGAGGTGTTTTTGTATATTCTATCCCTTAAGATAATAATGCATGACAGCGCATGCAGCAGGGAAAGTAGTTTGACCATAAAATCTACATTTAAAAACTGACCCCACACCTTTATGCACCATGTAACACGGTCAACTGAAAGCTTAGGGGCTCATGCTCAAAAAAGATAGATGTCCAAAAGATGGCATCAACCGGAACTTGGACGTCTTACTAGTCAAAACGTCCAAGTGGCCATTTTCAAAACTGACTTTCTAGATGTCTTTCTGGCTGTTTTGTCTCCAGTGCATCTAAATCTTAAGGGGGCATGTTAGAGGCGTTTTGGGGAGGATTAGGAATTGGATGTTCTGCAGAGATAATCTAACTTAACCTATTTTAAAAATAAATAAGGGTAAAAAATGTGCCAAAACTGACCAGATAACCCCCCTCCTTACCCAAAAATGTAAAAGAAACAGTACATTACAGTCTGTATTACAGCTTCAGATGGCCACACAGACACAGCTCAGCACTCAGAGGAGCACTCTAAGGGGTACTGCGGTGAACATCACATTAAAAAGTCCCAGGTACACATCACTATAAACTGCTTATATTTTATGCCACCCCAAACTTACTGTACCTACATAAATGTGACAACTGCAGGCGTAAGGGTTATTATTGTGGTGTACAGTAAGCATTGGTTGGGTTTTGGAGAGCTCACCATACAATATAAGCAGGTTATAGTGACATGTATACCTGGGACTTTTTAATGTGACATTCACTGCAGTACCCCCAGAGTGGCCCTCTGAACTGCTCAGCTATCTGTGTGGCCAGTTTGCTAAGAATGCTGGCTGCTTGGATGTCCCAATGGCTTGTTTTTGAAGTTTTCATTTGAACATTTTTGCATTCGAAAATGGCCAAAAATGAGAGATGCACTAAGGGACAAAACATTTAGATAGGTCATTTTCAAAAAGAAAAAAAAAAAAGATAAAGACGTCTTATAGTTTTGAAAATGGCCATTTTCTCTACTGGATTTCTGGACATTTTTCCCAAGACGTCCAAACTCAGACTTAAGACACCCTATAGAAAATGTCCCTGTTGGTGTATTAAAAAAAAAAAAATTATATATACACAAAACACATACACATACACACACACAAGGGGGTGCTGAAATGTTCTCATCCCAACCAACCAGCTCCTAAATTCTGAGCGTTATTTTTCCATTGTAGCTGAAAAGTGTTATTTTATTTAGTTAAGTGCCAATTTGCAGAAACAAAATTCTATGTCTTGACATTGTTTTAGATCATTGATTAAATCATATTCACATCATTCTCTTCTTGGTTGAGCTGAGAACTTTTCAGCGTACAGCTTCAAGGAACACAGGCTTCATGACTGTCCACCTTTAATATCAATTCACTAGCTATTTTTTTTTTTGGTCGTTCTTGGTTCTTAAATGCTCCCACTACCAATATATATGCTAGAAAAATGTGATGCCTGTAAGGTAGATGCAGGAAAAGATACAGCTTAGTTACCATTCTCACTGAAGGGAAAGTGCTTATATTAAAGTATGGATTAGTTCAGACAGGACCCAGACACGGAGTTGCTTAGTGCAGACGTCTTTTCAGAGCCCTGAAGCAGCGATTACATGATTGTGAAACAATGGCCACCATCGGCAACAGCACGGTTTACGTTAGTGGAAAGAGCTGAACTTCTGGCAACGGCAAAGATCATTCAGACTAAGAAAATTGAATCTTATGATTTACTGAAGAACGATCTGCGAGACATTGTCCAGATAAGAATTTTTTCTTATCATTATAGTTTTGTATTCTACAAGCTATGTGACAGTGACATATCAAAGTTAAGTTAAAAGGAGGGTTTTCTTGGCCCGTGATAAAAGTTTGGAGGGTAGCTAGTGTATACAGTTCTTCCCTTCATAACCACAGAAGAGGCATACTCTTTGTAGCTTCTGAGGCCTTTTATCCTCCTTTAAGTATGATTCAGGTAGAACTTAATAGGGCAATTATACTCAGCTTTTAATGCTGGAGGATATATTGTGTTTATTAGTTCAGACAGGCACATTATTTCTAGCACAATGTATACCTTTTGCTGCACTAGAACCACTGACAGCCTGAAGCTGAACTACCAACAGCTTAACTTATACCTGAAGACGACAAAGCAACCTGCAGGGTACTCTATAGATACGAAACATACTCCGGAAAAACTGCCACAACCTAAACTAGATACAACAAAAAGGCAGAAATAGTCAAAAAGGTTCAAAAAAGGGGGCGCTCAGGGTCAGAACTGTGCACACCACGCAAGCCGCGTAAAAACTAGCATGGATAATACCATAATTAAAGGGTTCTCTCAGTGTGAGCGAGCAGCGACAGGAGACAAGCTCCAACGCTTCCCAAATCAGGTAGAGGTAATATATCCCCCAGCCGACTCTATCCTCTACAGTTGTGATTATGGGTTCCTGAAGAAGGGTTCATCCCTGAAACCAGCCTGGTTGAACCTGGGATCCTGAGGCGTCTGTAATCTTGTGCCTCAGAGATGTTCTTTCTATCTCACTTTTCAGCTAAGTTTACCATTTTTTGACTTTTTGCTGGGGTGTTGGCTGGTAGGGTTCATTTAGGGGCCGCTCAGGTTTCACCTGTTATTCACCTTAGTTGATTTATTCCTTTTGATTTGTGAATTTTCTCATTTTGATTTATTGCACACTTTGGGTGCTCAGTGATGGTGTGCGGGAGAGGGTATATTACCTCTACCTGATTTGTGAAGCATTGGAGCTTGTCTCCCGTCGCTGCTCGCTCACACTGAGAGCACCCTTTAATTATGGTATTATCCATGCTAGTTTTTACGCGGCTTGCATGGTGTGCACAGTTCTGACCCTGAGCGCCCCCTTTTTTGAACCCTTTTGACTATTTCTGCCTTTTTGTTGTATCTAGGGTACTCTATAGATAGCAGGATAAATTGTGGATGACATCAGACAGCATCAACATGGAGTTTTGCTGTAGTTGGGTACCAAACAGCACAGGCTCACTTTGTGCAAGTCACTGAGACATCTTGGCCTTGCAAGAGCACTGCCTGAAACTCAAGGATCTGCCATACAGCCTATTTAGTCTGCCTATCCACACCAACTGCTTAACTTTACAATCCCTTCTGCTCCTTTGGAGATCTGCCCTTGTTCCATGCTTGAATTCAGATATCTGTCTCCACCAGGAGGTAATACTCATCTACCACCCATTCTTTAGATTATCTCTGTAGATTATGTCCGAATCTACCCTCTTTCACCCTCAACTTATGGCACCTTGCTCTAGAAGAGTAGTGTCTCTCAAACTGTGTGCCCCAAAGAGATTCCGGGTGTAACATGAGAGATTCCAGAATTTTACCTTTTATTTTTTCAATTCCCTTCATAAGTATACACTAGAATAGATACATGTATGTCGCATATGCAAGACTCTTGTCAATGTTATGAGTGTCTGTGTGCATAAGGATATGACCGCCCAGACGAGCATCATTCTTTGATGTGATTGGTCCTTGAAAACTAACGGCAAATAATTTTATTTTTTATGCAGTAGTTATCCTAACTTGACCAACAAAACAATCAAGGCTTTGTTATCGTTTGGATCTTCTTATCTTTGTGAACTTGGATTTTCAGCTGACAGAAATTAAATCGAAAAGAACGACTGTAGATGATGAATGATGAAATGTGTGTTTGCTTGTCGACTATCGAGCTGCTGACCTCAAAAACAAGCACATCAATCACATTAATTAGCAATTCTATCTACTTTAGTTTCACTGTTGTTACAATTACCCATACAAAGCTTAAAGAACTTTGAATAACTCTCAAATTTAATTTTTTGTTGGTTTTGCAATTTTATTTCAATTAAAAATGTGCTGTAAAAAAACATTTGCCCCGTTTAGTGTGCCAGAGCTAAAAAAAAAGTTTGAGAGACACTGCTCTAGAGCCTTACTTTCCTTTGAAAGAGGCCTGTCCCCTTTGCACTTATACCCTAGAGAAATGTAAACATTTAAACTGAATCGCCCATATCCTGCCTTTCCTCCATAGTAAACATATTTATATCTTTAAGACTGTACTTATATGGTTTATGATAAAGGCTGTTGGGCATTTTAGTAGCCTCCCTCTAAACCAGTGGTCTCAAACTCAAAACCTTTGAAGGGCCACATTTTGGATTTGTAGGTACTTGGAGGGCCTCAGAAAAAATAGTTACTGTCATTAAAGAAATGACAATTTTGCCTGCAGTAAAACTCTTTATAGTTTATAAATCTTTCCTTTTGGCTAAGTCTTAATAATAATATTGTAATTTATAGCTAAAGAGACATATGATCAAGAAACTGTTTTATTTTACTTTTGTGATTATGATAAACATACCGAGGGCCTCAAAATAGTACCTAGCGGGCCACATGTGGCCCCTGGGCTGCAAGTTTGAGACCACTGCTCTAAACTATCCTGCTTATATCCTTTTGAAGATACAGTTTTCAGAAATATACGCAGCACTCCAAATGAGGTCTCAGACTTATACAAAGGCATTTTCATCTCTCTTTTCCTGCTGGCCTTTTGCACCCAAACATCCTTCTGGCTTTTGCTTTCATCTTATCTACCTCTTTCCACTGATAATGAAAGCAAGCCACATATTCACCAGTCGCCTGACTGTTAAAATTGATAAGCAGTCTAATAATTACCCATATATAAAATAGGAAAAGAAAGGAAAGGAAAGGGTGAAAAGGTTCTCTTGACAGTGATATTCAGCCACCATTTGGATAAGTTAGTTATAGACAGCCAACAGTACCCATAAATTCGGCACGGCATATATGGATTAAGTTACACATCATGGCTATCTTTTACTTAAATGGAATTGCCAAAATAGAACCAGACAAATACCTCCATGACAAAAACGAAAATCCAAACACAAAAGTTGTGAGGAAGAGAAGCCACCAACTAGGAATATGTCACCAAATGGAATCTTTAATAGGTCTGGACTCAACACGGCCAGTGTTTTGGCACCTAAGTGCCTTTTTCAAGAGTCAGCTACTTGACTTTAGCACACTTAATGATTATGTAATGAATAATATGGAATTTTTAAATAAAATGTTGTGCAGTACAATTGTGTAAACAGCCGAAAAAAACACCAAATCAGCAAAGCAAAACGCCAAACACTGTACTGGCTCAGAACTGACCCCATTCAAAACAGACTGGAGAACCACAAAGAGCCATTTTAAGGGCAGTGCAGTACAGCCGCAGAAGACAAAAAAAAAATGACTTCCTGCCCATTGTCTCCCCTGCAGTGACTGCAGCACAGTGGATAGGGTGGGAGAACTAGGGGTGTGTCACATAGGGCATGATTCTGGCTCGAGGCGCTCACACAAGCATTCCTGTGACTGACTGAATGACATCACTCCCTTGTGTGGGTGGTTTCATCTTGCTTGTCAAAAGAGTCCAGTTATCAAAGGATTTACTCAGAACTAGTGCCATTCACGACGGTTCAGTGAAAGGAAAGCAATACGGAGGCATCTGGAATTAGGGTGACGAAAGAGACAAACAGGCTTCACTCTATTTCCAAGCTCATATCCCCATTTTAATTTTTTTTTCCATTTAATTTAGTTTCTAATCCTCTCTGGATTTTACTAAAATTTTAGCTGGGTGCTGGGCCATTTCATTTGAAATGAAGACTACGGATTTATGTCCACATGTATCAGTGGGAAACCCCATAAGATTACTATCAAAACCACATGTAGTAGTTCACCGTGCCCAGTATGCACCATGTCAGAACCTCTGTCCGCTTTGTCCAGTGCAAAGCCAATAAATGGTGGTTCCAACAGAAGGGAATGTTGAATGGACTTTGAACCCGGTGATTTTTAGATGATGCTCAACAGGCATCAGAACTATTAAAAAGCAAAACTAACCTATAAGAACTAAATATGATGAGGTGTTTCTTCCACTTTTTGTCTGACTACAGTACTTACGCCAGTAGTTCCCAAACCTGTATTGGGGGATCCCCAGCCAAACAAAATTTCAGAATATCGACTATGAGACTTCCACTTACCCCGATTTCCATAGGTGGCAAAATAGCTGTGGAAATTGCAAGTCCACAAATACTGCAAAGAAATTCCCCGAAGAGCTTCCTTTGAAAGTGCGGGACAGAGGAATTAATACTTTTGTAAATCATGCATTGTACACATTCTTTGAAGGAGCACACTATGCATGCTGGGGAATTTCAAAATGAAATCCTCAAACATACTTTCACCTGTACCAAGAGGGTGGGTGGGGCAATTTTCACATACCATTTTAAACCTTTTGAAAACTGCCCTTAGAGGGTCATTTTGTAACAGGATGCCTAGGCAGGGAGGATGCATAGGATACATCTGTTTTCACAAAAGAAACACATGATATGCACCTTTAACCCAAAAAACCTCTCCAAAAGCTCCTGCACAAAGTTATACCAATGCCAGACTAATTTTATAAGGGTAATACTTATGTATATTGATAAAACACATATGCACTAAACACCAAACCCAACCCCTCTTGGTTCATTCTCACCCTTGTGAATGCTTATGGTGTGGGAGGGGTATCTATATGCTTAGATGTAGGCGCCATCTTCCAAGCACCTACGTTTACACATATTATATATACCTGGGCAGTTTTATAAGTGCCTACCTAAAATAACAGCCATACAAAAATACACAGATAGCAATAGTTTTGGGGGTAGGGTGGGGTGGTAGGGGCTGAAGGGAAGCAGATGCCTTTCCACACTTACATAAGGAAATATTTCAAGATGTATTTTCATTAATATCAACACACCTTTAATTTCTTCCCAGAATCAAGCTTTCCCCCCTACCCTTTATTTTAACTACTCCTGGCAGGTCATCTGTAAATAAATCCCCCTCCCTCCAGAAGTTTCATAGGAGAGCATCAAAGCTCACACCAAAGGAGATTATGCTGCTCCGCGACACAGGACATTTTCCTGATCCCATGAAACGAGACACACTGACATTTCATTGGCTACATTAAGCACTTTTCTTTAATGCTGGAATCAACCAGCTTTTGTCTAACTTGAAAATGGAATCTCCAGGTTCTGTTTTGTGACAACACAATGACTGGGCTTCTATATATGCTAGGGAGGGAAGGGACTTAGCCTGATGAGAGAAAACAGTCCCAGGATGCTCCACTTCAGTTGCTGCTCTAAGGAGCAGCTAGAATCGTAATCAGAATAAGAACAAAAACAGGGTTAAAAGGTGCTTATTCACAAACAGCTGCGCAGATCCTACAAGGCAAACAATGCTCATATTACAGCATCTTGGAATTCCCTTAAGGTACCCTTCATATGTGCAAAGGTGTCAAGTATATACATGGATAGCCACCAATGTGCAAGGGATAGATACTGTATATGCAAAAAAAAAAAAAAAAAAAAGGGCTCGGCATGGCATAAAGTCTGCTACCACTATGTTGCTGCTTTTACTGTATAACTGCACCCTCAGCCTCCCACCCCATACCCTTCCCCTGTTTCAGGGAACCAAAGGAAGTGGTGAATTGCAGAATCCATCTCATTTCTTTGTTTTTGGTTTTAAACAATGTAATAAGTTTAAAAAAAAAAAAAAACCAACCAACCTTGCGTATGTTCTGAAATGTTTTCCATAGTGTCAAGAACAAAAATGTAACATCTCCAGGTTCTAACACACTGCTAGGTGGGATAGACTGGATTTGGGAAACAGGTTTGGAAGGTGGGAGTGAGGAGGACAGAATGTAAATTATTCTGAAACAAACTTTTCAAAGGCACGTTTCACCCTTGGAATGCATAGGTTGCAAGAACAAAGATACAGGGTTGGTAATTAGTCCAGGGGAAGGAGGTGGCCCTCCCCCTTTTCTGTTATTCAGGTCTTTGGCTTTAAGATGACTTCGGTTTTTTGAGTCTAGGAGAGGTTCCATTCTCAGCTTTTAATAGTCCATTTTCATGATAGCCTGGAATGAGGAAGAGAATCAAAAAGAATGTCTGTTAAACAAGCACTCATCTCTGCTTTACTCCTGTACACAAAAATAAAATTATCCCAGGACAAGCAGGCAGCATATTCTCAACATATGGGTGACGTCAACCACGGAGCCCCGATGCGGACAGCTTCACAAGCAGACTTGCTTAAAGAACTTTTAGAAAGTTCACAACTGCCACACTGCGCATGCGCGAGTGCCTTCCCGCCTGACGTAGGGCGCGCATCTCCTCAGTTCTAGTTTTTCCACTGAGATGAGAAGCGCTTGTTTCTAGCTCTGTGCAAATTAGTGCATTTCTCACACCGCGGCTTTTGTTTTTTCTTCATTTTTTCTTGTTTTTAAAACAAGTCGCTGTGTGGCGCATCAAAAAAAACAACTTAAATTTGTTGGTTTTTTTGACGGCGGGGCTTGGTCTGTGGCCCCAGCCGCCAGTCTTCGACTTGGCTGAGGCCGTATTTTTTTCCATGCCTCGGCCTCTTACGGGATTTAAAAGGTGTAGCCAGTGTAATTGTGCAATTTCCATCACTGATCCACACCGTTGGTGTATTAAGTGTTTGGGCCCGGAACACCATCCAGAATTATGCGCAAACGAGCTCTGAAGAGATGTTCAGATCCAACAACTTTTCGGGGTCATGGATCCCTCCACAGAAAAGACTTAAGTTTGACCTCGGTCTCGCTAGCGAAGTCCTCGGCCTCGATAAAATCACCCTCACTAGTGAAACCCTCGACCTCGACTACACCTAAAGCCTCGTCTTCGGACAAGTCTGCGCTAGTCTTTTCAGGTACGCTGCTAATAAGCCCCCAGTCCTTCAGGCAGAGTCTCAGGCAATCCAGGCAACGAGTGTAATCGTGCCGGCCTCTTCGAGACTTCCAATGAAGCATGCCTCCAAATTTAGGGAATACTCATCCTCGAGGTCGCCCTCTCCAGAGCGCACTGCTGAACCCACATTATCAGCCTCATTGGTAACGGTGCCTGCTTTCCAGGATATGCTGGAAGCTATTCTACATAAAGAATTTAGCACTATGTTTGCCAAATTCACTCCAGTCTCGACTCTGCTCCCTGCAGTCCAGCCTGAGCATACACTTGAGGTGCAAGCAGCTGCTTCTGGAAGACCTTGTTCTTCGTCCTCCAGTCAGTCCTCATCTAGACACTCCAGATTCAAGACTCCAGCTCACAAGTCTCGACCTTCAGCTTCATCCAAGACTCACAGGTCTCGGTCCCCTGCTACCACTACAGTCATAAGGTCTCGATCTCGTTCCTCACGAGGCATCTCTCACCATCGAGATGCTTCTCCCATTCAAAGCAAGCCATGGATCCCTATCTACCTTGTTCTTTGAGGCCAATCAGGGATTCTCACACTGCTTCTTCCAGGCAGCATAGCCTGTCCAGGCATCCTACTCGACGCAGGTCTTTGTCTCGTGACCGGTGAGCTCGCACACCTCGTTCCCCAACAACTCGAGGCTCTTCGAGGCTCCATACACCTCTCTCGAGGCATTATTCGGGGGACCCTCGTCAACTTCAAAAGTCTAGTTCCCAGCAGCCTGTTTCTGCGAGGCATGAGCCGGAGCATTCGGTCTCTCAGGCTCCTCTTGGATCTCCAGCACACTCTGCCAAGCACAAGCACTCCATTACCCCACCTTCTTCACATATTGGCAGCTGTTTTGTGTCTCTGACTTTGGATCCTGATAGTCAATACCAGTACTCCAGGGAAGCTTCATCTTCTTTTTCTGTAGCACCTCACTCTCGCTCTTCTTCCCCTCAAAAAGAATACACATCTTCTGGGCCAGTGTCTTTTTCCAAATTTATTTATCAGATGGTAAAGATCTTCAGAATAATCTGCAATCTGATTCTAAATATACACCTGAATATTTGGCAGTTGAAGATGCCACATCCTCCCAAAGACACTTTGTGGCTACCCATAAAGGGCATCCTTTGTCAAAATGGAATCTCGTTACCGCATGATACATTGTAAAGGGTTTGAGAAACCACAACTATCTCACCAATCTTTAGTGGTTGCAGTGGCGTACCTAGGGTATGTGGCACCCGGGGCCCATAATTTTTTGACACCCCCCCCCCCATGTAAAAAAATATTTTTTGTAATAACCATGAAACTGAATAAATGGTCATAATAGAAACAGGCAGTGAAAATTTTATTTTATTGAACCTCATATATGTAACCATTATTCCAAACATACCATAACATAACATAAATTATGTCTGAATTGTCATGACATCAGAAGTAGTTGCAGGTGATGCTTGGGACAGTTCTGATTGTGTTAGTTCGGTTTTATGTGTTTTTTGAAGGTTTTGTAGTTTGTGGTCGAGGTCAATAGGTTGTAGAGTTGGGGGTCTGTAGAGTTGGGGGTCGAGTGTTAGGAGGTTGTCGAACTGTTTTTTTCTTTGGACGTTTTTGGTTGGAGGGTGTGTGAATGGTGCGTGAGTTCTCCTATGTCTGGTTGAGGTGGATTGAATTATTTAGCTGAAGAAATTAGTTACCCCCCCATTCCACACACACATTAATTCTCTTCCATTTTTGTTCCCATTATAAAAAACACTGCTAAGTTCTCAGAAAAAAAATACATTAAAATAAGAAGTGAAGCGCTGGGAGGCGTACTGTTCTCTCTCACAGCTAGTTCTAAGTTCTCAGCGGGAGTGCGTTACGTCAATCTAAACTGCAATCTCATGATTCTGTAGGTTTCTACCTCTGCACAGTGTTATGATGTATAGCACTGCATGATCTCTGCTATGTTTTCTTGTGTACCAACATTACCTTTGTATTGCTGACGGCAGTGGCTGTCCCATTGTTTCTTGTCTTAATAAACATGATATTAAAAAAAAAAAAAAAAAAAAGAAGTGAAAACAAAGGCCCCTTCAGATGAGAACATAACATAAGAATAGCCTAACTGGGTCAGACCAATGGTCCATCATGCCCAGAGCCCATTCTCATGGAAGCCAATCCAGGTCACTAGTACCTGGTCAAAATCCAAAGAGTAGCAACATTCCATGCTACCGATCCAGGGCAAGCAGATGTTTCCCCCATGTCTTAATAACAGACTATGGACTTTTCCTCCAGGAATTTGTCCAAACCTTTCTTAAAACCAGCTACGCTATCTGCTTTTACCATAACTTCTGGCCACTTCATTTTTAAGCTGAGATCTTTCCTTCCAAACAGAGACTTTGCTAGATGTCAAATACAGCACAAGGTAACTTCACACAGACTTAGCTGTGCAGGAAATGTGAATCTCCTCATACACCCACCATATAGTGCAAAAATGTGCAAAGGTCTGGTTTTTTTCTTTCGATCACTACATAGACTAATGCCACACAAGCAGCGCTGTTACAAACATATTCTGTAGGTCAGTGCTAAGGTTAACAGAGTTTCCTTCCTTGGACCAGAAGGAGATACTGACAAACCCCTGGAAGAGATCCCAAAACAACTACCCAGGAGCAACACCCAAAGACCCACTCAGTGTGTGAACCAGTTGAGTTGAGTGGACTAACTGGGGGGTGGAAATGGGCCCGGAGTTTGCTCAGCAGAATTTCCCAGATCACCTCTTCCTCTCAACACATTGACACGCTGCCGCCACCAACGCTAGGAACACCTCACCGGGTAGGCCAGCAATGCTATAAACTTTATAAAACACATTATTATATTTTCTTATAAAGCACATATTTTAACTGAACTCTCTGACATCCTCAGCCTTTCCATTCACAAAAATAGAAGGAAGAAAAGTTCCCATTTCCTGCTGTCTCATGTCCCCGGCCTATACAATATTTTTCTTCTGCAGAGTGCAGACCCTTCAAAAATCTGACCAAATCCTCATTTCACTTGCATTATAAAGTACTGAGGATGCCATCTGCTACTAAGACAGTAGCGCAAACTAGTGCTGCCAGATTCAGGAAAAAAAATTTCGATTCGATTCAGCCTATTGAATTGGTTTATCGATTTGATTTTCCTGCCCAATTGGGTGTTTTTTTCAAACATCCTGGTGGGTTTATTTTATAGCTTTTTCATCCCCCCCCCCCCCCTTTGGCTTCTCCTAACCACACTAGCGCTGTGGTGTAAATAAAATAAAGAAACAAAAAGGACTTTTCCTCTCTCTGTTAAATCCTAGCTCACGTTTGCGGTCTAACACCAGCTCTGGCAGGATACACATTTCAAATCTGACATATTGTAATCACAAAACAGAAAATAAAATTAGTTTTTCTACCTTTTTGTTGTCTGGTTATTTTTCTAATCTTGTTGGTCCAAGGCTCTGGTTGTCTTCTGATAACTTGCTTGCCAGGGTCTCCTTCTTTCTTCTTTCTCCGTGCTAACCATTCATCTGCCATCTCTGTCCTCCCCTTCCGTTTCCCTTCCCTCCCCCGGATGTCTGGCATCTTTCCTTTTTTTGTCTCCCTCCACAGATCCACATTTTCTTAACTACCCTTTCATCCAGCAGCTCTCCCTCCTTCCCCACCACCCCAGGGTCCACCATCTCTCCCTTTCTTTTCCCAACTACCCTCCTAACCAGTATCTCTATCCCCCCCCCTCAACACCATCCCTTGTGTCCAACTTCTCTCCCTTTCTGTTCCTTCCCTCCCTAAAAACCATGTCCATCATCTCTCTCTCTCTCCTCTATTTTCAGACCCATTATTTCTTCCCACCCAAAGTCCGGCATATGCACGTCTCTTTGAACCCCTCTCCCTTCCCTCCGTGTACTTCTACACCAGGGCCCCCCCTCCCCTGAAGGCTTGTCCCCCCCCCTTAAAGGTCTGCATCCCACCCCTGAAGGCCTGTCTTCCCCTTGAAGACCTGCCTGCACCCCCCCGAAGGCCTGCATCCCCCTTGAAGGCCTGTCCCCCCCTTTGAAGGCCTGCTTGACTGTTCCCCTTGAAGGCCTGCCCTCCCCTGAAGGCCTACACCCCCCTCGAAGGCCTACACCCCCCTCGAAGGCCTACACCCCCTCGAAGGCCTACACCCCTCGAAGGTCTGCACCCCCCGAAGGCCTACACCCCCCTTGAAGGCCTGCCTGTCCCCCCCTTGAAGGCCTGTTCCCTCCCTGGAAAGCCTGTCCCCCCCCCTAAGGCCTGCACCCCCCCCCACGGCCTGTCACCCCCCCCGAAGGCCTGCCTGTCCCCCTTGAAGGCCTATCGTCCCCCCCTGAAGGCCTGCACCCCCCGAAGGCTTGTCCCCCCTTTGAAGGCTTGCCTGCCTGTTCTCCATGAAGGCCTGTCACCCCCCCTCCACAAGGTCTGCCTGCCCGCCCCACCCTGAAGGCCTGCTGCCCCCCCCCCTACCTCGAAGGACCGCTCGGCCCCACCACCACCACGAAGCACTGCTTATTCCTCCGGCCTCCCCGCTTCATTTCTCTGGGGAAACAGCCTGCAGCAAGATCGCACGATGCCAGCGATCTTTGCTTGCTTCGGCTGTTTCCTCCGCTGCGGTCCCGCCCTTCCTCTGACGTCAGAGGAGGGGCGGGACCGTGGCAGAGGAAACAGCCGAAGCAGGCAAAGATTGCTGGCATCGCAATCTTGCTGCAGGCTGTTTCCAGACGCGACACCCGGCGCAGGGTGGGGGGACCGGACCGGACCAGGAGCACCCCCTCAGGGCTTGGCACCCGGGGCGGACCTCCCCCCCCTTGGTACGCCACTGAGTGGTTGAATCTTCTTTAAAAAAGACTAACCCGACTAAAGTATATGCAGCAGTTCCTTCAGGTTGAGAAGGACGGACCATGGACAAATTTGGCTGTCGTCTTTATCAAAATTTATCAAACAGAATTTTGAATTACAACTTTGTCTTTACCTCTTATCTAAAGTATTGGATTAAGATATTGCCTTCTTTTTTCACAGACTTACCAGAACATCATTTGCCTGAGTTTCAGCAATTACACCATACTTTGTCCCAGCTTCGTATTCACATGGGCCAAGCAGCATACGATGCATTTGAGATGTCATCACGGTTCACTGCATTTTCTGTGGCTATGAGACGTCTGGCTTGGCTGCGTATCGTAGACATGGATCCGAATCTTCAGGATCATCTCGCCAATATCCCATGTCAAGGGAATGAGCTGTTTAACGAGTTCATCGAAGCAGCCTCAAAACGCTTGTCGGAGCACGAAAAGTTTTTTGCCTCTTTTATTAGGTCAAAGCCTAGGTCCTCGGCTGCTAAAGGTTATAAGCCACCCTCATCTTATCAACGCCGCTATCCGCAGAAGTCTACACCGGCTTATTCCAGACCACCACTTCAGAAACAACCACAACAGCAGCATCATAGAAAACCCCAGACTCCTGTTGCAACTAAGCCAACGCAGCCTTTTTGACAATCTTGCACAGAGCATAACATTAATCTGTCTGCCTCTATCTTCCCCTCTTCCCATCGGAGGTCGGCTCCATCATTATCAATGATGGGAACTGATTACATCCGACCTCTGGGTTCTCACAATCATCAAGGAGGGTTACTCTCTTCAAGTTCCACCAGATCTCCCCCCCCCCCCAAGACAGTGTCCTTCCAATTTATCGCAGCTCCCCCTTCTTCTTCAGGAAGCTCAAGCTCTGCTTTGTCTACTTGCCATTGAGGAAGTTCCTCTGGAACATCAGAGCACGGGGTTTTACCCCCATTACTTCCTTGTCTCGAAGAAGATGGGAGATCTACAACCTATACTGGACCTCAGAGCTCTCAACAAATTTCTGGTCAGAGAAAAATTTTGGATGCTGTGCATGCATGGCGGTTTGTGGCGAATGCGCGCGTGGCGGTTTACATCACTTGCAGCACTTTCCTGAACTTCCTCCAGTTGGAACCTGCGGCAGTTTGTATGCGCCGGTTGCCCTTTTCACTCTACACAACTTGATTTAAAAAATGGAAAAAGGTAGGTGGGAGAAGGGGCATGCTAAACAGACAGGCAGGGGGCAGGGAGATAGATAGACAGACAGAAATAAAGACAAACACACAGAAAGACAGGGGGCCAGGGAGAGAGATAGAAAGAAAAAAACAGACAGCGGCCAAGGAGAGAGAGAGAGAGAGAGAGAGAGAAAGAGAAAGAAAAAGAAAAAAAAAAGACAGACTGACACATACAGCGACCAAGGAGAGAGAGAGAGAGAGAGACAGAAAAAAAGACAGACAAGGCAGCGGCCAAGGAGAGAGACAGAAATAAAGAAATACAAGCGGCCAAGAAGAGAGAGAGAGACAGAAAAAAAAGACAGAAAGACAGATAGCGGCCAAGGAGAGAGACAAAAAAAAAAGACAGACAGCAGCCAAGGAGAGAGAGAGAAACAGAAAAAAAAGTCAGACAGAAAGACAGTGGCCAAGGAGAGAGACAGAAATAAAGAAAGACAGACAGGCATACAGCGGCCAAGGAGACAGACAGCATAAAAAGACATACAAACAGACAGGGAGCCAGGGAGAGAGACAGAAAGAAAGACATACAGAAAGAAAAGGGGCAGGGAGAGAGAAAGACAGACATACATACAGAAAGAAAGAAAGAAATTAAGAAATGCCTAAGTCTACACATCTATTCTAGCATCCGTTAATCTAACGGGCTTAAACACTAGTATTAAAATATATTTATTAAGTCACTCAACAAAGTTAAGGATATTTTATGTGGAATTTCATGCAAATTTTTGAGGCAACTTATGCAGACAAACCTGAACACTGAAAATGTTGGCATAACTATTTCTGCAAGCAGACTCAAACACAAGCTAGATGGACAGTGGCTGAATCATGCTGCGCCTGCCTTAAAATCTTTCAACCCTTTCCTCCAGAGTACCCCCAAATCCTGTCCCAATTTCAACCATACAACTCTGGCCATATTTATGTCAGAAATTTTAAAAATAAATAAAAATATTGCTGCTGACCACGGAAGTGCTTGAAAAACTAGTGGGCCCAAAAACAAAAAAGAAAATAAGGCAGAAAGTCAAGTATCTTTATGGTGGAACCAAACCTCCCCTGTCCCCTCCCCTCACAGAAGTGCCGAGGTACTCAGAACTCACCAGATTCTTTCTTTGTGGGTTTTGTTTGCTGTTTTGTCATGGCAGTGGTTGTAGTGGTTGTGGCAGCAGCTCTCCTCCTGGCACTCTGTTCATTCCAGTATTCTCGCCAGCGTCGGAGCTGGAAGTGAATGAAACGCCACATCACCCAGGCCTGGGATAGGCAAAGGAGTAACAGCACGAACATTCTATAAAAAAACAGGGTCAGCACACAAGCTCAGAGTGAAGAAAAAGCTCAGTCTACCCCCCCTAAAGATAATTTATTCACACCAGATTTAATAAATGGCACCCAAAGTTATTTATTTAGATTTATTTCCCATCCTCCCCAAAAAGCTCAGAATGGGTTACAGCAGTGTATCTCAAACTGTGTGTCTCCTGAGATTCCAAATGTGCCACTGAGGAGGAAGAGAGGTGCCTGCCAGCTGACTTCCCTACACAGTACACAGTACAACGCAAGCACTGCCCGATTCGCCGAAAGTCTGCATGTTTTCCCCTTCTCTCTAGTGTTCTCTGGCTTCCCCCTGGCCTCCCGGTCTCACCTTTAAAGCTAATTACAGCAGCCTGCAGAGGATTGCCAGTAGGTAAAATGATTTTATTTTCAATATAGTGATTGAAATGTGTCAGTTTTGAGAATTTATATCTGCTGTATATATTGTGTGTATATGAAAAATGAATTGAAAAAATTACATTACAATTATTAAAGGGGATGGGATCTGTGGCAGAGCTTGGGTGGGCCTAGGGAGCTCTGTGGTTGGGGTATTCAGTAGATATTTGTTAGACTTAGGGGGTACTTAGCTTGAAGTAGTAGAGAAACACTGTTGTAGACAATCAGCTGGCGCCAGTGCCTCTCCTTCTCTCTTGCCCTCTTCCCTGTTGGCACCCCCTACTGGCGTCTCAGGGCCCATCTGGAGGGCCTCTGCACATGTGCGGACGTCGACGTGATGATGTCAGGCATATGTTTTATGTCATCACGGCGACGGCTGCGCACTTCTAGGTGCCTAAAGCTGTGGCCACTACGTTTAGTGTGCCTCGGCTCCAGAAATTTTGAGAAACACTGGGTTATAGTTTACATTCACAGTGTTAGAATATAGGGTTTCCATACCGTGTGTTGCAATATATCTTCATATAGGATTACTTACTGATGCTGATGTAGGGTTGAGGGAGTGACTAGGTAAAAAGGTAGGTTTTTACTGCTTTTCTAAAGTTAAGACGTCCTTTAAGGTAGAGAATGACATGGTGGTTGTTATCCGCAGGCCTTGAGCATGCGCAGATGCTCAAGGCCCAGCAAGAAGAGGAGGCCGATCTTCGGGCACCGGCACCAACGCACAGGACATGCCGGTGCTGGTGCCCAGATGATAGTAAGCAGCGGCGGGGGAGGGTGCCCAAACGCGGTGGGGGATGCCGGATCGCAGGGGGGGGGTGCCGGATCGCAGGGGGGCCTTCGGGGGGAGGGAACGTATCAAAGCAAGTTTCCATTATTTCCTAAGGGGAAACTCGCTTTGATAAAAGAGCATTTTGGATTACGAGCATGCTCCTGGAACGGATTATGCTCGTAATCCAAGGTACCACTGTATATATATATATATATATACTTTGGAGAAAAACTCTTTCAAAAGCCTTCAGAAGTGACACTCAAACAAACGACTCTTTAGGTTGAGTTATCGCCGCTAAGCTTGATATTGCTTAGAAACAACTTTATGAGGAAGACTAGCTGCAATAACTCAAGCTAAAGAGTCGTTTGTTTGAGAGTCGCTTCTGGAGGCTTTTGAAAGAGGTTTTCTCCAAAGTATATATATATATATATATATATATATATATGGTTAAATCTGCACTGCTGGTTTACTATTATTATTTATTCTAGCCCAGTTGTGAAGAAATCTGACCAAGTTTATAGGATCAATTGGGCACAAGCATTTAAATCAGCTTTTGGCAGGCACAAGGACCCTGATTCCATAAATGGTTAAATCTGTACTACTATTGATTTATTATTATTTGTGCCTAATTGATGGCAGTTAGGCGCACAAATACAAGTGTTCTATAACATTATGTCTAATTTCTGGGAAGCCCCCGACTTGCCTATACCTTTCCCAGGGCCACATCCCCTTTTGAGTTGCAGGCTATGAAATTTCAGCACATGCATTATAGGTAGGGTTGGAAAAAAAAAAAGAAAAGACACATGTTCCCACCCAATCCCATCCCGCCCCAGCTCTGCCCCGTTTTGCCCCCCCCCCCTCACCCACACGAACCTCCCTGAGCTTGGGACCGCATCTGCGTGTGCGTTGACGCGATGATATCATACGCATACATATGATGTCATCTTGTCGACGTCCGCACATGCGCAGACGCCCTCCAGACGTGGCCCTGAGGTCAGGGACTTTCAAAACCTGGAAAAACTGCTGAGTTTTTGAAATCCCTCCAGGCACCCATATAGTCCTCTAAAAAGAAGACTTGTCCGGGTTTTCCCAGACGTCTGGTAAACCTAATTATAGGATGTACAACAGATTCATGCAAAGCTCCTAATTACTGCCAATTAAGTGCTTGATCGCACTATTAATGATTAAGGCCTAATTGATTAATTAGTTTACATGTGCATATGGGATGTGAACAGAAACAAAAAGAGGGGAGTCCAACCTTGTCTGCAGTGAAAAAACCAACCAGGAAAAAACAAGCCAAAACTGCAGATATGTACAACAATGTAGGCAAAATTTATTGTGACAACCAAACTATATATTTTTATATGGTTAATTCTTGATGCCCTGTTATGGATTTTTAATATGATTACTTCTTATATATGTTGATGTAATATGATTGTTTTATATTCTTACGGGCAACATAAGAGACCTCTATATATATATTGATGATATGTCTTTCAAATGTGATGACTTAACATTTACTTGTTTGTGTTCATATAATAGTGGGTCATATGGTATCCCAATGGGGTTATTATTAAGGCTTTGATACGTGATGCCTATTTATGCGATGATCCAATATGTTAACCATTTTCTTATATATACATTTTTTTAATTTAGTACATGTTGTAATTGATTTTAACTCAATATATTAATTGTTTTCTTTTTTTCCTTTTCATTTTCTCCCTTTCTGCTGCATGATAGTTTCGCTTTATTATATACATTTGTTGTGACATATGTTTTTTCCTTTTTCTACCATGGTATGTATTCTTATATTTATTAATTTTTTTTATCAATAAAAAAATTTTTTCCCCTCTTTTCTTCCTCTTTGTTGTTTCTGTCTTTCTTCTTTTAATTTTTTTATCATCTAAACTTAATGTTATTATTTCTGTATTATCATAGCACCGTTTCCCCTTTTTCTTTTTTCTCTCCTTTCTTTGCACTACCATAATGGCTTTTTATTTCGCTCAACTTTAACACTAGTAGTCACTTATTTTCGTATTTTGACTGTTTGTTACCTTTTGTGCATGCACTTTAGTGACATTGCATGCGCACTTATCCCCCCTTGTTTTTATAACATATATACTTGTCCTCACGTTTTTTAGTAATTTATAGTTTATGGTCACAAAGATCATCTGGTTGTTTTACTTTTATTATTTGTTATCTTTTTACCTTTATTATCATTATATCTGTTTATAATATTGTATTTTTAATATTGTGTTTTATGTTATATCTGTACCTAATAGGACCCCTGATGAAGGTTGTCCGAAACACAGACCGTGTTGGGTCCCCTGTTTGGTAAAAAGGTTTTAATATATAGTTTGGTTGTCACAATAAATTTTGCCTACATCGTTGTACATATCTGCAGTTTTGGCTTGTTTTTTCCATATGGGATGTGAATTCAGATTCATGGGACCTATACAGAATCTGGGGCTTAAATGGACAAAAAATACCCATTACTTTATTAAGATACAGTTTTCAGTCTGAGCCAGCAAACCAGCATCCTCACCTGAATGGCAAACTGTTGAAATTTCCTCTTTCTGGGTCAAAAGTGTGATTCTCTGCCCGCGCCAATCCAAAACCAATGGCCAGCACAGAGAGGGTAAGGGTGAAGAGACGGGTAACCACAAACACTCCTGCCCAGGCGTTAAACCTAGAGAAGATAAGAGGCATTGATCTATCTGAACCAAACAGCACATAATACTGACAAGCATGTGTCCAGTAAACAGGTATTCTCACCAAGCACAATGGAGGAAGAGTTTATACACTGATGGCAGATACAGATAAGACCTAAAATTTGGTTTATGCTTTGTTGGCATAAAATTGATCATTTTATGTGAGAGTCAGATCTTGCTAGTGCTTGAGCCGGCTGGAACAATGGACGCTCCTGAGACAGCACTTAGAGCTCCAGGGAATGAACGAATGAGAGATTCCCAGCCGTTACATCATAATCGCACCTACCGGCTAGGTTCTGAAGCACTGCAGACTGCAGTTTCCAGCCAGTAAAATATGCTACAGTGACTTAGCTACAGACCCAGTGCTAAACTACGTAGTGTTCTAGGCAGTCTTGAAATGGAAGGAGGCTCCCTTAAGTTCTCAGCTGCTGCAGGGTGAATCTCCCTCTGATGATGCAAGGCAAAAGTCTCTCCTGAAAGTGGCTGTACACTAGCAGCTGTATAAGGCAGAGCTTTCCAATCCTGTCCTAGGGTCACCACAGCTAGTCTGGTTTGCAGAATATCTACAATGAATATGCATGAGATGAAATCTGCATGCAGTACAGATCTAGCATATGCAATCTTATCTCATGCATATTCATTGTAGATATCCTGAAAACCAACTACAGTCCCCAAAATAGGCTTAGGACTTCCCAAAGCTAGTAATGGTTGCTGTAAAGACTATGGTAGTATGGATTACTAACCTTGATGCCTCTCAGACCTCACAATCGGAAATCACCTACATCTGACAGCCTGGCTGAACTATATGTGGTTAAAAATGTAAAATTGGGAAGTTGGGAATCAGGATCAACATTCAGAGTATGTGCAAATAATACTAAAACAGCTCATCCAGTCTGCCCAGCAACCATGTGTCCACACAAATTTTCACACAGAGCTCAACACCTGTGAATGAAGGGGCCACAGTGCACAGCTTCAGTAAGACCTGGTTTTAACAGAGCCGAGGGTCAAAAGAAGAGAGCTGCCAAGCAAAATAAGAAAGAAAACTAGTAAAAGTATGCATTTACTTTCTTCCAAGACTGTCCCCATGCAATTCACTATACAGTTCAAAATTTAGCCTTTTCTCTTGTAGAGGGAACTCAAGAATACATACTCTCTGCACTAGGATCATCCGTGTATACTTTTTACATACAAGCTAAGCATGTGAGATGCTTGCCCTTCAAAATGTATAGCCAAAGACACAGGTTAGTAAAAAACAAAGTCAATATAAAAAATATGCTTTCACCAAAATAACGTGCTCGATGCAGATATCACTACTATATCTACCCAAAGGTTAAAGCATGTACAGGCTGGTTCAAACTCAAAAGGAGGAAAAAGCCTCAGAAACCAGTACTAACCAGCCACAAAAATGCCTCAAGGTAAGAGCAACAGATACCTCATTGGTATAAAAAACCCGGTGAAGATCTACGTTGCAGCATTATTGACCATATTCCGGAAGGGTCTTACGATCGTAAAAGACATTTAGCTCAGTGGGAACAGTTCTGGATTCACAAGTTGCACAGTGAGGAGCCTGAAGGGCTCAATGTAAAACTGGAATGGAATCAGTTAATTAAATCCCTTTTTTGGAGTGTTTTTCATTTGACTACTTTGTCACCAGCCCCTCTGGTTATTAATTCTTATGTACAACAAACACGCATAAGATTTACTTTTATTTTCTGTCTTTTTGGATTCCCAGTTTGGTTTTCAGTGCATCAAACTTCTGCGCGTTAACTTGCGGGTTGCTACATCACACTTAGGTGCCTTTAAAACCAACCTGTCAATCTGTGTTGCTCATCTCATGGTGCAGGGAGATATGTTTGTTCGTGCTCCCATGGAGAGGTGTGTCTTTCATGATGTTCTACTGAACAACCATCTATATTCAAGATACAGTCAAACCTCGGTTTATGAGTGCACCGGTTTGCGAGTGTTTTGCAAAACGAGCAAAACATTCGCAAAATCGGTGCCTCAGAAACCGAGCTTGACTCGATTTACGAGCGTCCCCCCCCTCCGCGATCCAGCATCCCCCCTGTGAACTGGTATCCCCCCTGCTCGTGTCGCCGCCCTCCCCCATGATCCTACATCCCCCACCGAGTACCCAAATAGCATCCCTTGCCCAGCACCAATGCACAGGACATGCCAATGCCGGTGCCCGAAGATCCTCTCTCTTGGCTGGGCTGGACTGGGCCTTGAGCATTTGCGCATGCTCAAGGCCTTCTGGTTTCGCTCTCGAATCTCGGAGAGAGCGAACTAGAAGGCTTTGAGCATGCGCAAATGCTCAAGGCCCAGTCCAGCCCAGCCCAGCCAAGAGGGAGGATCTTCGGGCACCGGCATGTCCTGTGCACTGGTGCTGGTGCCGGTACCAAATCAGGGTAAGGGATGCTATTTGGGTGCTCGGCGAGGGATGTAGGATCGCGCAGGGGGGGGGGGTGCCGGATCACAGGGGGGATGCTAGATCGCGGGGAGGGGGGATAGAGCAGCGCAGGTGGCCTCGAGGGGGGGAAATGTATCAAGTGAGTTTCCATTCATTCCTATGGGGAATCTCACTTTGATATATGAGCAATTTGGTTTATGAGAATACTTCTGGAACGAATTATGCTCGTAAACCAAGGTTCCACTGTATATATTTTCTTGAAAGTATTGGTTTTCTTCAGAGGATCGATTGGCAATTACACCCTGAGGCAGAATGGATTTGTGAAAAGCTGGCCATCATTGGTGCGCTGATTCCTTGCACAAGATAAGTATTTTTATATTTCTATCTTCTTGTTCTCACATTGCATTGCACAGAGCTGTTTTTTTTAAGGGCTCCTTTTACAAAGCCGCGCTAGCGGTTTTAACGCACGCACCGGATTAGCGTGCGCTAACCGGAAATCTACCGCCTGCTCCAAAGGAGGCGGTAGCAGCTAGCGTGTGTGGCAATTTAGCGCATGCTATTCCGTGCGTTAAGGCCCTAGCGCGGCTTTGTAAAAGGAGCTCTAAAATACAAAGGAGGTGTTTTGTGCCACTGAGGTATCTATTGGTCTTACCTTGAGCCATTTTTGTGACTGGTAAGTACTGGTTTCTGAGGCTTTTTCTTCCTTTTGAGTTTGAACCAGCCTGTACATGCTTTAACTTTTGGGTAGATACAGTAGTGAAGTCTGCACCCAGCACATTATTTTGGTGAAAGGGTATTTTTGATATTACCCTTTCCAAATTGTGCCATGAGTTCAAAGTACCTGTAGTCACTTGCAACTGCTTCTTATACAGGTAGAACTTTGCTGGAAGAAATAAGTGTGAAAATGGAATGAATTCATGTGTTCTTTTCTTCTCCGACTTGAACGCGTCCCTGGAACACTACTTCTCAGTACCATGACGAGCATATGCAATTCACAGTACACACTTATTTACAGCTGCCATAGTTATAGAGGGCATTTCCACATGAACAGCTAACACAGGCGAACGCACTTACCACCTCCAAAAAACCAATCCATTTTGCAACACTGACTCATGTCACACAGAAACCTCACACCATGGCAAATGCAAAACGCAATGAGTTCTGTCTGTAGCAGTCTAGCTGGAATATTATAGGAGCAAAGTTCTCCGACTAGGACAGTGTCCTTTGACACGGATTTCAAGATAAAGGCTTAATACCGCACTGGTGTTAGCTATTAAGGTGTCTGCAGGATGCACCCTAAAGAAAGAAGAACCCAGGGCAACACCTCAGTCATCTCACTCTGGCCTAATTCCTAAGAACATCCTGGAGGATTTCTATCTGGCACTAAAGTGTCATCCAATTAGACTTTTTTTTGTTAAAATATGGGATCTAGAGCACTTTGGGTTTCTACTATCTCATTTGTAATTACTGAGTTTAGCTTTGCAAGATCTCCCTTCTCAGAACACACACAGAGTGCTCACAATGCAAGCAACACGGAAACCTCGTGCACCGGATCCAATCAGTGGGCGCACAATTCATGAGGATCCAGTGCATTCATCCTTCTCCTGCATCCCAGTCATTTCTTTAGATGATTCAGGCATCTTCAAGGTGATGAGTAGAAAAGTTGTAATGGAGAGCTGTAGAAAATCCGACCGATGGGAACGGGCGGAAAGCACAGTTACTTACCGTAACAGGTGTTATCCAGGGACAGCAGGCAGATATTCTTGACTGACAGGTGACGGCACCGACGGAGCCCCGGTACGGACAATTTTAGAGTGATTGCACTCTAAGAACTTAGAAAGTTCTAGTTAGGCTGCACCGCGCGTGCGCGAGTGCCTTCCCGCCCGACGAAGGCATGTGGTCCCCAGTTAGGATAAGCCAGCTAAGAAGCCAAACCGGGGAGGTGGGAGGGACGCAAGATATCTGCCTGCTGTCCCTGGATAACACCTGTTACGGTAAGTAACTGTGCTTTATCACAGGACAAGCAGGCAGCATATTCTTGACTGATGGGTGACCTCCAAGCTAACAAAAAGAGGGACGGAGGGAAGGTTGGCCATTAGGAAAACAAATTTTGTAAAACAGATTGGCTGAAGTGTCCATCCCGTCTGGAGAATGCATCCAGACAATAGTGAGATGTAAAAGTATGAACTGAGGACCAAGTAGCAGCCTTGCAGATTTCCTCAATGGAAGTGGAACGGAGGAAAGCAACAGACGCTGCCATAGCTCTAATCTTGTGGCCCGTGACAGAACCTTCCAGTGTCAGGCCCGACTGAGCATAACAGAATGAAACGCAAGCAGCAAGCCAATTGGACAGGGTGCGTTTAGATACAGGATGACCCAACTTGTTAGGATCAAAGGACAAAAACAGTTGAGGAGATGATCTGTGAGGTTTGGTGCGTTCAAGATAGTAAGCCAGAGCAAGTTTACAATCCAAGGTATGCAAAGCCTGTTCACCTGGATTAGAATGAGGCTTTGGAAAAAATACAGGTAGGACAATGGATTGGTTAAGATGAAAGTCAGACACAACCTTAGGGAGAAATTTTGGATGTGTACGGAGGACCACCTTATCATGGTGAAAAACAGTGAAAGGTGGATCGGCCACTAGTGCATGCAGCTCACTGACCCTCCTGGCAGAAGTGAGAGCTATAAGGAAGACCACTTTCCAAGTAAGAAATTTGAAATGCGCTGTGGCCAAAGGTTCGAAAGGAGGCTTCATTAAAGCAGAAAGAACCACATTGAGATCCCAGACTACAGGAGGGGGCCTAAGAGGTGGTTTCACATTGAAAAGGCCCCTCATGAAGCTAGAAACCAAAGGATGAGCTGAGAGGGGTTTTCCATGGACCGGCTCATGAAAAGCAGCAATTGCACTAAGGTGAACTCTGATAGAAGTAGATTTAAGACCAGAGTCAGATAACGAAAGAAGTTAGTCCAACACCAGTCCCACTGCTAGAGACATGGGATTATGGTGAGAGCAGAAAGGACTACAGGGTGAAACTGAAAGAAGCCAAGAGAGAGATACGTTTGGCGAAGGCACAGGCGGAAGAACAAATGGCTAAAAATGTAAAAAAGGGAGATAAAAATTTTTTCAGATATATTAGTGAAAGGAGGAAGATAAAAAATGGAATTGCTAGGCTAAAAGATGCTGGGAACAAATATGTGGAGAGTGATGAGGAGAAAGCAAATGTGCTAAACAAATACTTCTGTTCTGTGTTCACAGAAGAAAATCCTGGAGAAGGACCGAGATTGTCTGGCAAAGTTACACGAGAAAATGGAGTAGATTCTGCGCCATTCACGGAGGAGGGTGTTTATGAGCAACTTGAAAAACTGAAGGTGGAAAAAGCGATGGGACCAGACGGGATCCATCCCAGGATACTAAGGGAGCTCAGAGAGGTTCTGGCGAGTCCTATTAAAGACTTGTTCAACAAATCTCTGGAGACGGGAGTGATTCCTGGGGATTGGAGGAGAGCGGATGTGGTCCCTATTCATAAAAGTGGTCACAGGGATGAAGCAGGAAACTACAGGCCGGTGAGCCTCACTTCAGTTGTTGGAAAAATAATGGAAGTGTTGCTGAAAGAAAGGATAGTGTATTTCCTTGAATCTAATGGGTTACAGGATCCGAGGCAACATGGCTTTACAAAAGGTAAATCGTGCCAAACGAACCTGATTGAATTTTTTGATTGGCTGACCAGAGAGCTGGATCGAGGACATATGCTAGATGTAATTTACTTGGATTTCAGCAAAGCCTTTGATACAGTTCCTCATAGGAGGCTGTTGAACAAACTTGAAGGGCTGAAGTTAGGACCCAAAGTGGTGAACTGGGTCAGAAACTGGCTGTCGGACAGACGCCAAAGGGTGGTGGTTAATGGAAGTCGCTCGAAGGAAGGAAAGGTGACTAGTGGAGTCCCTCAGGGTTCGGTGCTTGGGCCAATCCTGTTCAATATGTATGTAAGTGACATTGCTGAAGGGTTAGAAGGAAAAGTGTGCCTTTTTGCAGATGATACCAAGATTTGTAACAGAGTAGACATCGAAGAGGGAGTGGAAAATATGAAAAAGGATCTGCAAAGGTTAGAGGAATGGTCTAATGCCTGGCAACTAAAATTCAATGCAAAGAAATGCAGAGTAATGCATTTGGGGATTAATAATAGGAAGGAATCGTATATGCTGGGAGGAGAGAAGCTGATATGCACGGACGGGGAGAGGGATCTTGGGGTGATAGTGTCCGAAGATCTAAAGGCGAAAAAACAGTGTAACAAGGCAGTGGCTGCTGCCAGAAGGATTCTGGGCTGTATAAAGAGAGGCGTAGTCAGTAGAAGGAAGAAGGTGTTGATGCCCCTGTACAGGTCATTGGTGAGGCCCCACTTGGAGTATTGTGTTCAGTTTTGGAGCCCGTATCTGGCGAAAGACGTAAGAAGACTTGAGGCGGTCCAGAGGAGGGCGACGAAAATGATAGGAGGCTTGCGCCAGAAGACGTATGAGGAGAGACTGGAAGCCCTGAATATGTATACCCTAGAGGAAAGGAGAGACAGGGGAGATATGATTCTGACGTTCAAATACTTAAAGGGTATTAACGTAGAACAAAATCTTTTCCAGAGAAAGGAAAATGGTAAAACCAGAGGACATAATTTGAGGTTGAGGGGTGGTAGATTCAGGGGCAATGTTAGGAAATTCTACTTTACGGAGAGGGTGGTGGATGCCTGGAATGCGCTCCCGAGAGAGGTGGTGGAGAGTAAAACTGTGACTGAGTTCAAAGAAGCGTGGGATGAACACAGAAGATTTAGAATCAGAAAATAATATTAAAGATTGAACTAGGCCAGTTACTGGGCAGACTTGTACGGTCTGCGTCTGTGTATGGCCGTTTGGAGGAGGATGGGCAGGGGAGGGCTTCAATGGCTGGGAGGGTGTAGATGGGCTGGAGTAAGTCTTAACAGAGATTTCGGCAGTTGGAACCCAAGCACAGTACCGGGTAAAGCTTTGGATTCTCGCCCAGAAATAGCTAAGAAGAAAAAAAAAAAAAAAAAATTTAAATTGAATCAGGTTGGGCAGACTGGATGGACCATTCGGGTCTTTATCTGCCGTCATCTACTATGTTACTATAGTGATGTAAGAGGCACCAGGAAGAAAACCGAGACCACTTCTGTTGATAACACTGAGAGTGGCCGGTTTCCTGGAAGCATCAATGATAGAACGGACAGGCTGAGAAAGGAGTGAATGAGCCGAAGTCAGCCCGAGAGAAACCAAGCTGTCAGGTGCAGAGACTGCAGGTTGGGATGCAGAAGGGACTTTTGATGCTGAGTAAGCAGAGAAGGAAACAGTGGAAGAGGTATGGGTTCCCTGGAACTGAGTTGAAGTAGAAGGGAGAACCAATGTTGCCTGGGCCACCGTGGAGCGATGAGAATCATGGTGGTCCGTTCCCTCTTGAGCTTGAACAATGTCCGCAGCAGGAGCGGTAGAGGGGGAAATGCATATAGGAAGAGACTGGTCCAATCCAGGAGAAATGCATCGGGCGCTAGACGGTGAGGAGAGTAGAGTCTGGAGCAAAACAGGGGCAGTTGATGGTTGTGGGGAGCTGCAAAAAGGTCCACTTGAGGAGTGCCCCATTGAGCGAAAATGGACTGAAGAGTCATGGGATCGAGAGACCATTCGTGAAGTTGAAGAATTCTGCTGAGATTGTCTGCTAAGGAATTCAGTTCCCCTTAAATGTAGACAGCCTTCAGGAATAAGTGACGAGCTGTCGCCCAAGACCAAATCCTTTGGGCTTCCTGACACAACAGGCGGGAGCCCGTCCCTCCCTGTTTGTTGATGTAGTACATCGCAACTTGATTGTCTGTGCAAATGAGTAGTACTTGAGGGAAGAGAAGATGTTTAAATGCCTTGAGGGCATAAAACATCGCTCGGAGTTCCAGGAAATTGATGTGGTGTTTCTTTTCCTGGGTAGTCCAAAACCCCTGAGTTTGGAACTCGTTCAAGTGAGCTCCCCAGGCATAGGGGGAGGAATCCGTGGTGATGACTAGTTGATGAGGAGGTAGATGGAACAGCAGACCTCTGGATAGATTTGAGGATGTCAACCACCAAAGAAGCGACTGTCGAAGAGACGAGGTCACAGATATGTGTTGTGAACAAGGATCCGTCGCTTGGGACCACTGGGTCGCTAAGGTCCATTGAGGAGTACGCAGGTGGAGACGTGCGAAGGGTGTGACATGTACTGTGGAGGCCATGTGTCCCAAGAGCACCATCATGTGATTTGCAGAGATGGAAGTTTGCTGAAACACCTGCTGACAGAGATAAAGGATGGTTTGAAGGCGGTTTGGTGGAAGAAACGCCCTCATCCAAATAGTGTCCAGAATGGCTCCAATGAATTGAAGTCGCTGAGTTGGAATGAGGTGCGACTTGGGTAGATTGATTTCGAACCCCAACAGTCGAAGGAAGTGAATGGTCTGATTGGTGGCAAGCTGAACCGCCTGAGGAGAATGAGCCTTGATCAGCCAGTCGTCCAGATAAGGGAAGACTTGAAAGTTGTGAGAGCGGAGATAGGCCGCAACCACAATCAGACATTTGGTGAACACCCTGGGAGAGGAGGCCAGGCCGAAGGGTAACACCTTGTACTGATAATGATGTTGGTTGATGAGAAAGCGTAGATATTGCCTGGATGTCAGATGGATAGGAATGTGTGTGTACGCCTCTTTGAGATCGAGGGAGCATAGCCAGTTGCCCTGAGAGAGAAGAGGGTATAGGGTGGCAAGAGATAACATTTTGAACTTCTCCTTGACCAAACATTTGTTGAGATCTCTGAGATCTAATATTGGTCTGAGGTCTCCGGTCTTTTTGGGTACTAGAAAGTACCGGGAGTAAAATCCCTGGCCTCGCTGATCTTGAGGAACTTCTTCGATGGCGTTGAGAAGAAGGAGGGATTGAACCTCTTGAGCGAGAAGGAGGGACTGAGACTTGTTGGAAGCAGACTCTTTTGGGAGGCCTAACGGCGGAGGAGTCTGGAAGTTTAGGGAGTAGCCGTGGGCTAAGATCGAGAGCACCCACTGGTCGGTGGTGATTACTTCCCATCGAGAGAGAAAAACGTGAAGTCGACCTCCTATGGGCTGTGGAATAGGACAGGAGGGAGGAAGACTGGCAATACCCTGGAGAAGGGAGTCAAAAGGGCTGCGTCGGCTTAGTTTGAGGGGCAGGCTTTATGGTAGGCGGCTGTTGCTGACGAGCCTGTTGGTGCTGTTGGCGTTGCCTCCGAGGTTGAGGAGGATGAGGCTGAACCGGCCGAGCAGAAAACCTCCTCTGATACGATGGTTGTTGTCTAAATGGACGAGGAGGAGGAGGCTTCTTCTTATTTTTCAACAAGGTGTCCCACCGTGTTTCATGGGCAGAAAGCTTTTGCGTGGTGGTATCCATGGACTCCCCAAACAGCTCATCCCCTAGGCAGGGCGCATTGGCAAGCCGGTCCTGGTGGTTCACATCCAGGTCTGAGACTCGGAGCCATGCCAACCGTCTCATCGCTACAGACATAGCAGTGGCCCGTGATGTCAGTTCAAAAGTATCATAAATTGAACGGACCATAAACTTCCTGAGTTGCAAAAGGCTGGAGGTGCATTGTTGAAATGCAGGAAGTTTACGGTCCGGAATATACTTTTGAAAAGAGGCCACCTGTTGGATGAGATGTTTCAGGTAAAAAGAGAAGTGAAACGCGTAATTACCTGAACGGTTGGCCAACATCGCATTTTGGTAAAGACGTTTCCCAAATTTATCCATGGCCTTGCCCTCTCTGCCAGGAGGGACAGAGGCATATACACTAGCTCCCGTAGATTTCTTCAGGGTCAACTCCACCAGCAGAGACTCATGGGGAAGTTGGTGTTTGTCAAACCCTGGAATAGGAATCACTTTATAAAGTGATTCCAGTTTACTAGGGGCTCCTGGAATTGTTAGAGGAGTTTCCAAATTTTTGTAAAAAGTTTCCCTCAAGATGTCATGGAGGGGTAACTTCAAAAACTCTTTGGGAGGTTGGTCAAAATCCAAAGCATCGAGAAATGCCTTGGATTTTTTAGAGTCAGACTCTAGAGGAATTGAAAGGGTGTCTGACATCTCCTTTAGGAACTTGGTGAAGGAGGAGTGCTCTGGCTTACTAGCAGGATCCTGCACCGATGGATCATCCTCATCAGACGAATAATCTTCCTCGGTACCGAGGGGATCGTCAGAGTCATCCCACAAGTCAGGGTCCCGTACCGATTGAAGACGGCCCTGAGAAAGGGGAGTGGAGGATTCGGTATGCTTGGTCTTGCGTACTGAACGTGTCGATATCGTACCTGGTGACTGCACAGCGGTACGGGTGTCAGAGAACGGTACCGGATCAGAAGCCGAGTAAGCAGTACGCCGAAGAGACTTCGGCTCTGCCGACAGAACAGGCATAGATATAGATTTTTGCGGTGCCGATAATGTCGATGCCGATAAAAGAGGCTGGTCGACAATCGGCACCGAAGGCTCAGTAGGTACCGACACTGGAAGGTTCGGAGTCAGTAGAGCCGGGAGCAATTGTTGCAGTTGCTCCTTAAGTTGGACCTGTAGGATGGAGGCAATACGCTCATCCAGAGTCGGTCCCGATGGCACCGGTACCGCTTTTTTCTTGCTCGGTACCTGCAGTGCAGCTCGACGCTCAGGCGAAGTCGATGCCGATGAAGAGGCAGTAACTTCAATGGGAGCGGAGTGCTTACGGGGCCGGCGCACAGTCTGCAGGACTTGGCTCACTGCATGCTCGACTGGCGGCCCGAGAACAGTAGGGGAAGGCTTCTTAGCCGGCTTACCTACGGGGTGCGACACCGGCGATGGATCTTGCGGTGCCGACACTACCGGTGTCGATTTGGAGGAAGTTGCAGGAGTCGATACCGGTGGAACTTCCATAGCGGTACCGAAAAGGATCCGCTGTTGTATTTGCCGATTTTTTAAAGTTCTCTTTTGAAGAGAACTACAGCGGGTGCACGTTTCTGCCCTATGGTCCGGACCCAGACACTGCAGGCACCACTTGTGCGGGTCGGATAATGATATATTTTTTTTTTTTTGAACACAAACGAAATAAAATAAGAAAGAGAACAATTCTCAAAGAAAAAGAACGCGCGAGCGGGAAGGCGAGTAACAATGAAAAAGTTTTCCAACAGCCGTTGGAAACACGCGTCTTCTTAGCTCCGCGGAAACTAAGAAACTGGGGACCGCGCGCCTTTGTCGGGCGGGAAGGCACTCGCGCACGCGCGGTGCGGCCTAACTAGAACTTTCTAAGTTCTTAGAGTGCAATCACTCTAAAATTGTCCGTACCAGGGCTCCGTCGGTGCCGTCACCCATCAGTCAAGAATATGCTGCCTGCTTGTCCTGGGATAAACTAAAGACTGGGGATTAGGGGGAAGCAGGGGGAAATGGGTAGGGCTCGGGCATACCCAGTGGGGCCCGGGCACTGCACGTGCTCAGAGAAAAAAAAAAATATCTCTCTGAGCTATTGGAGAGCTTATCCGCAAATTGGGAGCTGTTGGAACAACACCCATATGTGGCTGACTCATCCTGCTTGTCCTAGGAGAACCACATTTTTGATAGCAAAGAACAAGCTGCTTGATGGCACCACAGTATTCAGACACGTTCTGGGTGGAGCCAGCAATATTTTACACTAGTTGTGAATTTTCCTGTGTATGTTTGATATCCTCTTCCTCGTCACCAATTAATATATTGCATTAAATCAGTTCCAACGCTGAATTCAGAGGAGCTTCATCTCAACTGACATGTCCTAAGGGCCCAACACTAAGGGCTCCTTTTACGAAATTGCGCTAGCATTTTTAGCACACGCACCGGAAAATTACCGCCTGCTCAAGAGGAAGCGGTAGCGGCTAGCACGGGGGGCATTTTAGCGCGTGCGTTATTCCGCGCCTTAAAGCCCTAGCTTGTCTTCGTAAAAGGAGTCCTAAGTCACTGATAAAACAACTTGAAGTACACACGACAGTACAATCTATATTGCGTAACACAGAGTCAAAGACCTAACTGAAATTGAGATACATCACATCTACTGCCTCCATCACAGCACTACTTACAACTTCTGGTTGTTTTCATCTGTGAAGTAGAAGAGACGGGCCACATGGAAGAGGAATTCTGCCACATACTGTAAGAGCAGCAGGATCAAACCCAAGCGGGTCAAACTGAGGAAAGAGAACACAGCTGAATCAGTTTCCTGCAGGCAGTGGATGGTTAAGGATCATCCTTACATTGCTCCAAAGGAAAGGACATTTGTAAATTTAAATTAATTTTCTAGATTTGTATTCTGCTTTACCCAATGTGAGCTTGAGTCAAATCACAATCCTAACTAGTTCAGATCTCAAAGCAAATGCATTTACAGAATCTATATAAATACAAAGTACAATCAAAGCACATAACACATCTAAAAAATAAAATCACAGATCAATACAATGAATGTTGCAACAAAAAGAATCCTCCTCAATATATCCCACGTTTAAAATATCTCACATAACACTAACATACATCTTAATAACTCAGGGGTCCTTTTACTAAAAACTGCAGTAAATGCTAGCATACGCTTACCACACATTAAAAAAATATTACCGCAAGACGTGCACTGGTGTCCTGCGGGAAAATGGTCAATTTGCGTGTGCACACTACATAATACAAAAATATTTTAAATATTCTGGGAAGAGAGTGTGTTAGGGAGTGGAGAGTGGGTGCAACAGTGCTAAATCAGTTAATGCGTGAGGCACTGCCATGTGCTAATTGATTAGCACAGGGACCCTTACCACTTATAAAATAGGTGGCAGTAGAGGCTCATGCGATAATTTTTTTTTTAATGGCCATGCATCAATGGTGAAATTAGCATGTTGCCATTAATTAGGGAAATCAGCCCATTTCTGGCTGCAGCAAAAGTGGCTTGTTTGGCAAAGACCTGCGGTAAGGATGCCCTAAGGCCACTTTTACTGAGGCTTTAGTAAAAGGGCCCTCCAGTTAACACAATTCTAACCCACCCCCTTTTACATTAGCTGTGTTGGAAAGGTTTGGCTCACTGGTAGAGTTTTTCCATTTGAATATTTGGGGAGATTGTAAGCAAACTGGCAAACTGAAAATAATCTTAACTGCAGTCATGGGAATTTTTGAAGCGGTAGCTCTTTTTCTAAAATATTCCCCTGATGCAGCAATTATGCAAAACAGGGCCTAAAAGGGAAATCTAAATCATTCCCCCGTGTGTTGTAATTATATAGCACTCGGGTTCAACTGCAAAGATTTATTCAATATCAGAAGATATAGAGTGATCACCTAAGATAAGTGCTTGTTTCCTACTATTTTGTGAAAATCTAATTTATAAAAAAAAGTTTTGTGATTGTAGCCCTTACAACGGAGTTTTTCTCAGACCGAGGATGTATTTCTCTGTGGCAATTGATTACTTGCCATAGAAAGTGTCCCAGGTATGCTCCTGGGAAACACTGAGGTCTTTTCTCATTTCTCACTGAGGTTTTAGATTGGAAACGTGCCATATAGAATCTCTGATGTTGATTTATCTTATGAATATTTTTTTGTGGTTATGCATAATGTAACAAACCACATCATGTAATCCGTATGTCAAACCATGTAGATTCTTAAAAGTAAATAACCGTACCAAAACCAGGGACGTTAAAATAGAATCAGGGTAATAAAGAACTGATTTTCCAGCAAATACAACTGCAGTTGTTATCATAAAAGAAAATAATTCTGAGCTAAGGGAGGGGGGAGGGGCCAACATGGCTGTGTGAATCGGCATGGAAACAGTCTGTGAATCTGGTTGCTTGCTTCGGTGTAACCTCAAGCCCAATGCCGGATACTAAAAGAAAGGAGGTGGTGAAGGTGGTTCCCTCTCCTACCTTCACTTATTCCCCCTCGCAGCAGAGACTTGACCGGTTCCTAACCACCGCCCACAGTCTGACGCCATTGGGGAGCAAGAGCCCTGCTGTGAAGTCTGGCGATGGAACACGCTGTTTCCTTCACTCGTAATTCAGACGCCATAGAATTTTCGAAGCTATTTTTCTCCTATATGGAGCTGCAATGAATTCCTGTTGAAAATTTTGAAACGGGGACTTCGTCGGATGCACGCTATTATTTGTAGTTAAGATATTGACAAAGGAGCTTTAAAGAAGATAAGTTGTTTATTTTCATGACGTTTATGAACAACAGTGCTTGTCATTTAATCTATATCAGTTGACAACAGCATCTTTTTTCTTTTGGATTGTTTCTCTTGGGACATGGTTCTCCTTTATTTATTCATTAGTGTCACAGAGTTTCTTATGAGATATATAAATACACATTGAGATATGTACTTTCAGAAGAGCAAAATGATGTGAATTGTTTGTGACAACCGAGTTCATTGAGGCTCATTATGGTCTCACAATTAGTGCCTGGTGTGCACTTACATTCACTGAACAAAATTCATTAATATTGAACCATCTCCCTGGCATTACTTTCACATGTATAGGGGAATTTTTCAAATTGCTGGATAAATCATACGGGGACAGACGGGAGAGAGGGGATATGATAGAGACATTTAAATATCTCCATGGCATTAATGTTCAGGAGTTGAGTCTTTTTCAAATAAAGGAAAATTCCAGAAGGAGAGGGAATAGGATGAAATTAAGAGATGATAGGCTCAGGAGTAATATAAGAAAATACCGTATTTTCACGCATATAACGCGCATACGTGTATAACACGCATACGCGTATAGCGCGCAGGAACAAAGCATTGCTGTAAAAAAAAATCTATATAGCACGCACACGCGTATACCGCGCATGCTGCTATAACCTCCTCCCGCCACCCCCGCTTACTCCCTCTTCTGGCCTGCGAACCGGCATCCTCCCCCCCTGCTCGCGTCACCCCCCTTCCCCGCTCTCTCCGAGATTCTAGGATTCAGAATCTCGGAGAAAGCGAGACCAGAAGGCTTTGAGCATGCGAAAATGCTCAAAGCCCAGCCCAGCTCAGCACAGGGAAGAGGGAGGATCTCCCTCGCACCGCCCAGCCCAGCCAAGCCCAGGCGAGGAGGATCTTCGGGCACTGGCACGTCCTGTGCATTGGTGCTGGTGCCCAATCGGGTAAGCGATGTCTTTGCGGTGTGGGGGGATGTAGGATCGTGGGGGAGGGGGGTGACGCGAGCGGGGGGGAGGATGCCGGTTCACAGGGGGGGATGCCGGATCGCAATGAGAAAAAAAACCCCGCATATAACGCGCATGGTTATACTCAGTTTGTAAAATCATATATAACGCGCGCTTTATATGCATGAAAATACGGTACTTCTTTACAGAAAGGGTGGCAGATGCATGGAATAGTTTCCCAGTAGAGGTGGTGGAGACAAAGACTGTATCTGAATTCAAGACAGAAATCCCACATGCCTGTCCCACACTAAGGGAAAAGAGGAGATAGTGGATGCTGTGAAGGGGAAGACTGGATGGGCCGTTCAGCCTTTATCTGCCATCATGTTTCTATGTGGCACAGAGGGCTTATTAGCATAACAACTGAAGGCTAAACAGATGCAATAATTTACAGTGGTACCTTGGTTTACAAGCATAATCCGTTCCAGGAGCATGCTCGTAACCCAAAGTGCTCGTATATCAAAGCAACTTTCCCCATAGCAAGTAATGGAAACTCAGACAATTCGTTCCACATCCTCAAAACAGGTCTATGTTGCAAATAAAATCTCACCCTCCCCTGCAAACTTTCAGTATCTACTGCAGTACTCCCCACCCCAATACCTCGGGTTTCTGCATCTAATCCAACCGTATCGGAGAACACAGCATCAGCTGCTGGCCCCCGAACAGCTTTCCCTCCTCCCCCTGTGCATTATTGCTCAAGAAAGCCTTCCTCTACCTCCAGCCCGCCTCTTTCTTTCCTGTCTCTAAGCACAAACCAGCCCCTCGCTGCCAAACCCACCTCCCTGGCTCTGGTGCCAAACTGTCCCACAACTCTGGAAAGAATGTCAGCCGCACACTTACCCTCGGCAGCTGCCTGCGCTCGTGCGATGGGCGGATGGTTTCTCCCCTCCACATTTAAGCACTCTCATCATCAGGCTACCATTACCGCGCTGCCAACATTCCAACCTAGCGCACAAAATTACCAGGGCGACGTCAGGAGAAACGCTCCAATCTGGCAGCGGGGGAAGCTCCCGTGCTTCTCTTCAACGTCCAGCTAACGCGTTGTGCGGAGAAGCCAGCCCGACGCACCAAGCCACATCCGTGATGTGGGCCAATGGGAGAGAGGCCGGAAGAGGTGGTTGTAAACAGTCGCAGTGTGGTGGAAAGAGAGCTCGGAATCACAGCCGGCATGCTGCAACTGAAGGACTCGGAGAGCAGCCCTGCTGCCAACTGAGGCCGATAGCATGGAGGTGCCCTTTACTCCCCTGCCCCCCCCATCTCCACCCTATGGTCCTTAAACATTTGTGACCCACCCCTGCAATAGTACTTCCGGGTGCTACTGCTCTCTGCCGCCAGCCTCCGGCTCCTCTCATCCGGTGCCGGTGTCTGCTGGAGGTAAGGGTTTGGAGGTGGGCTGCGAGGGAAGAGAAGCCGGTTCCTGGGGTGGACTCACTCGCTAATTGAGTCAATGCTCGTTTTGCAAGTTAAAGTTTGCTCAAGTGTTTTGCTCGTCTTGCAAACACTCACAAACCGCGTTCTCGCAAACCGAGGTTTGACTGTATTTATATGTTGAAAGGTTCCCAGGGTCAATTCATTATTGATCCCCCTAAGCTTAGGGAGTTTTTGTTTTGTTTTTTTACAATTTCATCAGTTATATCAGTCTGAGGTTCATCCTCATTCTGAAGAGATTGACAAATATTTGGAGGAGGCTTCTCTTCCTTGATTCATTAGCGAGCAAATACTTTCCCTTTGTCAGCCAATCAAATTGTAGGAAATTAAGGAGGCAATTTTGACCCTGAAGCCGGGGAAGTCCTCCTGATTGAATGGCCTCACTGCAAAATTTTATAAATGTTTGTAAGGCTATGTGGCTCCAATATCAGTAGAGGTTTTTAATGACATCCTTCAGAGTGGTAAATTGATGGGGTAACTATATTACCAAAATTGGGGTCCTACTGACCAATATCATCATTAAATTTAGATGGTCAATTTACTGGCTATAATACTGGCTAACAGACTTAATAGTTATTACCATCTAGTGGGGGAAGATTAAGCAGGTTTTATTTCTGGGAGATCCACTAGTGATAATGTGGGGAGGAATTTGGATTTAATCTGGTATGCCAAGCAGCTATTGACGTAGAAAGGGTCTTTGACAGGGTGAGTGGAATTTCATGCTGCAAATCTTGCAGCACTTCTGGCTGGGACCTAATTTTAGGAGTTGGATTTCTGCGCTTTACTTTGTACTCAATGCTAAAATTCGAGTAAATGGGATATTCTAGTACCTTTGGATTGCATAGGGGAACAATGCAGGGATGCTCCTTGTCCCCGTTATTATTTGCCCTAGTTACTGAACCTCTCACAGTGAAAATTCATAGTCACCATTTCATAACATAGTTCAAAAGGAATATAAAATATCCCTTTTTGCAGACGATAATCTTGTTGACAGTAGGGAACCCTAGATTTTCTCTTCCTAATATGCTTCAAGAGTTGCTCACATATGGGGACTCTATCTGGGTTCAAGATGAACACATTTAAATCAGAACTTCTTAATATTAATCTGGACTCTCTCACAGGATTTTCCCTTTGGTTGGGCTCACAAATATATTCAATATCCAGGAATGAAATTAACTGGAGATCTATCCTTAATTTTTAAGCTTATTTATGGTAAGCTTCTTGCTGAGTTGTACATAGCATTGGATCACAGGCACGGTTCATCAATCTTGGTTTGAGAGAACAGTGGTCTGCAAAATGATGCTCTTGCCAAAATTATTGTATTTATGTCAAACTTTACCAACTAGTATTCCCGGGTCACGCTTACAGGCCCTCCAGAAAAAAAGTATAGTATATGATTATATAAGGAGAAGACATCCACCCCGAATAGCTCTACCTGTAACGGATACATTAGTCAACACCCTCACCACTGTCAAAAAATATATCCACATCATAGAAAACTATGTATTTGTAACTATGACCTAACTGTATGAATAATTGTACTGATCTATCTGTACAGTACTAGCAACCCTATTGAATGTCCATGTTAAATTGTCCATAGGTAACTGACCCAACCTCTTGTAATGTAATCCGACCTTGAACTGAATAGGTAAAGGTGGAATAGAAAACCTGATTAATTTAACATACGCTAAAATTGCAACGGGAGAGATAGGAAGAAAGCCCTGAGATAACAGAGCCCTGGAATCCAAGTGAGAACAGCGTATTGATGAGGGCGGTGATCTATAGTATAAAAGAGGATGAGGACAGAGTAGAGGCCTTTGGCTTTGGCCAGAAATAAGTCACTGGAGATTGTGGCATGCCTATAACCTTAGCAAACTTGAGAGCTATTCACCATAATCAACTGGCCATCTTTAAGAAACATTGGCATTCTTTTGAAATATGGTATCACTCTAAGAGAACTTCTTAGTTGATATCATTAGCTTTTTGAACTCAAAGTCTTTGTATTGATGGATATGCCTTATGTTTGTAGCCCTCTGGATCTTGTGGGTAATATTAATGCTTATTTGGTATTAAGTTGAGGATGGTTTGGTCTGTTGGGTTCAAGTACTATGTGCTATTTGAGTTGAGGATTAGGGTAGGGTGGAGTTTGGACGGGACCGGGGTTCGAGGGAGTTAATGTAAAATAAAGTTTTGTTTTTGCTATTGGACCTATCATGCTCCATCCGCAACTAGAAATCCTCAAATTACTCATATTTTAATCACTGATGCAGAATGAACTAGAAAAGCTGCTCGCAGCCCAAATACAGCCACCCTCCAATACCAAACAAACTCCTTGACTGTGTCCAGGGAGAGATCATTTCCACTGGGTTTAACATCCCCAATAAATTTTGAAAAAGTTGGCTCATATGCCCTGAAATGTATAGCACAAATACAAACAGCAGAGCACTCCCTGAATTCTATAAAGGGTGCCCAAAATCAGGAACGGATTCCAGTGGCGCATAAAATATGTTTATTAAAAGATTTATATACTGCTCCTTGGGAACCATCGTAGGAAAATAAAAGAACTCCAACACCGAACAGGAAAGCATCTAAAAACAAACAAAAAAATGTGCCGATACCATTCCAGACCTCCGACTACAATTAAAATTCCTTTAAAAAAAGCCTTGAGAACATAACATAATATATAACATAACTTTATTCTTTTATATCGCCATAATCAAACAATTTCTAGGCGGTTTACACAGTAGAAGACTGGACAATCAGCGAAATACAAATAATTAAAGTCAATCAGTGAAATACAAATAATTACAATACAACAGTTTTCCTAATATATTCAATGTAGAATTTTGATTAACAGTAATATCCTCATTTAGGAAATAAATTTATCAAACAACACTGACTTAATTACTTTTCGAAATGCACCATTAGACAACATAACTCCACCAATATAATTACCCCACCAGGACTGCCGCTTACTTGCTTGAAATGCAAGGGTCCTATCCAAAAAAGTCTTATATCTGCAGCCAGTAATTTTTGGATAAGCAAATAAATTGGAATTCCTGGTTATCCTCGTTGGACTGTATAACACAAAATGAGATAAAAGGTAATTTGGGGCAAATCCCCAGACCAGCTTAAAACAGATGCAAGAAAATCTGAATAGTACTTGTGCCTCCACCGGGAGTCATTTTCCTTCAACCCAAATATCAATCGGACAGCCGTATTTTATACTATTCTCAATTTTCTCAAGATTTTCTTTGGGGCTCCCAAATAAACAATATTACAGTAATCTACTATGGATAAAACTAGTGCCTGAACTTCAAATAAGAAGATTCAGTCCAGATTCTGTATAGGACGGGCGTCCTATACAGAATCCGAGCCAGCATTACTCATCAATGTATGGACAGATCTAATAAGTTGAAGCTCCAATGATTTAATTACTGGCGCTAACAAGCACTTAATTGGCACTAATTATCATTTAAGTGATGATCTGACTTTATTGCTACTACGATTTATAATTTCTAAAGTGCTGAAAGGTGTATGCAACGCTGTATATGTACATTTAACATGTAATAGATGGTCCCTGCTCAGAAGAGCTTACAATCTAATTTAGACAGACAAGCAGGACATATTGGGGTTGGGGAATTTCTCACAGAGGGAATGGTAAGCTGGGCATAGGTATCTTATACTGAGTGGGAGGAGTTAAAAGCAGTCTCGAAAAAGTGAGCTTTTAGCTCAGATTTGAATATTGCTCGAGATGGAGAATGATGTAATGAATCAGGCAGTCTGGTCCAGGCATATGGTGCAACAAGATAGAAGGGATGGAGTCTGGAGTTGGCAGTGGGGGAGAAGGGTACAGATAGGAAGGACTTATCCAATGAACGGAGTTCGCAGGAGAGATCTTAGGGGGAGATAAGTGAGGAGCGATATTGAGGGGCTGCCGAGTAGGTCAGTAAAAGGAGTTTGATCTGTAATCAGAAATGGATGGGGAGCCAATTAAGTGATTTGAGCAGAGGGGTAATGTGAGTATGGCGGCTCTTGTGGAATATAAGTCATTGGGCAGAATTTTGGATGGACTGAAGAGAGAACTGGACTCTCTTAGAGATCACACTTCACAGGTGACCCTTTGAGGGGAGGAATGCTGGTCTAGTGTCTAACCCTCAGTAAGCCTGGTTCTAAGAGAGAGGTTGTAGAGGCTCAGCGTTAAAGATAGTTTTCACAGCAACCTGCCTCTTCCCACCCACCTTCCCCACAACCCATCCATCCCTAGGCTCAAAGTACTCTTATACTACTCTTAAATTAACCACCATAACTCCCCAGCTGATCTTAACAAGGATAATCTCCACAAACCTGAAACATACCAGTCTAACATTCCTAGTACCCTAATAGGATTTAATGAAGCAGCTCAATAATAAGATGCAGACAGTAGTCCAGCAACAAAAGATGAGCTATCCAGTCTTTTGTACAGAGTGTCACATCTATGATTATTTCCCAATTGGCGAGAAATTATGTGTGTGCTCGCTGCAAAGAGCTCCGGCTCTCAGAGAATGAGTCCATTCCCTTGAGGCTAAAGTTGCAGACTTGGAGGAGCTGAGGGAGACAGAGAGGTACAGAGAGGAGACCTATAGGGATGTTGTAGAGAAGTCCCACCTCTAGTCAGGCAGCCCCTGTGCAGCCTTGGAGGAGGGAGGTTCCTAAAAGGAGAACATCAACCTGGTGATGCAGGAAATGATCCTTTAGCCATGACCTGCCCACCAGGAGATGCAATATCCTCTTGTACCGAGGATCTATCTCCAGGAGCTTCTGCCCAGAAGGGAGGAGTTAGGACAGCTGTTGCAGTGGGAGATTCAATCATTAGGCATGTAGTTAGCTGGGTGGCTGGTGGGCATGAAGATTGCCTGGTCACTTGCCTGCCTGGTGCAAAAGTGGCGGACCTCACACATCACTTGGATAGAATATTAGAGGGAGGGGAGGAGCTGGCTGTCTTGGTACATGTAGGTACTAAAACCATAGGAAAATGTGGGAGGGAGGTTCAAATTTAGGCTCTTAATTAGAAAGCTGAAATCCAGATCCTCCAGGGTAGCATTTTCAGAAATGCTCCCCATTCCACACGCAAGACCCAAAAGGCAGGCAGAGTTTCAAAGTCTCAATATGTGGTTGAGAAGATGGTGCAAGGATTTAGATGTGTGGACTCCATCTTAACCGGGATGAAACCAGGCTGCTGGCACTAACATTTATAAAAGAGATAGAGCAGCTTTAAACTAAGATGGGCAGGGGGAAGCCGACACTCGCCCAGGAGCAGATGGATTGGTGTGGAGTATCCTTGAAGGTTACTGTTGAATCAGAACATTTAGGGAGATCCAACAGAGAGGTTTCAAAAATGGTGAAAGAAAGCCAAGAGTGCTTAAGAGGGAAGCAGAGTAAAGATGTGAAATTATCCCTGTCATCTTCTCAGCAGCCTGTAGATACAAGGAAAAAACACACAATTTGAAGTTTCTGTATACAAATATTAGAAGTCTAAAAAAATAAAGTAAGGGAGTTAAGAGTATATGAGGTAGATATAACAGGCATCTCAGAGACCTGGTAGAAGGAGGATAATCAATGAATGGGACACTGTTACCTGGAGCGGGGTTGTGCTTTTTGTTAAAGAGGGAATTGAACCAAACAAAATAGACATTCTGAGCAATACAGATAGCAGTGTGGAATCCATATGGATAGAAATTCCATGTGGGAAGGGAAGGAATATACGTGTGGGGTTATACTACCATCTCCCTGGACAGAATAAGCAAAAAGATGAAGAAATGTTTTCAGAGATTAGGAAAGCTGGTGAATTGGGCCATAGTATAATAATGGATGATTTCAACTACCACAAAATATTAGGGAGAGAGCATGTAAATCACTCATTCAAACACATACATGCCCTATATGGCGCCATGGGCAAACACTTCTACACTAGAAGGACCCCCATAATAAACCAAAAATACAACATATATCTCTGGAAAAAATTTGAGAAGTGGAGAAAAAAAACCTCAGTTTGGCTTCATTAATAAAAAATATCCACTCCTCAAAATAACATCCAAGTTGAAATCCTCCAATAGTCCTTGAGTAAATATCAATGTAAATAGCATTAAATATCACTTGAGGCACAACAGCAGTCAGAGAGAAAAACTTCCAGATTTCAAAAACACTGGCACAAGCACACCAAAAACAAGCACGCAAGTCTACTTCCAGATGAAAATATGCCCAGAGCCTGCATCACCTCTGGAGTACAGATTGAAGCAGAGGCATTGTGTAGACTCCGGTTGAGCAGCAAGTACAGCTAAGTGGATTGTTTCTTACCATTCAGGTAGTTTGTACTGGGCATATTTTCAACTGGAAGTAGACTTGCATGCTTGTTTCGTGCTTGTGCCAATGTTTTTGAAATCGGGAAGTTTTTCTCTCTGACTGCTATTGTGCCTCAAGTAATATTTAATACTATTTACATTGATATTTACTCAAGGTCTATTGGAGGATTTCAACTTGGATGTTATTTTGAGGAGTGGAGTTTTTTTTTTTTTTTTACACCAATCAAGCCCAACTGAGGTTTTTTCCTCCACTTCTCAAATTTTTTCCAGAGATATATGTTGAATTTTTTATATATTTGGGGGGGGGCCTTGTAGTGGTACCACATAGGGCATGTGTGTGTTTGAATGAGTGATTTTAACTACCCCAACATTGACTGGATAAATGCTGTATCAAGGAGTGCTAGGGAGGTAAACTTCCTAGACATCATGAATGATTGCTTCTTGGAGCAACTGGTCCAGGAACCGACAAGAGGGGGAGCTATTTTTGATATTGTTCTTAGTGGAATGCAGGACATAGTACGGGAGGTAGCTCTGTTGGGCCCACTAGGAAACAGTGATCATAACATGATCAAATTTGAGCTGATAACTGGAATGACATCGCTAATGAAATCTACTGTAGCGGCATTTAATTTTCTCAAGGGCGACAATGATAAAATTACATTACATTAATGATTTCTATTCCACCTTTACCTAGCGGTTCAAGGTGGATTATATAAGAATTGTTATGATATTAAGAATTACATATTGTTAAGATAATAAGAAGTACTTAAGGAATAGTTTGAACATTTTCTAATTTGCTAAGAAGTAGATAGTATTACAGAAGGAGTTTGGGACATGTCTGGTTGTGTTATATTGGTTTTATGTATTTTTTGAAGAGTAGGGTTTTTGTTTCTTTCTTGAAGGTTTTGTAGTCTGTGGTCGAAGTCATACAGTTTTCTTCGTTGGCGGGTGTGTGAATATTGTGTGGGTTCTCCTGTGTCTGGTTCAGGTAGATTGAATTAGTCGACTGTTCCAGTAGGCTGGGTTGTCTCCGTTTATAGCTTTAAATAGTAGGCAGTGGAATTTGAAGTGAACTCTTGCTTGTATTGGGAGACAGTATGCGTCGTGGTATGCCTCTGTGATGTGGTTGTATTTTTTCAGTGAACAGATGAGTCTTAGGGCTGTGTTTTGAATTGTTTGAAGTTGTTTTATCATGGTTGCAGGGCAGGGGATATATAGTATGTTGCAGTAGTCTATTAGGATTAGTGATTTAACCACGAGTTGGAATTGTTTTCTGTCGAAGAATTTTCTGACTTGTCTTAGGTTTCTCATAGTTGCAAATGATGTTTTTATTATTTTGTTTATTTGTGGTTACATGGAACACTCTCTGTCTATCAGCACTCTGAGGAGTTTTAGCGTGGGTTGAATGGGGTATGAGATCGAGTTAATTACTAGGTTAGTCAAGGTTGGGGGTTTGCTGTTTTCTAGGAGGATGAAGTTTGTTTTGTCAGGGTTAAGCTTTAGTTTGTGTTCTTTCATCCATGTTGCTACTGTTTCCAGTGTTCTGTGTATTGTGCCTACCATGGAGGGAGCTGGTTGGTCGAAGGGGGGGGAGTATGGTGATGTCATCTGCGTAACTGTAGGAGGTAATGCCTAGTTTGTCTAGATAGAAGCTTAGGGAGGCAATGTATAGGTTGAAGAGTGTGGGAAAAAGAGGTGATTCTTGGGGTACTCCACATGGGTTGGACCATGGTTCTGATTTTTCTTAGTTTGTTTTGACTCTGCAAGTTCTGGATTGTAGGAATCCTTTAAACCATGTTAGTACCTTGCCTGTAATTCCTATTGAGTTTAGTGTTTGTAAAAGGATGTCATGCTCTACTAGATCACAGGCTGCGGAGAGGTCGAGTTGTATGATCAGCATTTTTTTGCCTGTGCTGAGGTGTTGTCTCGCGATGTCCAGGAGTGTTCCTAGTAGAGTCTCATTGCTGTAGTTGGTTCTGAAGCAAGACTGTGTGGGGTGGATTAAGTTGTGGTTTTCTAGGTATAAGTTTAGGGCTTTAGTTACGAGGCCTTCCATTAGCTTGACGTAAAGTAGGATTGAGGCTATGGGTCTGTAGTTGGATGGTTGGTCTATTGCTCCTTTGGGGTCTTTTATGATCGCTGTTATAATGATTTCGCTGAGGTCTTGTGGGAATTGGCCATCTGTGAGTAAAGTTTGTATCCACTGTAGGAGCAGAGTGCGGAATAGAGTACTGGAGGTTTTCAATAGGTATGGGGGGCAGTGGTTAAGGTCATAGGCTGCGTGACTGTCTTTGTTATATAGTTTGTTGAGGTCTAACCATTGTATAGGTGAGAAGTGGGATCAGGTTCTGTCTGCTGCTACTGAATTTTTCTCTATGGAGGGAGTTGTGATCTCTTCTAGGTGAGTAGGTGTTCCATTAAATGAGGAAATGGTTAAAAAAAAGCTAAAAGGGTCTGTGGCAAAGGTCAGAAGTGTAAACCAGGCGTGGATGTTGTTCAAAAATACCATTGTGGAAGAGCAGACCAGATGTATTACACGTAATAACAAAGGTGGAAAGAACAGAAAACGAGAGCAGGCATGGTTTAAAGGCAAAGTGAAAGAAACTATTAGAGCCAAGAAAACATCCTTTAAAGAATGGGAAAAGGATCCCAATGAAGAAAATAAGAAGAGACATAAGCACTGGCAAGTTAGATGCAAAGCTAAAAAAGACTTTGAAGATCAACTTGCCAAAGAGGCAAAAACTCATAGTAACAATTTTTTTAGGTACATCAAAAGCAGAAAACCTGAGAGAATCCGTGGGACCGTTGGATGATCAAGGAATAAAAGGTGCACTCAGGGAGGATAAAGCCATAGTGGAGAGACTAAATTAATTCTCTGCTTCGGTCTTTACGAAAGAAGATGTAAGAAATCTACCTGAACCGGAAATGTTTTTTAAGGGTGATGAGGTGGAGGAATTGAAAGAAGTCTCGGTGAACCTGGAAGAATTGCTAAGCCAAATTGAGAAGTTGAGGATGTGGTAAGAGCAGTTAATGTAGCTGGTTTTAAAAAAGGTTTGGACAAATTCCTGGAGGAAAAGTCCATAGTCTGCTGTTGAGACAGACAGGGGACAGTAGCATGGAATGCTGCTACAATTTGGGTTTTTGCCAGGTACTTGTGACTTGGATTAGCCTCCACGAAGATGGGTTACTGGACTAGATGGATCATTGGTCTGACCCAGTAAGACTATTCTTATGTTCTTATGAGCAAGACCTGAGAAAAGCAAGTTGCAGTAATCTAAGCAAGAGGTGATAAGAGTGTGGATAAGGGTTTTGGGTAGTGTGCTCACAGGAGAGGTCGGATTTTGGGATGCACTATTCTGTAGCAATGGGCATCTAAATTGGGTCATATACAACTCAAAAGGGGGTGTGGCCATAGGAGGGGTATGGGCAGGTGTGTTCACAAAAGGTGTGCACAGTGTTACAGAACAGTGGGTAATGGTGCCCAATCTGTGCACCAGGTTTCACCTAGTGCAAGTCCTTGAGCCCAAAGTTGAATGCCGAATTCAATGCTATTCTATAAAAGAATGCTTATCCTGAAGCGCCACTTATAGAAAAGCATTGAGTGTCAAATTTTATCAGTGCTGAATTATTAATGTCATTTATAGAATCTGGCCCACTATGCACTTCCCCCCCAAATCTCCTCCCTCCCCCCCCCAAAAAAAAACCAAGCCCAAAAAAACCATATCATGCAGCACTCATATGTTGATTCAAATTGCAGGAGGCAAGCTGGCTAGCTCCTGTGATTTACACTCACCACGGATATTCAATGCCAGGCCATCTCCAGCAAGTAGCATTGAATATCCAGGGGGTTATTTTTGGCCATTAAAAAGTTAACCAGCTAAGTCAATATTCAGCACTGGCCAGTTAAGTTTATAGTGGCCAAAAACAGGACTGCTATTTACATGGCCCGTTTTGGCTGCTAAACTTAGCTGGTCAGAGATGAATATTGCCCGTTATCGCGCAATATAGCTGGTTAGCTTTTAGCCACTAACTTTGAATATTCAGTAGAGACAACTGGTTATCTCGTGCTGAATATTTGCATTTAACTGATCAGCGCTGTTTCTGTACGGTTAAATAGTGCTGAATATTAGCTAGTCAGAGTTTGAAGGTGAAACTGCAATTTAAATATTCTTCCTAGTAGAAATGAGCATTATTAATAGTAAAGTGGTTCTCTATATGCTATTCAGTAAAAAAAACACACAAACATTACATTTTTCTTCATCTCATCCACCCCAATATTGGTTGACAAATGATCTGGAAAACACTAATGAACCACAGACCCTGTTTCCAAAGGGGCTCCCATACTTATAATATAAAAAAGTAGGAAACTTACTTTAGGACATATGCACCAGCTATGTGGACCAGGTACAGACAAATATACTGCAGCTGACGTGGGATCTCCTCCTGAAGAGTGGACAAGGTGACAAAAAAAAAAGATAGATCACCAAGGTTTCCAACATGTGTCTGGATCTTTCACTAGCAGAAAAATGAGGCCCTCAAGCAGCCCTGGAATACATCTGATCTCAATTTGACAAAGCTGAATTTTTTTTCTGTTCTCCCAAAACGCCAAACCCATAAGTCACTGTAAATGCATGGAGACTGGGCTATACAAAACAGCTTTATAACAGGGCACTTATGTGGGAAGTGCAAAAAGGCCCCTATTTTAAAAAGGCAAAATAGGTACCTACAGTATGAACTTTTATAAAACAGACTCTAGGAACCAGCTCCAACAAAACACAAATGCCAGTGCAAAATTTATACCTGCTCCAAAAAAGGTGCAAATTTGTGCATGTATTGTTGTGCACCTGCCTATTCCATAAAATACTCTTGTGCATCACAAGTCACAAGTCAAATTCAGATTAGTGCTGTCAGGGCCTGAATCCCCGGCTCAAGAGCCTTGTTTTTTGTTTTTTTTAAATATCTCTATTCATTTTGAAGCTATAAGTAAGTGTAACATATAATACAATCATATTACACTATAAAAGTGGAGCACTATGTGAGATCCCTTGACAGAGCACAATTGAGATTGCATATGGGGGCTAAATTACAAGAGTTGTTACTCGGGAGGAGGGGGTGTCTCTTTCGGTATCTTGTATACATGCTAGATTGCAAAAGTTGCTACCTGAGAAGAACTACAAGTATATTAAAGGCAAATGGGAAAGAGAACTACAGCTTAATTTGGGACATTGGGATATAGCTCGAACTCTGAGGTCGACACCAGGGGTGACCCCGTGTACATGGTTAAGCGAAACATACTAAAGGGTTACATTACATGCTTATTACACTCGTACACAGTTATATTATAGTGGAGGTCTCCCTACACCATTATGTCAGAAATGTAGAATTGGGAGTCATACTTTGGGATGTGCATTTTGGACTTATCCCATTATTCAAAATTTTTTGAAAAGAATAATATCCTATATGTCAAAAATAATTGGGAGATCTTTATGTAGTTTTCCGACCCATTTTGTTTTAGATTTGCCAGAGGCTTTCAGACATTTGCCTAGGGGTCTTCGGGTGCTGTGTAGGAAGATGAGTTTATTGGCCAAAAAATGTATTTTACAATATTGGACGGTCCCTGACCCCCTAAAGTTTTGGCATTGGCGAAACCAATTACATCAGTTGGCCATCTGGGAGGCGAGAGATGCTGGAAAGCCTGAGAAGCGAAAGTTGATGTTTATGAATATATGGGAACCTTACTTACAAACCTTGCATCCTAAGGGCCATAGTGCGGTCTTAAGATGGGTTTCCTAGAGTGTATTGATGTGTCATAGTGAGGTGAATTAGAGAATACCATTGGGGGGAGGGAGGGTTTTGGGTGGGGAGGTGGAGGGTATTTATGCTTCTTATTTTATATTATTTGATGCATTGTTGTATTATACATAATGTGATACTCTTATGTTGTTTTTGATATTGTATGCATCAGTAAAAATTGTTTGAATCTAAAATTGTAATCTATGACAAATAGATATATCACCCCCCACCCCATAATTATATTCAAAAAGTACACTCAAATTAAGAAATTAAAAATATGTTCCAACTCACCCTCCCACCCTGGACGTGTATGACCAAAGAGCAAAATCAACAATCAGTCTTTGCAAAATTTTGTCAATGGCTCCCAAATCTTCAGAAACTTTTTGTAATGTCCCTGTTGTATAGCCAAAATACGTTCCATTTTAAAAACGTGACAGAGAGACTCCCACCAAAAGGTATAGTTCAATCTATCCCAGTTTTTCCAATTCCTTAGAATAAACTGTATGGCAACCCCTGTCATAATAAAGAGAAGTTTATTATTGTGAGATGATATTTGGCTTTTAGCTCTCATCATAGTGTCAAATAGCACAGTGTGGTATGTTAGTGCCATTGGATTTTCCATTACTTTGTTTACCTGATCCCAAATGGATCTCCAAAATTGATGTATTAAGGGACAATAATATAATAAATGATCCAATGCTCCAGGTTCAAGATGGCAGTGCCAGCATCTATTAGACTTGGAACTATCTAATTTCTGTAATCTAACCGGAGTCCAACACACTCTATGTAACAAGAAAAAACATGTTTGTCTCATTGATGTAGACACCGTACATCTCAACCTCCAAGTCCAGATTTGTGGCCTTTTGTTTACTTTTTGTCTGATGCAGTTTGACTGGTTGAGCAGGCTGCCTACCCAACAAATCAAACTGCGTCAAGCAAAAATTAAACCAAAAAATTTAAAAAGCAGGGCTGTAGAGCTGGGAATTATTCCCCAGTGCCATTCTGTGCGCAGTGTGTATTTGCAGTTTCTGCCTTGATCGATATTATCAGCTATTTATTGCTGAAGCAAGATCCCTGACGCAGCTCTGGCGAAACACGGAAGTTCCCTGTTGGGTCTTGTGCTAACGGCATCGGTTTAGCATGAAGTATAGCCTGTGCTTGTTCCAGGCTCTTTGGGAATAGTGGCAGCAACGGCAGCGCTTTACAGCAGCTAAGGGCTCCTTTTACAAAAGTGAGCTAAGCGTTTTAGCGCACGCACCGGATTAGCACACGCTATAGCATGCGCTAGCCGAAAATCTACCGTCTGCTCAAAAGGAGGCGGTAGTGGCTAGCGCGCGCTATTCTGCGCCTAAAGGCCCTAACGCGCCTTCGTAAAGGGAGCCCTAAGTGTTTGTGGTTTTTTTCTTGCCTTGGACTAACTGCGCTTTGTTGATTTTGAACTGTGCCTTTGTGATATTCTGAGCCTTTCCCTACAATTGTTAAAACAGCTTTTTGCACTATTTGATTGGAAGAAGAAACAGCTGATTGTTTGAATATTATTTGAGAAAGTGGAGGGGTTTTTTTTCTCCACTTTCTTTCTTTTCAAGTTTTGTTTTCATTTCTAGTTTGATGTATGATTGTGTGTGTGATTGGCCTTTCTATCATTCTTCCTTTTTTTGTGCATTTAGGGTTGTGTGTGAGTGTAGGGGGGCTTATGGAAATTAGTGGATATAGAGTAGGTATACTGTTGCTTTGATGATTTAACTTACTCTCTCCTATTATTTTGGTAGTGTTACAGATTCACTGAATCCCCTGAAAGCCCCCACCGCATGCCACACTTACTCTATAAACTGCCACCCTCCCCATGGAATTCCTAAATGCAAAAAGCACAGTTCTTCCACCAAGTTTGGGGGCTGCACAATGTTATAAAAGCCTTTTTCTACATGGAAAAATAAACAGGCCTCACACATGGAAAAAGCTTTATAAAACTTGCCCTCTTAAGTGTAAAATGTATTAAAAGCCCTTATTTTCTTACTCTTGTTCCTGTCTTATCTGTCTATATGTTCCACCACCACTTACACCCCCATGCTTTCTAATAAAATGGTTTTTTAAAACACGTAATATGTTGACATTGCAAGTAGCATACTATGCCATAATGTGTACTGTTATTTGAACATGTCCTATGTTTGGCTTATTCTAGCTGTATGTCACCTTAGGTGAATTATTATAAAAGGCGGTAAATAAATCCAGATAAATAAAGTACAAGCACACTTGTTTCATGTATTTTCCATCTAGATTTTCAAAAGCCAAATTACCTGGGTCATTCTTCTTTGAAAATTCACTAGGGTGAAGCACATGTGCTAGAAACATCCTGCTACTTTATACCAATATTTGTGTACATTACATTACATTAGGGATTTCTATTCCGCCATTACCTTGCAGTTCAAGGCGGATTACAAAAGAATTATCCAAGATGTATTACAACAAGAACTTACAAAAAAAAAAAAAAATTGGTCATTTTCAAAAAGAGTAAGAAATGGGTAAGGTTATTTGTTTGGGGTAGTTGGCTTTAGTGAGAGGTGGAGTTTGAGACTTGCGGTATTATTTCTTTTTTCAGAGTTTTCTTGAAGAGTATGGCCTTTATTTCTTTTCTAAAAGTCTTGTAGTCGAGGGATGCCGTCAGTAGATTGGCGATTTGGTTGTCTAGTTTGGCTGCTTGAGTGGCCAGGAGGCCATCATATAGTTTTTTCCGTTTGACCTCCTTAATTGGGGGGTATGAGAATGGGATGTGAGTTTTCCTATGTCTGGTTGCGGTGTTGTGGATGAGGCAGTTATTCAGGTAGTTTGGACAGTCTCCGTATAAAGTCTTAAATAGTAGGCAGTAGAATTTAAATTGTATTCTTGCTGGGAACGGAAGCCAGTGCGATTGGAGATATGCTTCTGTAATGTGATCATGTTTCTTTAATGAGTAGATGAGTCTTAGTGCTGTGTTTTGGATAGTTTGTAGTTGTTTTGTTATGGTTGTAGGGCATGGGAGGTAGAGGATATTACAGTAGTCAAGTAGGCCTAGTATTAAGGACTGAACTATGAGCTGGAATTGAGTTTTCTCGAAGAATTTCCGAACTTGTCTTAAGTTTCTCATGACTAAGAATGACTTTTGTATTGTTTTATTGATTTGCGGTTGCATGGTGCAACATCTGTCAATAGTTATTCCTAGCAGTTTTAGAGTGGTTTGTATGGGGTAGTTGATTGCGTTGATTTCAATGTTGGTTATGGTTGGTATTTTGTTGTTTTCTAGGAGGATGAATTTCGTTTTATCTGGGTTCAATTTCAGTTTGTGATCTTTCATTCAGGTTGCTATTGATTTTAGTGTTTGGTATATTGTGTTCGTCATGGAGAGTTCAGGTTGATCGAAGGGTATGAGAATGGTAATGTCATCGGCATAGCTGTAGGAGGTTATGCCTTGTTTGTCCAGGTGAGAGCTGAGGGAGGCTGTATAGAGATTGAAGAGAGTCGGGTATAGAGGGGATCCCTGGGGAACTCCGCAGGGGTTTGACCAAGGTTCAGATTTCTGTTTGTCTGATTTTACTCTATAGGTTCTTGATTTAAGGAATCCTTCAAATCATGTGCATACTTTATCTGTGATACCTATTGTATCCAGGATTTGTAGTAGAATGTTATGGTCCACCAAGTCGAAAGCAGCGGTAAGGTCTAGTTGTATGAGCATCATTTTTTTTCCTGTGCTGAGATGTTGTCTGGCTGTGTCCAAGAGAGATCCTAGTAGTGTTTCCATGCTGAAGTTGTTTCTGAAGCCGGATTGTTTGGGATGGAGTATGTTATGGTTTTCTAGGTAATTGGAGAGGAATTTTGCAACTAGTCCTTCTATTATTTTGACGTAGAGTGGAATAGAGGCAATGGGTCTGTAGTTGGCTGTTTGGTCTATCGGTCCTTTGGGGTCTTTGAGGATTGGGGTGATGATGATTTCGCTGAGGTTGGTAGGGTAGTGGCCATTTATTAGCGAGATTTGTATCCAGTTTAGAAGAAGAGCGCGGAATTTTGTGCTGGAAGTTTTTAGGAGAAATGGTGGATAGTTGTTGAGGTATGTGATAACCTCTCTCTGTAACAAAGCAGCGCCACCAGCTGAACCTTGAGGAAATTCAACGCCAAGCCTTTTGTAAGGCCTTCTTGCAAGAATTCAAATCAGAGGCAGCTTGGCTAAAACAAAGCAAAGCCACCCACTCTGCACACCAGGCCTCAAACAGCCTCCAAACTCGAGCTAATGCCAAGGAAGTGGAGTGCTTCTGAGCGTGAAGCAAGGTGACAATTATTTCAACCGAATATCCTTTCCTTAACTGTGACCTCTCAATAGCTAAGCTGTAAGACCAAACGGGGACGGATCCTCCATGCAAACTGGCCCTCGCATGAGTAGGCCTGAATGAGACAGAAGGCGGAACGATCTATCAGCTAAGAGCTGCACTAGATCTGTGTTACCATGGTCTCCTGGACCAAACTGGGGCAATGAGGATCATAAGCCTTAAGGGATGACGAATCTTGTGAAGCACCTGACCTATCATCAGCCGAGGTAGGAATATGTAGAGCAGTGCATCGCAAACTGTGTGCCTCCTGAGATTTCTGGTGTGCCGAACACACTGGCGAGGAGGAGAATCATCAGTGCCAGCTGCCTACCTACAGGACATGCCTCTCACAACGACAGGCACATCCTGTAGGAAGTCAGCCGGCACAGAAGACTCTCCTCCTCTCTCCGCAGCTCCCGGATCCCTCCATCGACGGGTCGTGGCTAGATGGGCCTCTGCGCACATGCACGTGACATCATCACGTTGACATCCACGCACTTTCAGGTGACTTCCGTCCAGGGCACTGGATTTAGTGTGCCGCCGGCCGGAAAGTTTGTGAGATACTGATATAGAGCAACCCTCAACATGGCCAATCCTGAAGGAGAGCATCCAGCCCTTCTGAACCATGCTCCTTTTGTCTGCTGAAAAACCTGGGAACTTTTGCATCGTGAAACAACTAAAATATCAGGGACCAGCTTCAATGAAGCAGTTCGCTAGCAAAACAAAAACAGATGGCTTACAACCACTGAAATTATAATGATAGAAAAATATTACTGGTTAGGGGGGTAATCATTAATCACAATTATAAGCATAGCCTCAAAAAAAACCAACAACGAGCATTGAACCAACACAAGGTTGCTACAGCGGTGTTCTTATGGAGTCTAGCAATATTATCATTGGCTTAATTAGACTGGAAAAAAGTGAGCATAAACCAAAAACTGGAAAATGCCTTTGCTCAGAAAAAAAGTCGTACCAAAAAACAGAAGACACACCCCAAAACAGTAATATATACAAAACTTGTTGCAGCAATTTTTCTCTTTGGAGTGTCACTAAAGTGGAAGAAATTGTATCTCGTTGCCCTGTAAACCCAGCTCATAGATCCCTACCAGGCAAGAGATAACTGACAGCTAAGTGACTGTTTTTTTAAATGCCAGCTATCAGCCAAGTAACTGCTTTTTTCTGAAGTGTGCTTGATGCATTTTTGATCTACTTGAGACCAGAACAAGACACGCAAATAATTATGGTGAATTTAGGAAACACCTAAAAACATACCTGTTCTTGAAGTACCTAGGTAACGAATCTGGAGAATTGCTCCCATCACAATCTCTCCCATAAATTGATCCCTTAATCTGTTAGCCACTAATCTCTAACTACGGTATATATGTTCCACTCAATTTGTAGCATCTTTCTAACCATTGTAAACCACATAGAACTTCATGGTCCTGCGGTATATAAACTGTTATTATTATTATTGTATATATTACTGTTTTGTGGGTCCTTCTATTATCTTTTTTGGTATGACTGCATTTTTTTGGGTGTGACTGTTTTTTTCTGAGCAAAGGAATTTTCCTGTTTTTTTGCTCATTTTTTTTCCAGTCTAATTTGGCCAATGATAATACTGATGAGCTCCATAAGAGCACCACTGTAGCAACCTTGGCTCGGGGCTCATTGAGTTTTTTGAGGCTGTGTTTATAATTGTGATTAATGATTGACTCCCCTCCCCCAACCAGTAATATTTTTCTATCATTATAATTTCAGTGGTTGTAAGCCAGCTGTTTTTGTTTTGCTAGTGAACAACTTTTGCATTGTGCCAGGTTGCCAAGAGATCCTATTCTGGTGTCACCCACTGGCGTGTGATCAACAGAAACATCTCTGATAGCTCCCACTTCCCTGAGTCAAATGATTTCCTGCTGAGATAATCTGCCTGAACACTGAGCTTCCCACAATGTGGGCCATTGAAATCATACACTAGAACATGCTGTTCCACCCACTGAAGCAAGAGACAAGCTTCCAATGCTAGAGCTGCACTGCGAGTCCTTTTTTTGCCTGTTGACGTATGCCACTGTGGTCACAAATTATCTAAGAACACCCTCACTGGATGTCCAGAGAGTACACTGCTGAAAGCTACCAGGGCCAACTGAACTGCTCAGAGCTCCAGGTGACTGAAAGGAATGCTGTCCTGCATCAGATTCTGTGAGCAATAAAATGAAGACAGTGAGCCCACTAACCTGAAAAGCTGGCATCCGTTGTTACTATGATCTTGTCTGCAGCAACCACAGAAGACACAGCTCGTAGTCCTAAGACATCAGGAGCCAATGAAACAAGATGGATTGCTGAAGAGGTCGCATGTTGAGTTTGACCCACAGAACCACCTCCAGAGTTGCTGCCATTGATCCGAGTACCTGGACAAAATCCCAGACCTGGGGATTCCGCAGCTGCAACAATGACTGGGATCTGGTCTTGGAGCTTGAGTCTCCTAGCCTTGAGAAGAAACACCTTGCCCTGCAATATGTCAAAGCAAACTTCCAAATACTCCAGAGCCTGAGAGAGGCTTCAGTGGCTTTGGCAAAATTGATGGCCTGCCCAAGGACTGAAGAAAAGAAATCACTTGAGATGTAGCTGTTCTAACAGGAGTCAGCCCTGATGAACCAGATGTCTAGAATGGCCGCCTTTATCACCATGACTTTGGAGACAGCCCTGAGGGTTGTAGACAGACCAAAGGGCATAGCCAAGGATGGCAAACTACAAAAAAAAATGCTGCTGAGAGGCCCAGATTGGAAGATGAAAATACGCTTCTTTGAGATCCATGGACATCAAATATTCTCCTGGACTTGCTCCTGCAATGACAGAATGCAAGGTTTCTATCCGGAAATGCTTGATATGCAGGAAGCAGTTTACTTTATGAGATTGAGCATCAGATGAAAGAAACCTCCCTTTTTGAGAACCACAAAGTAAATGGAATAGCAACCTGTTCCTCACTCCTGTGAAGAACAGGAACAACTGTCCCTAAGTCAAGAAGACTCTTTAGGGTGGAGAGAATTGCACTGTGCTTGGCAGAATGCTTGCACAGGGATTCCAAGAAAAAATCTTCTGGTTGAACAAAGAAATATCTCCTTTTACTTTTTCTGACAATTTCCAAGACCCATTGGTCCAAAGTGATTTTGACTCACTCTTCATGAAAGTGGAACAGGCGCCCCCTATCACTGAAGAGATTAGTGGACCGGAATCCCATTATTGTGGATTATGGGAGGAGGAGTGGATCTGGCAGCCTGCTGGGATGACCACCTGTCTCCCCAAAAGGACTGCTTGGATAGAAACTTAGGTCGCTCTGAGGTCTGTATCCCTTAGAGTTCTTAAGGTGAGACCTAACCTGGGAGGACCAGAAGAATGGTCTAGACTTATCCTCAGACAGACACTGCATTTTGAGACCCCCCAAATCCTTGACCAGCTTCTCCAAATCCTCCCCAATGAGGAGCTTACCCCTGAAGGGAAGTTTCGTGAAACGTTACTTCGATGCGGCATCAAGCAGATCAATGGCAGAACAAAGCAAATCACTTAGCTGCGACTGCTAAGGATATCTGCTTTGATGATCCCCTAATTATAAGATCAAACAAAGTAACCACCAAATAGGCCAATCCAGATTCCACACTGGGAATGTCAAGGAAGGCTGAAGAATCTGAATATAAAAGCATATCAGCTGCACACTGAACTCAAGATAAACACGCTTGAACACAAATAAAAGCATGCAGAGATAATTGCAACCTCAAAGGACAGTTTCAATGAAGATTCCAACTTCTATCCTGCATGTCCTTCAAGACTATACCACCTTCCACTATTTGGTCTAAATCAGTGGTTCCCAACCCTGTCCTGGTGGCCCACCAGGCCAATTGGGTTTTCAGGATAGCCCTAATGAATATGCATGGAGCAGATTTGCATGCATGTCACTTCCTTTATATGCAAATCTCTCTCATGCATATTCATTAGGGCTAACTTGAAAACTTGATTGGCCTGGTGGTCCTCCAGGAAAGGGTTGGGAACTACTGGTCTAAATAACTACATGAGCAGGCTTCATACCGCCTCAGCTGATAGAATAAGAGCTGAGGAGGTATTTTAAACATCAAGGCCTTAGGAGTGTTTTGGCATCCTACTAACTGGTAGGATACCCAATTACAAGTTACTGGCCATTTTATTGGGATTATGACATCATCAATTAATTTAAAAATACGTACATCTTCCAATTAAACTACAATTGCTTCACTAGGATCAAATGATAACTTGTATACTCTAGCAATGTTCTATTGGTTCAATTCAAGTCACATGGTTTCTGGTTAATCATACTTCATTAGTAATTTTCCTTAGCAACAATAATGACTTAGATATCACATGCTATTGAATCACAAGACATCCCAGCTGGCCTATGTGTGATACTAGGGATCTCAAAGTAAACAGCTAAGTTTCACTTCCCAAGCATTATTAAAGGAACAGTGTGAAAAATATGTTAGTTCTTATAAACAGATATTATCAGGTCAGCCTGTGCTTTCTGTTATTCATAAGTTGTTTTTATGACTTTTAGCTACAGTCGACTATTATGTTATGACTGTCACACACTTCAATATCTTGCTTTTCCAGACATTAGACTTTGTCCTGTATCAGATATTTTCTCTTTGATTCACTGTAACAAGAAAACATGTACTCTGTATACCATGTCTATACTATGCTGTGTCCAAATCTCTGAAGCATTTCTATCTTACAGCTTCACCTTTTTATATATACATATTAGTGTTTTTTAGGTTCCCAGGCAAAGGGTGTCTCATACATATAGGATTATAGGTCCCCTCATCATATATCCTGCTCGATACAATTATCACCCACACCACTAGGTGGGTAGTTTGCTTCAACATCATTCCTACCAAGGTGTCCACCCTAGGCAGCTTCAGCTTCTCTAATTTGCCCTAGGAAAGAGGGTAAAGACGTGCCAGGTCGGCCACCCTGACGTCAGCATCTGGCATCTCTCACTGTGCTATTATGAGTTCTTGCACTGGACAAGTCCTAGGTAGACACCTAGTACTGGAAGAAAGAGGCTGAGAATCAGAAGAAGAAATATTCAAAACTTACAAAGCTTTTGTTATAAAAAGGAAGACAATTCATGTCTGTGGAACATGTTTTAAAGCCATGGGATCATCAGTCTCATCCAGATGTCATGCAAAACTGAGGACACGGATTATAGACAGACCAGGATCCAAAACAGGAGGTGACAGGGGAGAATTAGGAGCCAGACCCAAGATAGAATCCAGCCGCCTTTTCTTAGGTCCAGCAGCAGGAAGACTCTACATAAGTTGGACAAATTCTGGTGAAAAAGGCACCTGAGAAGGATCAGAAGAAATCATCCCAGGAGAGACAGAAACAATATGAGCCTGAAGAATAGAACCAGAAGCTTTAGAGGGCCCTCTCTTCTCTATTAAGTGCTTCGAGGCTCGCAGGCTATGCCTGACACCCCTCCATCCTGGGCTTCTGGATGCAGCTCCTGAAGCCCCCAACCCCCTACCCTGTCCAACCTGGGGAATGGAAGACTAACCATATAAACTAAAACCAGCTTTTCTGGATGGCAGTACGCTGTGCTTCCACAGAATCACTTGATTGGCCCCAAACTGGGTTTGATTGTGCCGTTCTTATCCCCAAACAAGCATTTCAAGTTGGCAGCTATAACTCTCTCATGCATTGTTGGTATATAGCCCTAAACCACACTGTTTCACACCTCTGAACTGCTTAATATAAAAATACTTTCCTATGTCTTTCAATTTTTGTAAGCGAAAACTACATTCCCTCCCCTCCACTGATCCAGCACCACATGAACCTTAGTCATGTACCAGCACACTCCTATTGCGATCAGGAGGGGAAGCAAATCCAAGTAAAAAAATAAAAATAAAAATGCTTGGACTTCCCAGCAGTCAGTCAATATGATGAAAATATTTTTATGGCAATTAAAGATACATCTAATATAATAAAGAGCTAGCCGCGCATGCGCACTCCTATTTGCGTGTTCTGTGCGCTGTAGGTCTGTGGCCGAAGGAGTGCGCATGCGCGCTAATACGTCACCAGCCTATTGCCTCCACAAGCCGGACTGCAGCCAGACGACGATCTCCGTTCCTCCTGCCGCCGCCGATCTCCATTCCTCCTTTGCCGCCCACCCCCTTCTCTTCCCGCGGGCCCGAATGACGATTCCAGGAGCGTGTCTTCAGGGACGTGCCAGAGTAAATCAGGGCAGTAGAAGGGCCCGAAGCAGCGTGTGGAGACTGATGCAAGCGCTGCTGGAATCACCACGTTTGTAGTCCGGACCGCGGGAAGGGAAAGGGGGGGGATAGAGGAAACGCTAATGCTGTTGCACAGGGAACTGGGGGGGGGAGGGAAATGGAGGGGAAGGGAATGCTGCTTTGGACAGACAGACAAAGAGAGGAAGGGAAACACAAAGAAAATAAGAAAGACACAGGGGCAGGTGCACAGGGAATTGGTGTGAGGGGAGGGAAATGGAGGGGGATGGAATGCTGCTGTGGACAGACAGAGAGAGGAAGGGAAACACAAAGAAAATAAGAAAGACACAGGGGCAGGTGCACAGGGAACTGGTGTGGGGGGAGGGAAATGGAGGGGGATGGAATGCTGCTTTGGAAAGACAGACAGAAAGAGGAAGGGAAACACAAAGAAAATAAGAAAGACACAGGGGCAGGTGCACAGGGAACTGGTGTGGGGGGAGGGAAATGGAGGGGGATGGAATGCTGCTTTGGACAGACAGACAGAGAGAGGAAGGGAAACACAAAGAAAATAAGAAAGACACAGGGGCAGGTGCACAGGGAACTGGTGTGGGGGGAGGGAAATGGAGGGGGATGGAATGCTGCTTTGGACAGACAGACAGAGAGAGGAAGGGAAACACAAAGAAAATAAGAAAGACACAGGGGCAGGTGCACAGGGAACTGGTGTGGCGGGAGGGAAATGGAGGGGAATGGAATGCTGCTTTGGACAGACAGACAGAGGGAGGAAGGGAGACAGAAAGAAAAGAAGAAAGACACAGGGTCAGGGAGATACACAGAAAGACAGACAGGCAAAGGGGGCCAGGGACAGAGACAGACACAGACAGAAAGGACAGCGGGAGCCACGTCAGGAGGGGTGCGGGATGCGGCAGTGGGAACTTTTCCAATGGGTGCAACTGGGCGGCTGTCGGGAACCTCTGATCAGGGGCAGAGCAAGGTAAGAGTATCATAGGGATAAGAAGGAGGAGGGAGGATAAAAAAGGAAGGGATGCCTACTGCTGGACAGGGGGAGAAGGAAAGAGATGCTGATGGACAGGGGAGGTGAAGAAAAAATAACGGAGGACTAATGTTGGACAGGGGGAGAAGGAAAGAGGTGCTGCTGGACAGGGGGGAGGTAAAACAAAGGGAGAAGGGCTGCTGTTGCATAAGGAGAGCAGTGAAGGAGTGGTGGTGGACACAGTGGAGGTAAAAGGAAGGGAAAATGGACAGGGGGAGCAGGCAAGGGGTGGTGATGGACAGCCAAGGAAAAAGAAAGGCAGAGAGAAAGAAAGCGGCTAAGGAGAGAGAGAGAAAGAAAGACAGACACACACACATATGTTCTAGCACCCGTTAATGTAACGGGCTTAAAGACTAGTACATATATATGTACATTGTCTGGACACAAGGTTTTAAAACCAAAAACACCTCTAAAAATATAGAGAGCATAATCCCGGGGTAGACATATGGCTTTTGTTAGATAAATGAATGGTTTTAAGAAGAAAGCTGTTTTAAGAAGAAAGGGTTAGGGTCTATTACTTGGGCAAGACTGTGTGAAAACCAAGAGACCTCCGAGTACCGAACACTAGCCATGTCCTCTCTGTTCCTGAAGAAAACTGGTGGTGGTGTCAAAAATAGTGACAGAAAATAAAAAAGCATGGCATAAAAAACAGATGTTCCATATATGACATACAGATGGAATAAAAGTATGAAGCATTTGCACTCATGCAAAAACTTAAATCACTTTCTTCTCTAGCAATTCCTAACTTCCACTTACCATATGATACTTATCATTCTCTCTGTAAGAAACTCCCCAACCCCTATACTGTATGTCCCATTTGCTCTGCCTGTCTGTCCTAATTAGATTGTAAGCTCTTCTGAGAAGGGACTGTCTATTACTTGTTGAATGTGCAGTGCTGAGTATCCTTTCAGCGCTATAGTAGTAATATTGGGTTCATGGGGCACTACTGACTTTGTGCAAGCCTTATGCGTCCTTTGGAATATCTTGAGCTATGGGATCTCTATAATGCACTGGAGTCACACAGGCTCTTTCCTGGATACTTTCAACCAAGTAGCACATCTTGATTTTCTGACATCACTAGACACTGAATTTGCATCTGGTACTACAGTTTATTCTGTTCACAAATACATACAGACTGTATCTTGCAGTTAATAACCACTGTACACAAAGGTGAATTTGCATGACCATTTCACTAACTGAAATTGTGTCCAATGTGCTCTTAGCAAGTTACGGATGAGATTTAAGGGGAGGAAATTCGATGAAGGCTTTCCCAACTGCAAAGCTCGCTTTATACATGGAAATATAAGATTGCATTGTGGTATATGCATATAAGGATCACTTGTTCTGCGTGTACCATATATATCACTTGTTCTGCGTGTACCATATATCCTTGTTCTGCGTGTTCACGGTTGCATGGCTGTGGTATGTGCTTGTACTTTATAATACATGAATTTTACACATGTTGAATACACACACATTTACATCAACTTTGGAAGAGGTGTCAAGGCATGTATCGGCATTTGCATGCTACCAGGGCCAATTCTAGGAGCCTAGTTTAGAAAAAGCACATGTGTTGCCTTCGTAAAGTATGCTTAAAACGGGCACCTGTTTTTCTACTTGGACATAGGCATTGTCGCATAGTACAAGGGTGGGCAACCTGTGGTCTGTCATTGAATTTTATGCAGCCAGTGAGACCATTGGAAGTACACACATAAAACAATATTAACTAGAGTTTGGGCGATTTTAAATACTGTACTGTATTTTGCAAATGTTTTCAGAACAGCTACTCCAGCAGTTCCCAATGTTTTAGCTACATTTTTAATTATTTATCACAAAAGGTCTCTGGAGCTCTGTACATTTTCCAGTTCCAACTTTGGGTAATACTGTGGTCTGCCAGGGATATAATGACATTCATGTAGTTCTCTGTGTATAAATGTTGCCCACCCCTGATATAGTATTACTCCTCACGTGTACATGTAGACAATTCTCTAATTGATAGTCTTTGTCCCTGTCTGTCTGTCCTTCCATTAGGCTATCATTCCCATGCTATACCACAAGCGGAGAAGGGGTTTTCAGCTGGATTTCTCAAAGGCATTACATAGCAGAATGAAGAAAGAAAGAAAGAAAAAAAAGAACACTCACCTTCCGCACCTTCTGAAAATAGAGTTCAGGCAGGGCATGCAGCCAATACGCCAACTGACACAGGTAAAAAAACTTCACTTGAAAACTAAAGAAAAAAAAAAACAAAAACCATGAGAAATGAGCAAGGATCTCAAGCACAACTGGTCAGACAACTGAACTTACAATCCAACACCATGCCAAATGAACTCTCAAGAGCCCCGACACAGGAAATCCCAGTGCTAACTTCATAACTTCAGCCACCTTTACGAGAATAATGCAAAGCTTTCTCAAGACATATGGGAGGCTTTTACCAAAAAAAAAAAAAAAAGTTATAAATTTTGCATCCAAATTTAGTGCTTGTGAAAAGTGGTGGATTGAGGTCACCATTATATCATCCTCTCTCTAAGACAGTGGTCTCAAACCCGAGGCCCACCAGGTACTATTTTGAGGCCCTGGGTATGTTTATCATAATCACAAAAGTAAAATAAAACAGTTCTTGATCATATGTCTCTTTCGCTATAAATGACAATATTATTATTAAGACTTAGCCAAAAGGAAAGATTTATAAACTATAAAGAGTTTTACCTCATGCAAAATTGTCATTTCTTTAATATGACATTAACTATTTTTTTCTGAGGCCCTCCAAGTACCTACAAATCCAAAATGTGGTCCTGCAAAGGGTTTGAGTTTGAGACCACTGCTCTAAGAGATCCCACGTGCCTATCCCACACCTTCTTGAATTAAGACACAGTCTGTCTCCACCACTTCTTCCGGGAGACTGTTCCACGCATCTACCACTCTTTCTGTAAAAAAGTATTTCCTTAGATCAGTTTCTCAACAAGCAGTACGCGTACCCTTAGAGGATCGTGAGCCGCTTGTTGGGGTATGCGGCACTGAGCGGGTCTCCCACCCCCTTCCTCCTTAATGGATGCCACTGCCACCGGGGATCCCATGCCCTCCTTCCTACCCTCCAGCTTCATTCCCCCCTCTGCCAAAGCCAACTCGGGAGGCTTCCCTCCGATGTCAGAGCTGACATTGGAGGGAAGCCTTCTGAGTCAGCGGGGAATCCCAGTTACCTCCTTCAGGGCTGTGCAGCTGGACTGCTCCTTCCTGCCTTCAGTCACACAAGGACGTGGGCAGCGGCTCTTGCATGCTGCACGTGGCTGACCTGGAAGCCTTTTATCCGACGTCAGAGCTAACATCCAATGGAAGACTTGTGGGTCAGCCACGTGCAGCGTATAAGAGTCGTTGCCCACGTCCCGGTGTGACTGAAGGCAGGAAGGAGCAGCCCAGCTGGATAGCAATGAAGGGACTGAATGCAGCCCTGGAGCGAGCAAGTAAGGAAGGGGACATGATTGTGGGATAAAGAGAGAAAAGAAGGGGGGAGGGGGGGAAGGAGCATGTTGGGATATGGGAGGGGCATGAATCTGGGACAAAGGCTGGAAGGCAGGGAAAGGGGCACAAACTTGGGACACAGAAGAGAAGGGGCATGAACATGGGACAGAGAGGGGAGGGAGGAATGGAGCACTAACTTGGGACATAAGAGTGAGGGAATAGAAAGGGAGAATTGTTGAGCATGAGTGTGTGAGTGAGAGGGAAAGAGATGGTGCATATGGGGAAAGGAAGATTGGGCATAGAGTGAGAGAGTGGAGTGAGGTAGAGAAGCATGGGGAATAGAAAGATGAAAGGGAGAAATGTTGGATATGGTGGTGGAGAGGGAACAGAGGAGCAGATTGAAGGGGATGTGAGGAGAGGGGGAATGTTGGACATAATGATGGAGGGAAATATGTGGCACGGTGCTGGAGAGAGGTGATAGAAAGAGATATGGGCATGGGGCTGGTGGGCAGTGGTGAAAAATGCTGTACATGATCCGGGGGATGAGTGAGGGAGAAATGTTGGTTGTGGCAGTAGAAGGGGTGGGAGAGATGCACCCTGGATCTCTCTCTCTTTTCCCACTCCCTTTCTACCACTCTCTGGGTGAAGAAGAACTTCCTTACGTTTGTACAGAATCTATCCCCTTTTAACTTTAGAGAGTGCCCTCTCGTTCTCTCTACCTTGGAGAGGGTAAACAACCTGTCTTTATCTACTACGTCTATTCTCTTCATTAACTTGAATGTTTCGATCATGTTCCCTCTCAGTCTCCTCTTTTCAAGGGAAAAGAGGCCCAGTTTCTCTAATCTCTCACTGTACGGCAACTCCTCCAGCCACTTAACCATTTTAGTCGCTCTTCTCTGGACCTTTTCGAGTAGTACTATGTCCTTCTTCATGTACGGCGACCAGCGCTGGACACAGTATTCCAGGTGTGGGCATACCATGGCCCGGTACAGCGGCATGATAACCTTCTCCGATCTATTTGTGATCCCCTTCTTAATCATTCCTAGCATTCTGTTTGCCCTTTTTGCCACCACCGCACATTGTGCAGACGTCTTCATTGACTTGTCTACCAGTACTCCCAAATCTCTTTCCTGGGGGGTCTCTCCCGAGTACTGCACCGGACATTCTGTATTCGTGTATAAGATTTTTGTTACTGACATGCATCACCTTACACTTATCCACGTTAAACCTCATTTGCCATTTCTCGAGCGTGTTTATGTCACATTGCAAGTCTTCGCAATCCTTCTGTGTTTTCACTACTCTGAATAACTTTGTATCGTCTACAAATTTAATCACCTCGCTCGTTGTACCAATTTCCAGGTCATTTATAAATATGTTGAAGAGCATACACATAAGTTCTTCACCCCCTAAACTATACCGTTCCCTCAGGTTTTTGCAGCCCAAATAAATGACCTTGCATTTCTTAGCAGCCAAATTTCAGACCATTCTTCAAGCTTCGCCAGGTCTTTCTTCATATTATTCACACCATCCAGGGTGTCAACTCTATTGCAGATTTTAGTATCATCTGATAAGAGGCAAATTTTATCTGACAGCCCTTCAGCAATATCATTTATAAAAATGTTAAAAAGAACAGGCCCAAGAACAGAACCTTGAGGCACACCTTTTCCTCAGCACGACCTCCATTGACTACTACCCTCTGTCACCTTCCACTTAACCAGTTCCTGACCCAGCCCGTCACTTTGGGACCCATCCCAAAGGCACTCAGTTTATTTATTAGATGTCTGTGTGGAACACTGTCAAAGGTTTTGCTAAAATCTAAATACAACACTATCTAGCGCACATCCTCTATCCAATTCTCTGGTCACCCAGTCAAAGAAATTGATCAGATTTGTCTGACAAGACCTACCTCTAGTGAATCCATGTTGCCTCCGGTCCTGTAATCCACTGGATTCCAGAAACTTCACCATTCTCTGTTTTAAAAGTGTTTCCATGAATTTGCTTACCACAGAAGTCAGACTTCCTGGCCTGTAATTCCCTACTTCTTCCTTACTTCCACTTTTGTGGAGAGGGACCACATCCGCCTTTCTCCAGTCCTCTGGTACCACTCCCGACTCTAGAGAAGCATTGAAAAGGTCAGTCAGCAGAGCTTTTGAATGAGCCCTCTCTATACCTGTCTTAATATTAAACCATCACAAAAAACACTTTCACCAAAAGGAAAAATTGAAGGTATAGTAAACAAAAGACACAAGCAGAGACCAGTCTTAACGGAGGAAAAAGCCTCAGACAGGGGCCCACCCACCTCCACAATGGTGGAATAACGGTGTTCAGGCGATCACTTCACTGGCATAAAACCTCCTACTATAATGGTCATAGCAATGTGTCAAAAAATTGCTTTCAGAATTGAGTGATATGGAAGAAGATAATAATAACTTAACTTTCTCCTTAAGGATCGGATCCTTAAGGAGAAAGTTAAGTTATTATTATCTTCTTCCATATCACTCAATTCTGAAAGCAATTTTTTGACACATTGCTATGACCATTATAGTAGGAGGTTTTATGCCAGTGAAGTGATCGCCTGAACACCGTTATTCCACCATTGTGGAGGTGGGTGGGCCCCTGTCTGAGGCTTTTTCCTCCGTTAAGACTGGTCTCTGCTTGTGTCTTTTGTTTACTATACCTTCAATTTTTCCTTTTGATGAAAGTGTTTTTTGTGATTATTAGTGATATTCACCATATCCGAGTTTTTGTGTTAATATTAAACCATACCATGCACTGATCATTGGATGCCAGATGATCACCCACTTTCCCTGTTTGTAAGCACTAAGTCCTGTATGACCCCCATCTACGTGAGTTCCATTACCAACTGCTGGAACAGTTCTCCTTGTAGAGAATCCAGAATCTCCCTACTTCTAGAAGACCCCGCAATAGGGATACCCTAATCAACATCTGGCATGTTAAAATCACCTATTAGTAAAAATTCACCTTTTTTAAAGATATATTCTGAATGTCTATTATTAAATCTCTGTCCAATTCTTCCATCTGTGAAGGAGGCCTGTATATCACACTAATGTAAATATATTCACCACTTTCCAAATTGATCCACAGTGCCTCTTCCTTGCCCTGCAGATCCTGCAATTGTGTGGCTTTACTATGATCTTTAACATATAATGTTACTCCCCCTTCTTTTCTTCTTAACCTGTCTTTCCTGAACAGATTATAGCCCAGTATAACCTCATCCCAGTCATGAACCACATCTCCGTGATCGCCACTATCATCTTCTTCCATCTCAGCTTCTAGGTCCAGAATCTTGTTTCCCATACTTCAAATGTTAGTATATACTGCTTTCCAGACATTGCCCCCTTTTCCCAGAGGTATTCGGTGATTTACCTACCTGATAGTCCAGCATCCTGTTGCAATGTACAATGGCTGACCCCCTACACAACCACCAGTTTTAAGGATGCATGCCACCCAATGGCAGATTCCAGAAAGGGATGGCAAAACCTATAGCAGAACAGGGTGCCCGTTTTAAGCATACTTTACGAAGGCAACACATGTGCTTTTTCTAAACTAAGCTCCTAGAATTGGCCCTGGTAGCATGCAAATGCCGATACATGCCTTGACTCCTCTTCCAAAGTTGATGTAAATGTGTGTGTATTCAACATGTGTAAAATTCATGTATTATAAAGTACAAGCACATACCACAGCCATGCAACCGTACCACAGCATGATCAAAGCTCATAGACAAACCTAGTTCTGATGACGACCTCTCTCTTCTCATGACAAGAAGCCTGCCCATGAGCTTTAATAATAGAGTATGCTAGTAGTGCAGAGTGATGAGGGAAGGAGGAATGAGCACTGGTAGCAGTAGTGACATGTGTGGTTGTGTCAGAATAGGGTACAGTCATGCAAGCCTGTGACTTATAGGGAACATGGCCTGGTAATCCCCTCAACAACTCCTACTGTCATCCCCTAACCCATCAATAGTGAAATGTCTACCTTTTCCTATTCTATTCTCTATATTTATTAGTCGCCCAATCCCTAATATTAGGTTCTAAGCAACATACAAAAATTGAGACAGGTGCATAGACCAGGAGCTACAGAATTAAAACAAAAACAGATCAAAAAAGTTGTTAAGAGGTTCACAAACTGACCTGCAACTACTATTCTTATACATTACATTAGTTCTTATATGGCTGAGGGGAGATATGAATGAAGTCTACAAAATCCTGAATGGAGTAGAACGTGTACAAGTGGATCAATTTTTCACTCTTTCAAAAATGACAAAGACTAGAGGATACTTGATGAAGTTACAGCGAAATACTTTTAAAACCAATAGGAGCAAACTTTTTATCACTCGGAGAATAGTTAAGCTCTGGAACGCATTGTCAGAGGTTGTGGTAAGAGCGAATAGCGTAGCTGATTTTAAGAAAGGTTTGGACAGGTTCCTGAAGGAAAAGTCCATAGTCTGTTATTGAGAAAGACATGGGGGAAGCCACTGCTTGGATCGGTAGCATGGAATATTGCTACTCCTTGGGTTTTGGCCAGATACTAGTGACCTGGATTGGCCACCGTGAGAACTGGCTACTGGGCTTGAGGGACCATTGGTCTCACCCAGTAAGGCTATTCTTATGTTCTTATACTGTGCAGGCAAAATTCTTGAATAATCTCCTTTCAACCACATACTTACCTTCCTAGGTCCAAACTGTCACACATGACCTGTTAAGTATTATTACTCACCTAAACAGAGAATAAAGCATGAAAAAATAACATTTTACAAGATCTGTGCAGAAAGAGTGCCAGCCAGCTCAGAGATACTTACGAGAGGTAAATGTGAGGGTAGTTTTCCCACAAGCTTCGGGGATTTGATAAATATCCTTCCTAAAGAGCAAAGTGAAAGTCAGTATAAGTAAAAGAATTTAGAAAACCAGACAGTGACAGAGACAGTGAAGAAGCCACAAACTGGCCCATGTTAGAGGTCTTTAACTGCCATTAAAGTTCAAACATGGATTCACTCAGGGTTCTAAAATGGCTCCTGGTCCTTTGGGGATAGGCAGAACCAGTTCTATCTATGGGTGTGATATCCCAATTTCCCTAAGAGAAACAAGTGGGAGAAACCAAGCGAATTCTCTTACCATGCAGATATCTGGTGACCCTCATTTAATGTGTCAAACCACATTTGAAAAGTGTAGTAAGAATGCTTTAAAAAGGAAAGCAAAAATAAATCAGCCAACTATATGAGCAAATGAGGAGGATCTCCAGTTTTTAGACTTAGAATGAAAGTATTCCCAAATAGTTTTCGGCTATCAGCACTGCAAAAAACCTGGGACTCAGAAGCCAATAAAACAATTCAAACTGAATTATCCCCAAAAAACCTGTGACAGAGCTGCCATGAGGGCATTTCCTAATCACAGTTCTCCCTCTCTCGCCTGAGGCTCTGCACGATGTATCTGACAGCAAAGCCCCTCTGTGCCACTCACCGTCACTATCACATATAAGCACCAGAAGATGGAAGTCAGATGAAATGCTACCAGCTGACCCGATTCATTGAATTTGCTGTGCTTAAGCTTGGAGAGGTGAAGCCGCCTGTTGATTTTCTAAGCATAAAGCAGAAAAACACTACATTTAAAAAGAAAACAAATTAACATATTATCGCTTCCACATCTCCATCCCTTCTCCACGAGTTCTGCCTGACCCTGCCCCAACCTTGCAAGCGGATGTGTTCAAGGCTTGGGCAGATGAGGATAGAACTCGCAGCGATGGGACGGGGATGGAGACAGATTCAGTGGGGACAGGGACAAATTTGTCCCCATGTCATTCTCTCTGAAGTCAACTTGTCCCCGTGTCATTCTCTCTGAAATCAACTTGTCTAAATAATGAATTTAAAAAAGTTAAAGGATCTTTGGTTCAGGAATGAGTGACCAGTGACACCTCCCCCCCCCCCCAGCAACCTCCCCGGCAAATGTTTTACCCTGGGACTCAGGAGCCTCAATCACACTAAAGCTTATTCTCCATCTCTCAGTCTTAGGTTTCAAGTTTCAAGTTTATTTATTCTTAATGAATCGCCTATTTTAAATCACTAAGCGATGTACAAAACCTTAATACATACAGATTGAAACCTTAATACATGCAAATTAAATGTTAATGACAATATAAAGTAAAATTTTCTTAAAAATTAAACATACTTAATTACATACGTATATTAAAATGTTAGTTAGGGTATAGAGACATACTTGAATTGTGAGGATAAATAGGGAAGAAATTACAATAATCGGATAGGAAAGGAAGAGTAATAACAAAGGGGAAAACAAAAAGGAAGGGGAAATAAATTTATAGATAAATAAAAAAGCATGATAAACTATTAAAAATCATATGCATCTTTAAAGAGAAACGTTTTTAGTGTTTTTTTAAAAATGGATAGATCTTTTAATTCCCTAATGTGTTGCGGTAAGAGATTCCAAGACTGAGGGGCGAGAGTCTGTGGTTGAAGGGATTGAAGGGTATAGATAGAGGATTAATATGCAGGTCCTGGACCTGATGGGCCACCGCATGAGCGGGCTGCTGGGCAAGATGGACCTCTGGTCTGACCCAGCAGATGCACTGCTTATGTTCTTATGTTCTCCATGTACAAATGTCTTCTTTTAGTGAGACATGACATTTGATGGCTGACCATAAAGTAACACCTTTACTCTGCAGCCAAAGCTGATGTTTTCAGCTAAAATACAAGTGAGAAAGTGGGGATTTTTAGCACAATTTCTTGCTTTGGAAGTAGTTCCATGTCATCTGCACACAAAACATATTAACGCTTGTTTCACATCACAATAAGCCCTAAAATCCAGTGATTCCCAACCCAGTCCCTAAGACATTCATGGCCATATGTTAGTCAGGATTTCAACAATAAATATACAGGAGAAATTAACACACAGTGGCATGCATTTAAATCTTTGTCATGCAAACTTCATTGAGGATATTTTGTCAGCCAGGTGGGTTTCAAGGACCATGCTGAGAACCACTAATCTAATCTATCCTCTGCTTTCAGGAATTTTTTTTGACTCATGTTTTTTCATTGGTAGTTCAAGCATTCAGGTACAGTAAAAAGGACCCCTCTATCTAAAAAGCAATAGATAAGCATCTATGGTAGTTGATTTAAGAAATTTTCCTAGTAAAAAGGTTCTAGTGATGACTTAACCTGTTTGTATAGCAAGTTATTATGTAGTAAGGCCTTAAACATATATCAACCCTATAAATCAAATAATTGTTAGCAGAAAAAAGGGAAGATAATGCATTAAATAAACTAAATCATTAAACAATTAACTCTAACAATGTTAGTAACTGAATTCAAGCCATAATAACATTTAATGAATCAATAAATATTGAAAGTATTTTCCTAAAAATAAATATTCAGTTGTAATCCTTATTTAGTTGTTACATGATAGTTAATTAATTTAGTTGAGCACATCTCAATAAATCTTAGGCATATGCACTTTATATATTTTATAAGTTTCTATGCCCATTAACTTATTGAATTTTAATATAATATGAATTTCGTATAGTAAAATGAATAGTATATTCAAAATCAATTCATAGTTCAAAATATTTTTTTTCAATAAGTGTTGATTATTTTACTTTCCCTTAAAATATATAATAAAATCATAAAGTTAGGGATATTAGCAACAATAGTTAATATTAATTTAGTAATAATAATAACTATAGGGAATAAAATTAAGCAAATTAATTATTATTTGTTTGGTAGGGGGTAGTGGACATAGATGATTATAACAATATACAAGACATGAACTTGCAATGGTATATATCATAAGTGGTTCCAAAGACTGAAGTCTGTATAATTCTATGATATGTCCACCACTGTTCTCTTTAAAACACTCAATAAGGATTACAATTGAATATTTATTTTTAGGAAGATACTTTTAATAATTATTGATTCACTAAATGCTATTATGGCTTGAATTCAGTTACTAACATTGTTAGAGTTAATTGTTTAATGATTTAGTCTGTATAGCAAGTTATGCCAGGACTTATAAAGACTATTAGACTGAGAAAGTTCTACTTTCTAGCCCAAAATCTCACTTGCTTTTTGAACCTCTTACTTCTGATCTATCCCCACTATCCTTTCTATCGCCTTTACTGAAGTCAAATCTCCCTTCAGCTTTTTTTTTCACATCTAAAATAAAACCAACCCATTTAGTTTCCTCATCAGAAATCTAGAAATTCTGACCCATCACTGTTTCCCCTCTCTGGAGTCTGCCTGGGTATTTGTCCTTAAATTTGGGGGCACAAAATCTTGCCAACTGCTGAACAGGATAGAAGTTTCACAGGTGAATTAAATAGCAGAGCTGGAGCCCTCAAGTTAGTCACTCATCAGCAGCCCAAACATCCGGTTTTCACAAAGCTGCTTTTATTTTAATCTTCCTCCTGACAGCAAATTTTTGCTCCTCAGAAAGCAGGCTTTGTCCATGTCTTACAAGAATAAAACACAGCAGACTTGATCCCATCTCAGTAGACATAGGTGGACTGAGGAGGGAGGTACGTAGATGTGGGTCTGAAAAGCCCCATGTTTTGCACCTTGATGCCTCCTGAGGATGTTGCTGGCTCTAGATCTTGAAAGTTTGGTGTGGCACAAATTCTTGGGTCTCTGCTGTAACTTTAGGGGAGAATCTTCTAGAAAACAGTTTATCTTTCCTTCTATTATTTATTCTTCAGTATAATTTGTTGTTATCATTAGTTTATGATTGTTAACCGAGTTGAGCTCCATTTTCAAGGAGATGACCCGGTCTATAAACTTAATTTTTAGTTTAGTTTAGTTTAGTAGAACAGAAACCCAAGAAGCGACACTTACATCTAGGACGTATTCCTGCACCACCGCATGCAGAATGATTGCTATGAAGACGTAGAATAGAATAGTGACCAAATCTTTGATCCCATAATGATAGTAAATGGTCTCACCATCTATAAAATAAAAAAATAAAAAAAGAGTACATCATCATCATTCATCCAGAGCGTTACAGAATATTAACACCACAAACAAAAACTTCAAACAGAAGCTGTACTTTCAAAAAATATATTACATTACATTAGTGATTTCTATTCCGCCAATACCTTGCGGTTCAAAGCAGATTACATAAAAGTTTTCAGAGATTACATAAAAAGTTTATATTAAAATTTACAGGAATAGCATAAGAGATGTCATAAGAGTTACATAAGAATTACCAAAGAGTTGTCGTTATCTTAAGGTGATAAATGTTGGGTAGCGAAGATAGACAACCAAGTCTCCAACCTATTGACAACAACCCCAGACTACAAGATGTTCAGAAAGGAAATAAAAACTATACTCTTCAAGAAATCCCTTAATAAAGCTTAATACCATGATAAAGCTTAACCCCCCTCTTACCATCCCCTCCCTAACCCAAGATCCTACTTTTCCCTCTCTTGGAAACCTGCTCTGATCTAACGTTGTAACCCTTCTTCTATAACTCTTTTTGTAATCCGCTTTGAACGGAAGGTAATGGCGGAATAGAAATATGTAATGTAATAAGAATTACATGGTAAGTGATGGGTAAATAGAGGCATTTTAGCATTAGTTGGGTAATTAGAAGTGGGGTTGAGGTAGGAACTGGTCGTGTTTAGGTAGGAACTGGTCGTGTTAGATAGGTTTTATGTATTTTTTGAAGAGTAGGGTTTTAGTATCTTTCTTGAAGGTTTTGTAGTCTGTGGTCGATGACAACAGAATGGTGATTTGTCTGTCCAGTTTAGCTGCTCTGGTGGCTATTAGGTTGTCATATAGTTTTTTTTTGTTTGACATTTTTGGATGGTGGGTGTGTGAAAAGTGAGTGGGAAGCGATCCAGAGGATGGACAGAACCACTAAAAAAAACAGTGGAGGAAAATTCTTCCCTAGTGAAAAAGGTAGACTCTTTAGCAAAAACAGTAGAATTTGCTTCAATTTTTTGAGACCGTGAACAAGCAAATTGATAGTGGAATGCCGGTGGACATAATATATTTGGACTTCCAGAAGGCATTCGACAAAGTTCCGCATGAAAGACTTCTCAGGAATCTACAATGCCATGGAATAGAGGGAGATATACACAGGTGGATAGGCAAATGGCTGGAAAACAGGAAGCAGAGAGTGGGCATAAATGGGAAGTTCTCAGACTGGGAGAAAGTGACTAGTGGTGTGCCCCAGGGCTCGGTACTTGGGCCGATCCTATTTAACATTTATATCAATGACCTTGAAGACGGAATATCCAGTGAGATCATTAAGTTTGCAGACGACACAAAGCTATGCCGGACAATCAGAACGCAGAAAGATAGCGAAGAACTCCAGAGCGACTTGTATCAGTTAGAGAAATGGGCAGAGCAATGGCAGATGAAGTTCAACGTGGAGAAATGCAAAGTAATGCATTTAGGCAGTAAGAATAAGGAACACGAGTATAGAATGTCAGGAGCAACTCTTGGTAAGAGCGAACAAGAAAGGGACCTGGGTGTACTGATAGATAGGACCCTGAAGCCGTCGGCACAATGCGCCGCAGCGGCAAAGAAAGCGAACAGAATGTTAGGAATGATAAAGAAAGGAATCATGAGCAGATCGGAGAAAGTCATAATGCCGCTTTATAGAGCAATGGTCAGACCACACTTGGAATACTGTGTCCAACATTGGTCTCCCAAACTAAAGAGGGATATAAAACTGCTGGAGAGGGTGCAGAGACGAGCAACGAAGCTAATAAGAGGTATGGAGAACTTGGAATATGAGGAACGACTCAAGAAACTAGGACTGTTTTCCCTTGAGAAGAGGAGGCTGCGAGGGGACATGATAGAGACGTTCAAAATACTGAAAGACATCGATAAAATAGAGCAGAAAAACAAATTATTTACACTGTCCAACGTGACACGGACAAGAGGACATGGTTTAAAGCTAAGGGGGGACAAGTCCAGGACAAATGTCAGGAGGTTCTGCTTTACGCAGCGAGTGGTGAACGCCTGGAATGCTCTTCCACAGGAGGTTATTAAGGAATCCACTGTGCTAGGATTCAAAGGCAAATTAGATGCACATCTCCTTATGAGAGGCATAGAGGGATATGGGTGGTAAAACTACATCAGGTGTATACCTGACTGGGCCTCCGCGTGTGCGGATCGCCGGACTCGATGGACCATGGGTCTGATTCGGAGATGGCAGTTCTTATGTTCTGTTCTTATATGAAAAAGGATGATGAAATTAAGTTTCAAACAGTTAATGAACAAATGAAAGCTCTTAAAGAGGTTAATGCTGGATTGATAAAAGATAAACTTTTGGTACATAAAAAATAGAGCAATTAGAGAATTATAATAGAAGATTGAACTTGAGACTATTAAATTTCCAAAGGATAGCAGAAATTTCCTCTGTTGAATTGTTTAAGAATTATTTGGTTCAAATTTTGGGTTTTGCTCCCGAACTTATTCCTCCTTTGAATAAGATTTATTACTTACCTGGTCCTACAAAGAAATTAGGGAACGAAACACCTGCAGTAAATCAAGTACCTTTACCTCAATCACTTGAATTGGGAAATATCTCAGAAATTTTAGCGAAACATCTATTACAAAAATTGAGGAAAGAGCTACCTTGCTCATTTCATTCGTATTTCAGCAGGACCTTAATGCTGTATTGAAGATTTATTTTTGCAAGGCTCAAGCTCCTTTTATGGGACATCGTATTTGGATTTATCCTGATGTTAACAAAGAGACACAAGAAAGGAGGAAATTGTTTCTAGTAATGAGGCAAAAAGTGAAAGATCTTGGAGCCATCTTCCAATTGGTTTATCCTTGTAAAGGCCTCATAAAATATTTGGGGGAGGAAATATACTTTTTTTGTTCCGGAACATCTTAGGAACTTTCTAGATATGAAAAAGGTCATCAGGGACTAATGGATGTTATACATATGAGAGGAATATTTCCGTTAAGGCCTTTATTGATATTGTACCTAGTTGTTTGATTTTTAAGTTTTAATGTTGGATTTGCCCCCCATGATAATTTTTGGGGGTCTAAGAAAAAATGGTATTGATTCCTATCAAATAATTTGTTTTTGTAAGTATCTGTTCGTATTTCCTTAACAAGTGTAAATGCTTGATATTATTTTCAAAATGAATAAATAATAAAATTTTTTTAAAAAATTCTCTCCGGCCCTAGAAAAATACTAGAATCCACAGAAAAATTCAAAATCTGCACGCAACCCAAAAACAGCAAACACCGCACAAAGATAGATAGGGAGGGGGACTATACCAGTCTACAAGCTAACAAAAAGAAAATTAGCAGGTAAGAACCTAATTTCTCCTTCTGTATCACTTGGTAGACAGGTATAGTCCTTATGAATGGGCATACCAAAGAAAAGGTGGGACCCTCGAAGGGCCGACACCAGAACACGTTCACCGAAAATTGCATCCCAACATGCGTGAACATCTACACGGTAGTGTCTGACAAAGGATTGCAGCCTTGCAAATATCCACTGGAGGCACTAGAGAAGACTCAGCCTAAGAAACTGCCTGACCCCTAGTGGAATGAGCCTTGAGAAAGTCGGGAGCAGGCTTCTTCTTCAGAAGATAGACGGAAGCAATAGTCTCCTTGATCCAGCACGCAATAGTAGCCTTAGAAGCGCCATCCCCCTTATGAGGACCTGCTAGAAGGACAAAGAGATGATCTGATTTCCTGATCTCCTGGGTCCTCTGCACATAAGAGTAAAGGACCCAACTGACATCCAACTTGCGCAGCTGTCTGCGCAGAAGAGCACTCCCGACAACCCAACATCGGGAGGACTACAGATTGATTGACATGAAAAGGAGAAACCACTTTTGGCAGAAAGGAAGGAACATGCCTCAAGACAACCCGCTCCCTAGAAAACTCCAAGAAGGGAACCCTACAAGAGAAAGCCTGCAGCTCAGAAACACATCTAGCTGAAGTAATGACCACCAAGAAGACCGCCTTAAGAGTAAGGTCTTTCAAAGAGCTGTCGCCCAAAGCTCAAAAGGAGGGTGCACCAGAACGGACAGAATCAGATTCACATCCCAAGATGGAACAGAGGGTCGTATGGGAGGCCTGAGCAACTTGGCCACCCACAAGAAGCGAATCACATCAGGAATGGCATTCAAACGCTGACCTTTCAAGAACCCCCAAAAGGCTGACAAGGCCGCAAGCTGAACCTGGAGAGAAGACCAAGCCAGTCCCCTATCCAGACCACAAGCAGAGTCGCCTTCTGTGCCACCAAAGTGCTCCTGGTGCCTCCCTGATGATTGACATAGGCCACCGCCGTGGCATTCTCTGACAGAACCCTGACTGACTTGCCCATCAGAAAGGACTGGAAGGCTAGCAACGCCAGACGGATGGCTCTGGTCTCTAAAACATTGATCGACCAAGAAGCCTCCTCCGTGGACCAAGTGCCCTGAGTTGAGTGACCTAGACACTGAGCCCCTCAACCGAGAAGACTGGCATCCGTGAGCAGCACCATCCACTGCAGCTGATCCAGACTCGCCCCTTATACAAGATGGGGGGTCTGAAGCCACCAGTGAAGACTGCCCTGAGCTAAGCCCAGAAGCAGAACAGGGTGAACCAGACTGTGCCTCTGAGGCAACCACCTCCGAAGAAGAGCATACTGAAGAGGACGCATGTGGGCCCACGACCACCTCATGACATCGAGGGAGGCCGCCATCGACCCCAAGACTTGAAGGAAATCCTGCGCCTGAGGACACTGGGATGTCATGAGATTGCAATTTGCTCACCCGGGCCTCCAGAAGGAAGTCCTTACTCAAGGAGGTGTCAAACAGGACCCCAAGATATTCCAGGTGCTGAGATGGAGACAATCGGCTCTTTGCAAGGTTGACTACCCATCTCAGCAACTGCAGAAACTCCACCACCCGAGCCGTGACCCGAGTGCTCTCCTGGAACGATTTGGCTTGAATCAACCAGTCATCCAGATAAGGATGAACAAGAATGCCCTCTTTGCGTAATGCCACTGCAATGACTACCATCACCTTGGTGAACGTCCGCGGAGCCGTGGCCAGACCAAAGGGAACTGCACAGAACTGATAGTGTTGCCCCAAGATCGCAAAGCTCAGGAAGTGATGATGGGAGGCCCGAATAGGAATGTGTAAGTATGCCTCAGTCAGATCGAGAGAGGTCAGAAACTCCTCTGGCTGAACCGCCAGAATCTCAGAACACAGGAAGGCATATAAAGAGCCCTGTTGACCCCCTTCAAATTCAGGATGGGTCGAAAGGTCCCTTCTTTCTTTGGCACCACAAAGTAAATTGAGTACCAACTTGTGCCCCACTCCAGCGGGGGAACTGAAACCACCATGAGAAGATCCAACAATCTCTGAAGGGTCTGGCAAAAGGCCTGCTGCTTCCATGCCACCTGCGAGGAAGAAGCGAGAAAACGGTCTGGCAAGGACAGGGCGAACTCCAGAGCATAGCCGTCCTGGATCACTTCCAGAACACACCGATTGGACATGATGTCTGCCCACTGTGGATAAAAGTCTCTCAACCGGGCACCCACCGGAACCAAGACGGGCGCCAGCAAGGAGTCATTGTGCAGAACGGGCGGCAAGGGACCCAGCAGGGGCGCTACCCGCACTCTGGCAGGCCCCACAATAGGACTACATGCGCTGGAAGAACCTATCTCTTGAGATCCCAGGAGACGGAAAAGAAGCAGCCCTCGATCGAAGCGGAAACAGCGTAAATCACGCCCACGCGCAGCCTCGAGCCAGCGGCCTAGGCCTATCCTCAGGCAAACGAGGCACTTTAGAATCAGTGAGAGTCTGAACCAACTTGTCCAGATCCTCACCAAACAAGAAAGATCCTTTAAAAGGAAACTTTGTCAACTTAGCTTTGGATGCCGAATCGCTGACCAAGCGTGAAGACACAAGGTACGGTGTGCTGCCACTCCTAAGGCCAGAGCCTTGGCAGAAACTCACAAGAGATCATACATGGCATCCAAGAGATAAGAAGCACCCAATTCACTTTTGGTAACTTCTTGCCTTAGCAAGTCCCAATTCTCAGATTTATCATCAAGTACATGCTGGGCCCAACGAAAATACGCCTGAGCCATTAGCCTGCCACACATAGCCTGACAAGAGCTGTCACATCAAAACTCTGTTTAAGGAGGTTCTCCAACTTATGCTCCTCCGGGTCCTTCAAGATCACACTGCCCTCAACAGGCACAGTATGCCGCTTAGAGATGGCCGAGACCACCGCATCCACTACAGGCGAATTCAGAGTATCCCTATCCCCGTCCGGAATGGGATACAGGCGAGCCATGGAGCGCGCAAAGTGAAAAGGGGCTTCCAGCACCTGCCACTGTGCGAGCATGATGTCCCAAATATCCTGATGCAAAGTAAAAGAGCGGGAAGCAGAGCGAATCCCCTTAAGCAAGGGGTCCACCGTACGTGGGGGCTCCGACAAGGGGTCCTCAAAGTGCAAAACCGAGGAGACCTGAAGGATTAACTCATAGAGCTCTTCCCACTGAAAAATGCGCACCACAGACACATCTTCGTTGGCTGGAGGATGCTCGAACCCCTCGCCAGCAGAATCCAGTCCCCCAAGAGGATCCTGGAATTCTCCCCAAGGGTCCAGGTCCTTATCAATCACCTTGTGCTCCTCTGGAAAAAAATCCTCATCCCAAGAGACCCTCGGGCGTTTGGATAAGAGAGGAGTAGAGAGTGGCAAAACCGCCGCTGCATGAGGCCGCACTGGGGAACACATCAAGTGTAACCCCCCTCCCTCCCCCGGAGTGGACATGGAACCTCCTGCCACCAGCACATAAGTTTTACAAAGTGCTAAAATAAATTCAGGGGGGAAAACCCCTGGCGGCCCCAAGGGACTTTGCCCCTGTGTTTCCAGAACAGGGGGAAGGTCACCTGAGTTAACTGAAATGAATGAGGAGGTTCCCGCCGAAATTGGACCTGAAACCGCCAAAATCGGAGCTCCTGCGGCATGTCGTGTCTGAAAATCCTGGGACTTTCCTGACACTGAGGCCGTGGAACAGACCGCCACAAAAAGGGAATCCCCAGCCGAATCAGCAGTAAGGGAATCCTGTGCTCCCTGACTGTCGGCAGCTGGGAAACCCCCCCGCGTGGGTTTGGGGGAAGCCCGGGCTTCCCCACGATCTGAAGCCGAACCACGAGGCACATGTGGCGGGATGCCCTGGGCACTGGCATCCGCTGCCAACGAGGCTCTCCACCGCTCCAGCCTGCACAACGCTTGCACAGGCCGGCCACGAGTACCTCACGCCTGGAGCACAAGGAGCACTTTTTCTCTTTAAAAGAGCTCATTGTGCTGAAAACCGCCCTAGCTGTAAAGAAAGTGCCGGTTAGTTGAGAAATACACAGAAAAAAGGCAGTTATAAAGGGAAATGAGCTCTTTAGACTGGCACACCTTAGGATTTTTTTCTTTCTTTTTACTTAGTCAGAACAGACTCCACGGTTCTCAAAGCTGGAGGGCTGACCAATCAGGGGGCCAGGCTGCCTGCTGAGGCCCACTATAAAAATATGGGGAGGTGGAGGAAGGTTGGGGGAGGGTCCCAGCATGAGACCCACCAGGTTTAACACCCCCGAGATCGGACAGATCCCCAAACAGAACCCACCCAAGCTCTATCTGGCACAAAAAGGGGAACCAGGAGTCCACAAAGTTCCAACAGTGCTAAGAGGGGAGCTGAAAAGCCTTACCACCTGCTACCGGAGACTGAGGAAAACTGGAGTAGCAAGAGAGGCATGCTATACTGATATACAAGTTTGATCTCAGTCTCCACCTGCTGGTAGCAGTGAGGCATATTACCCATTTGTAAGGACTATACCAGTCTACCAAGCAATACAGAACATATCTATTTTCTCTATAAACCATTACACATTTACAGGGATAGCTCAATGTGAAGATTGCTCCCATATCCAGGGCCTGTGGTCTCATAATTAGAAATTGTTTTAGTCTTTTCTGGGTAGATCTAGAAACGACTGGATATATTCATACTATGCATGTCACTTTACTAAATTCAGATCCAGTGTTTGTCTCCACTCTACCGAGTCGCCATTCCACACATTCACCACCATTTCTGCGAAGTATTCCTTAGGTTACTTCTGAGTCTATCCCCTTTCATCATCATCCTATGCCCCCTTATTCCAGAGCTTCCTTTCAATTAAAGAGACTCGCCTCCCGTGCATTTATGCCATGGAGGTATTTAAATGTCTACCATATCTCATCTCTCTCGCCTTTCTTCCAAAGTATATATATATGGACATCTTTAACTTTGTCCCCATACGCTTTATGACAAAGACCATGGACTAACACCGTCCTGTTTAAATCTTTTTAAAGGTGTAGTCTGTACATAGTACATAGAGTACATAGTAGAGAATGACACGGTGACAAAATTCATCACCGTCCCCGTCCCCACAGATAACCGCGGGAAATAATCCCATGTCATTTTTTAGTGTCTGTTTCAACCTCAATCCTTCTACACCAGCATTCTTCAAAGCAAAGCTTGAGGGTCAGTGGTTGTGGCCATTCATACTCCGATTCTTCCCTGTCTCCTTAAAGAATGACATGAAGATGGTTTCCCGCGGTTATCCGCGGGGGCGGGAACGGTGATGAATTTTGTCACCGTGTCATTCTCTAGTACATAGTACTCTAACCTCCCCAACCCCCCCCCCCCTTTTTTTTTTTTTACTAAGCCAGGCTAGAGGTGTCTACCGCGGCCCGGAGAACTATTTATAGTCTGCCTTTAACAAGGCGAATTACAAGTGCACATACATAATAAAATAAACAAACAACAAGACATACAAAATATCTCATTCATCTATTAGAAAGCAATGTCATTAATTACATTTCATTTTACAAACAAATGACGTTTCAACAATTTCTTGCAATTACACAAATCTTTCTGCTGCCTAATGTAAAACGGACGTTTGTTCCATTTTGCGGGACCTACGCAAGAAAAGATACTAGATCTTACTGATTCCAAGAGCAACTGCTTTCGAGTTGGAATAATCAGATTGGAATGTTCTGCAGAACGTAGTACACAAGAGGGTACGTAAGGTGAAACACAATCTTGCAAGTATTTGGGTGCCAACTTGATGCATGCTCAGATAAATCAACAACAGCAACTTATATTGAACTCTATATTCCAGTGTTCTTCAACCACCAGTCTATGGACCAGTGCTGGTCCACAGAAATTTCCTGCTGGTCCACAGGGCCAGCATGTGCATCAGGCCCAAAACAGTGTTCTTCAACCGCTGGTCCACGGTGCGATCGATGCGGCGTTATCTTTGAGCCAGCTCCCTCTTCCTAACTGATTCAGTGCACAAAGCCACGGGCAGTGGTTCCTATGGGCATCCTGCGCCTGAACCGGAAGCCTTCTCTCTGACATCGCAACGTCAGAGGGAAGGCTTCCAGATGAGGCACGGGACGTGCAAGGTGCAATTAGTATTATTATGGGGTGGGGTCTGGGGTGGAGATTGGGTAGAGATGTGCGGGGTCTGGCCCACGACTTAGCCCAGTGTTCTTCAACCACTGGTCCACGGACCAATGCAGGTCCACAGAATAATTCTTTTATTTCTGCCAGTCCATAGGTGTAAAAAGGTTGAAAAACACTGCTATATTCCATCTTCAACCAATATAGCGTAACATAATGGGCAGATTCCTGTACAAAAGAAATAGGTCTAGGAACTATGAAGAGAAGCTAAAATTTTATACGTATCAGTACATTCCTTACCTGGTATTGACAGACTAATATTATATTGAGGTAAGATAAATAAGAAGGCCGTTTTAGCAGTCACCTGTAAAACAAAGCAAAAAAAAAAAAAAAAGAATCAAATCAGAGTAGTTTAACATGTGAAATTCTAGAGTTCTTGCTCAGCAATTAAAACGAGAAGTACTATTTTTGAGGTTTTCTTGTATTATGGTCTCACCCTGTTTTTTACATCTTTCCCAAGTCCGCTCTTCAGCTGCCTATGCTGTTCAAGTTTATTTAAAATTTCTTATACCACCCAATCAAGCCTTCTAGGTGGTGTACAAAAACGCCAAAACAATGCGCCAAATAAAACACAATTTAAACAGAAACAAACCAGGGGAAATGACAATTTTTAAAGACATTGACGAACGGGAACAAAAGGGAAGAAGGGTTAGAACTACAATTGATAGAGAGAAAGAGAACACGCAAAGGGAAGAATAACAAAGGGAGGGGAAACTGAAGGTAAAAACCTTTCTTGAATCTAAGTCATCCTTAAAAGGACAGTTTAAGCATCGAGGAAAAGAAATGTCTTTAACTTCACTTTAAAATTGGCATGAGTTGTTTTTTCATGTAAGCAATTTGGGATATTGTTCCAAAGAGAGGGGGCACTAACGGAGAAAATTGTAGTCCTCAATGAGGGGATAGTAAGAAGGTTGTGAGCTTTATATCTTAAAGTCCTAGTTTGATTATATGGGATAAGTAAGTTATTGATAAATTCTGGCTGGTTATTTGCTCTAGTTTTAAAAGTTAGTAGAAGAATTTTATAGGTGATCCTATGTTCTATTGGTAACCAATGAGCTTTATTTAAAAGAGGAGTAACATGGTTGTATTGTGCATAATCAGTTGAAAGCAGCCATAGCTAATTTTCAAAACATACAAAACCCAATCCCAGCCAAAAATGCTGCCCAATGCAGTGTACAACATAAAAATCAGAGTCGCCAAACCATCAGAATAGACTGACCAGTACTTCATCAGATTCCTAAACCATAAAATCTGTGATAAGGGGCGGCCCTATAATGAGGCCACTTGAGGCGGTGGTCTCAGGCAGAGGCATTTTACCACTAGCCAGACTGCCTGTTTGACAGCTTTCATTCCTCCCTTTCTGCAGACTTCAATCTCTGCACTCCTCCCCGGGATTCTCCTGTTCCCTCCCGCAGAGGATGGTGGAGGGTATGAATGAGGGAAAGATGAACTCACAGGACAGCAGAGGGGAGCAGCAGGAGGAAAAAAAAGATGTACTCGGGAGGGTGGAGGGGGGCCAAAGGTGGACAGGGAGAAATGGACTAATAGGAGGTGGAAGGTGGACAGGAAGAGATGGGGGAGGGCAGGGAAGAAGGAGAGGTGGACTGAGGAGGGCAGAAGCGAGCAGAAAAAGGAAAGAAAGATAGATTCAGGGGAGTGCAGAGGGGATTTAAGGGTGCAGAAGAGGGGAAGGAGAGATTTCAGACTCAGGGGAGGGGGTAGAAGGAGATGCTGAGTTACAAGGGTGGAGCGAAGGATAAGGAGAGAAGATGCTAGGAATGGTAAATCCATATGGGAGGGTTGTTAAGGGGAAGAGTGAAAAAGATAGTGAGTACAAAGAGTAGATATGTTATAATGGGGAGCAGATTTAAGATAAAAGGGAATAAGAGGTTGGAAATTGAATGAGATTGAAAAATGAGAGCTAGGGGCTGAGAGAAGTTGATAAGTAGATGAAAAATGAGGAAGAAAATAAATAAATTAATGAGAAAGCATTACAAGAAAGATCAACGTGTCAGAGACACATGTAGTGAGGGAATAGAGTAAGACAGGAGAGAGGAGAAATAAATGGACAGCTGCTGCTGGAAACAAAATTAGAAGACAGGAAAGCAGAAAAGAGGAACTCAAACCAACGTGATGGAAAACTAAAATGTCCAGACACAAAAAGGTAGAAAAAAGTTAATTTGCATTTATTAACTGGAATATGTAGATTTCTATATACTATGTTCAATACGAAATGAAATGCATTTGTGTTTGTTTCTCCAGTGTTGTGGTATATGCTGAGCATAACTTCTTCGGATTCCCAATTCAGTTTTTATTTTCATATTTCTATCTCTAATTCAGGATTCCTTATTCTATATTTGGTAAGGGTCTGTCTGTGTTTTGCGTGTGATAACGGCATGATATTTGTTTGCATATAGTTTCTGTATTGAGATCTATAGCAGTCCCACCTGCTCTGTTTTGCTTGTTGTAGACGTTCTGGTGTGTTATATCCGGTGTAATATTTGCAGTGCTGCCTATTCAAAGGTTACTCTTGGGGGAATTCAATGCCACTGTGCAATGTAGAATTTGTGCAGAATTTTGTACTTGGCTTGCAGAATTCTGCAAAGATAACAAAAGGCAGAAAATTTGTCAGGTTTCTGATAATCCTCCCATGCAGCACACACCCACAGATTGCTAGTGCAAATCCCCTCTCCTCTACCCTGCTTATTGTGTCCTCCTGGATCCTGTGTCATATGGAAAAAAACAAATAGCTGTCTATCAGACCATTTCCTCCTTGTCTGTTGGCCTGGATCCAGCTGCTGTACAAGGTTCCGCATGGTTCAAACTTCAAATAAAGAGTGGGCCCAGGCCAGCAGAGGAGGAAGTGATTTGATGTGCCACTGCTTGTTTCTTCCTTATGCCACATTATCCAGGAGGTAAATGTGGTAATGTGAAGGCAAGGAGAAAAAAAATAGTGAGAAAGGGGTTGGGAGCTAAGGGTAAAGAACTAGTGGCAGAGAAAGGTAGGGGAAAGAGTTTAAACTAGATCAGGATGGGGAGGGTAGAACCTGAAGTTAAATTGGAGTGTGAGAGCTGGGCAGGATGAACTTGGAGAGCAATATTACTGGTGAAGGAAGAAACTGGAAGTGTGGATAGACCTTATAACTGGGGAAATTCTGCAGAAAAGAATTACAAATACAGATGCAGAATTTTAATACACTGTACACAGAATTTTTCATCTTGTACTAAATTCCCCCAAGAGTAATTAATAGGTAAGGTTCTTGCTGTTTGTATGTTGTATGATATATTTGCTCAATGTATGTTGATTTTGGATGTCATCAGGTTTTGCATTTCACAATGTGCCTGGTAGAGAGATTTATGTTGCTATTATTCTGATCAATGTTAAGAGATGGTCTCCCTTCGGCCACCTCTTGATTACCTTCTATTAAATGTTAATCTTCAGGCCCTCAGAAATGCCACCAGATGTTCAACCACATTTCATAACACCTGGCTTTGTGCATTCAATCTTCACCGGGTCACTTTTAACATTGTTTTCTTAACTTAGATTAAATAGAATGTATTAAACCTTCAACTTTACACATTTGTATAGTATACCTGCTGTATTCATACTTAACTTAGGTGGTAAATGGTAAGGGACAAGTACGCCAACATGTTTTACCCTTAGGGGGTTTCCTCAGGGCTACAATCCCTTAACTAGAGTTTGGTTTATGCGTCGCAACCACCCAGTAAACATATGTGTATATGTATGTGTATATGTGTGTATGTGTATATGTGTGCACATGTGTGTGTGTGTGTATATGTATGTGTATATGTGTGTATATGTGTGTGTATGTGTATATATGTATGTGTGCGCATGTGTATATATGTATGTGTGTATGTGTGCGCATGTGTGTGTATGTGCATGTGTGTGTATGTAAATATGTGTGTGTATGTATGTGGGTGTGTGCATGTGTGTGTGTATGTATATGTGTATGTGTGTGTGTGTATGTATGTATGTGTGTATGTGTGCTGAGGGGCGCCTTCTCATCCTTCGTCTCAGGCAGCAGATGGGCCGACCCTGTCTGTGTTCACATCTTGTCAGGTAATAAGTAACCACAAAATATAAATTATACGGAACACTCAAGAAACCAGACTCTTCATATAGTGTAACACCAGAGAAAAAGAAGGCAATGTGTGTCCTCCCGTATTGTGCAAAACATAAAGATAGCAAAGACGTCAGTTTGCAAATAACAAATTGACAAATACAAATAAAACATAGAGAATGGAAAATGATACCTTGTTATTGGATTAAATATACTATATTTTTCAATTAGCTTTCAGAGACCAAAATCTCCTTCCTCAGGTCAGGACAGTATACTACTGTTATGGCATCTAATCCTGACCTAAGAAAGAAAGTTTTGGTCTATAAAGTTAATAAAAATATATTAAATTTAAATTAATAAAAAGTTAACACTTTATTTCCATTTTCTATGTTTACTTATTATCTCATATTAAAGTGCAGCTACCATACTACTTTATCTTAAACTAAAACTAACATTATTTTTTCTACCTTTGTTGTCTAGCTATTTACTTTTTTCAAGTGTGTTGGTATGAATCTCTGGTTTCTGTTTTCCTGATCTTGTCGGGATTTTCTATTTTGTCAATTTTTTCTCCTTCGTTTACTTTTATCTTTCTTCAATTTATTTTCTGTTTCTGTTCAGATAGCAATGTTACTTACCGTAACAGTTGTTATCCAGGGACAGCAGGCAGCTATTCTCACTAGTGGGTGATGTCTTCAGACAGAGCCCCGGTACGGACGTCTCACAAGCACGTGTTGCTTGTAGAAACTTAAAGTTTCTAGATGCCCGCACCGCGCATGCGCCGGTGCCTTCCTACCCGGAGATCCGGGCGTGTCTCCTCAGTTCAGGTAGCTAGCCTGAGAAGCCAACCCAGGGGAGGTGGGTGGGACGTGAGAATAGCTGCCTGCTGTCCCTGGATAACAACTGTTACGGTAAGTAACATTGCTTTATCCCAGGACAAGCAGGCAGGTATTCTCACTAGTGGGTGACCTCCAAGCTGACCTCAGTGGGATGGAGGGGGAGTTGGCGACTTAAGAGAATAAATTTTTCAATACTGTTTGGCCAAACTGTCCATCCCGTCTGGAGAGGGTATCCAGACAATAATGTGAGGTGAATGTGTGAACCGAGGACCAGGTGGCAGCCTTGCAAATTTCCTCGATTGGTGTTGATCTGAGGAATGCTACTGAGGCTGCCATTGCTCTGACCTTATGGGCTGTGACCTTACAAGGAAGTGATAATCCAGCCTGGGCATAGCAGAAAGAGATACAAGCCGCCATCCAATTAGAGATGGTGCGCTTTGATACGGGTCTTCCCAACTTGTTAGGATCGAAGGAGACAAAAAGTTGAGGAGTGGTTCTGTGTGGCTTGGTGCGATCCAGGTAGAAAGCCAAGGCACGTTTGCAGTCTAGAGTGTGAAGGGCCGATTCTCCGTGGTGAGAATGAGGCTTAGGGAAGAATACTGGAAGTACAATGGATTGGTTGAGATGAAATTCGGAGACCACCTTAGGCAGGAATTTCGGGTGAGTGCGGAGGACCACCTTGTCATGGTGGAATACTGTGAATGGTGGGTCCGCCATCAATGCCTGGAGTTCGCCGACTCTGCGAGCGGACGTAAGGGCTACAAGGAAAAGCACTTTCCAGGTGAGATACTTCAGAGGGGCCCTGTTGAGTGGTTCAAACGGGGGCTTCATGAGGTGGGAAAGGACTACATTGAGGTCCCAAACTACTGGGGGTGGTTTGAGAGGAGGGTTAACATGGAAGAGTCCTTTCATAAATCTGGCGACCACCGGATGGGCCGAGAGGGGTTTCCCTTGTAGAGGCTGGTGGAACGCCGCAATAGCGCTCAGGTGGACTCGTATGGATGTGGACTTGAGCCCAGATTGAGATAGGTGTAGGAGATAGTCCAGCACGGAGGATAAGGAAGCTCGCTGAGGTTCCTTTGACTTAGAAACACACCATGAGGAGAATCTGGTCCATTTCTGGGAGTAGCATTGTCGAGTGGCGGGCTTCCTGGAAGCTTCCAAGACCTCCCTCACTTCTTGTGAGAATTGGTGAGGGGTTACGTTGAGAGGAACCAAGCTGTCAGGTGGAGAGACTGCAGGTTGGGATGAAGTAGTGATCCTTGATGTTGAGTAAGTAGTGAAGGAAACACTGGCAGTGGTACTGGTTCCCTGCTGCTGAGTTGAAGTAGGAGGGAGAACCAAGGTTGTCTGGGCCACCGAGGAGCTATTAGAATCATGGTGGCCCGTTCGAGTTTCAGCTTGACCAGAGTCTTCCGGATCAGCGGGAATGGTGGGAACGCATATAGAAATCGTTTCCCCCAGTTCAGTAGAAAAGCATCTGCCTCGAGGCGATGAGGAGTGTAAATCCTGGAGCAAAACTGAGGCAGTTTGGCGTTGTGGGGAGCCGCAAAGAGGTCTATCTGAGGCGTCCCCCATTGCGTGAAGATTTGGTGAAGGGGGTTGGAATGGAGAGTCCATTCGTGCGGTTGTAGCAGACGGCTTAGTTTGTCTGCTAAGACGTTGTTCTCCCCCTGGATGTATACTGCTCTGAGTAGGGCGTTGTGGCGCACCGCCCAGTCCCAGACTCGTAGAGCTTCCTGGCAAAGGAGGGCCGAGCCCGTGCCTCCTTGCTTGTTGATATAATACATGGCGGCCTGATTGTCTGTGCGAATGAGGATTACCATGTCGTGGAGTCGGTGTTGGAAAGTTTGGAGCGCATTGAAGATGGCTCTGAGTTCCAATAGATTGATTTGGTGTAGTCTTTCCGCACTGGTCCAGAATCCTTGGGTGCGGAGACCCTCCAGGTGGGCCCCCCATGCGTAGTTCGACGAGTCGGTTGTGAGAACTTTCTGATGGGGGGGAGAGTGCATCAGCAAACCTCTGGATAGATTCGAAGAGGTCATCCACCAAAGTAGAGACTGCCGAAGAGCAGGTGTGACTACGATGCGTTTGGACAGTGGATCGGATGTCTGATTCCACTGTGATGCCAGGGTCCACTGGGGGATCCTGAGGTGGAGTCTGGCAAAGGGTGTCACGTGTACTGTGGAGGCCATATGGCCCAGGAGCACCATCAGTTGTCTCGCCGGTAGGGTTTGGCGAGTAGCCACCGACTGGCAGAGATGAAGAAGAGACTCCATGCGTTGCCGGGGCAGGAATGCTCGGAGTCGGGTGGTGTCCAGGACCGCTCCGATGAAGGGGAGGGACTGGGCGGGTTGTAGATGAGACTTGGAGAAGTTGATCTCGAAGCCCAAATTCTGGAGGAAGTAGGTTGTAGCCAAGGCCGCTGAAGTGACCTCTGGGGCTGACGGGGCCTTGATGAGCCAGTCGTTGAGGTATGGAAACACCTGTAGACCCCTGTCCCGGAGTGCTGCGGCCACTACCACCAGGCACTTTGTGAAGCTTCTGGGGGACGAAGATAGGCCGAATGGTAGCACTCGATACTGTAGGTGCAGATTTCCCACCCGAAATCTGAGGAACTTTCGGGAGGCCGGGTGAATGGGGATGTGAGTGTAGGCCTCCTTGAGATCCAGGGAGCATAACCAGTCGTTCTGCTCGAGGAGGGGGTATAGAGAAGCCAAAGTCAACATGCGAAACTTCTCTTTGACCAGGAACTTGTTGAGGGCCCGAAGGTCTAAAATGGGTCGCAGGTCGCCCGTTTTCTTCGGGACGAGGAAGTACCGGGAGTAAAACCCTCGGTTCAATTGGTCTGACGGGACCGGCTCGACAGCCCGAAGCTGAAGTAAGGTTTGGACTTCCTGAAGAAGAAGGGCGGTCTGCGTCGAGCTTGAAGGATACTCTCTTGGAGGATGGTCCGGGGGGGCCCGGTGGAATTGAAGAGAGTATCCTTCTCTTATGATGGAGAGGACCCATAGGTCCGTGGTTATGGCCTCCCATCGGTGGTAAAAAAGATGGAGGCGGCCCCCTATGGGAGAGGCCGAGGTTATGCTCCCGGGAGGGGCGTCAAAAGGGCTGGGGAGCCTTAGGTACAGCCGGTGGCTGAGTTTTTTGCTGAGACTTCTGGGGAGGTTGTCTCTTCGCAGGCTGTCTCGCAGCAGGCGTTTATCTGGGCATGTAACGCCGCTGGTAAATCAGGGGTGGCCTGGAAGGTCGAGACTGTTGAGGTTTGGGTTTGGGCCGCAGGATGGATTGAAAGGATTTTTCATGATCCGACAGCTTCTTGGTAACAGTTTCGATAGACTCATCGAACAGGTCAGCTCCAGCACATGGTACGTTGGCGAGTCTGTCCTGTAGGTTGGGATCCATATCGATAGTACGGAGCCATGCCAGGCGACGCATAGCTACCGCGCTTGTGGCGGCGCGTGCCGAGAGTTCGAATGCATCGAAGGAGGATTGCATCAGCTGGAGGCGTAATTGGGAGAGGGAGGCTACCACTTCCTCGAACTCGAATCGGGCTTGGTTGTCTATGAACGGAGTGAACTTGCGGAGCACCGGCAAGAAGAACTCCAGATAGGAAGAGAAAAAGAAGTTGTAGTTTAGCACCCGTGACGCCATCATGGAGTTTTGGTAGAATTTTCTACCAAATTTGTCCATCGTTCTCCCCTCTCGGCCCGGCGGTACAGAGGCGTAGACCTGGGAGGGATGAGAGCGTTTAAGGGAGGACTCGACCAGTAGGGATTGGTGGGAGAGTTGAGGGCCCTCGAACCCTTTATGGTGCACGATGCGGTATCGAGCATCGAGTTTGCTGGGGATCGCCGGTATGGAATACGGTGTTTCGAAGCACTGCATGAAGGTCTGGTCCAGTAATTTATGCAAGGGGAGCCGAAGCGACTCCGTTGGAGGGTTAGGTAAATGCATGGTGTCCAGATACTCTTTGGAGTATCGGGAGCCCGTGTCAAGGGTCACATCCAGATCATCCGCCATTTGTCGGAGGAATGATGAGAAGGACAATTGTTCCGCCAGCGTCGGTCTGTGGGACGGGCTGGAGGCGGAGGAGGCCTCCAGGTCCGTGGACATCGGGGAGTGACAAGGAGAATCGGGCACCGGTGTCTCCTCGTACTCCGGGCCCCTCGGAGGGGACACCTCTGATGAGGAGTATCCCCTACGTTGCAGTTTTTTCTGCGGTGACACCTCCGAATGGCGTGAGGAGTGCCAGGATGAGTGTCTCGATCGGTGCCCGTCTCGGTGGCGGGACGGGGATCGGGATCGTCTGTGCATCGCATGGTCTCCCGAGGCCCCCAAGTGGATAGGGCTGGAAGCAGTGGATCGCAACTGGGTTTGCGATGCGGGTTCTTGCGATGCTACCCAAGTCTGGTAAGGAGTACGGAAGAACTCTTCCTGACTATGCCCAGGGCTTCGAGTATCGATCGGGGGTCTGGTCCCATGTTGGCGCGGAGGCGTAATGGGTTCTAATGGCGGCATATCGGTAAGCGAGGCTTGCCGCGTGGGCATCGCCGCCCTCCCCCGTTCGTCCTCGTCGGTTGCCAAGGTCGAACGGCGTGGGGGAGGGGGAGGGGGCGGACCGCCCCTTTGGACCGGTACCGGGAGGTCACCCTGTATGGCAGCGATGAGCCCGGGTCCGATGGTCTGCATGAGATCAACGAATTGAGCTTCCAGCACGGACCGTAGCGAAGCCGATAAGGAGGGATCCGCACCGAAAGGGGGTCCTCCTGCACGGACATCGCGCTCCTTCGAGGCCGAGTGCTTCTGCTTAGTAGCTTTCGGCACTTTGATGACCATTGGTGGCACTGTGGAAGGAAGAGGTACCTGAACCGAGGAGACCGGGGCAGGCACCGACGTCGAGCTCGTGGATGGTGTCGGGTTGAGCGATGCCGGTTTCACCACACTCGATGCAGGAGGGGTCGATGCCGGTTTCGCCCGAACCGGGGAGGTATCAGATGAAGTGGAGGCTGAGGGATCCTTAGCTGCGTCCATCTTGAACATCGATTCCCACAATAGGCAACGCCGCTTGAATGAGCGTGCCGTAAGGGTAGAGCAAGGCCTGCACGATTTCGGGATGTGGTCAGGGCCCAAACACTGCAAACAGCGCCAGTGAGGGTCCGTGAGTGAAATCGCGCGTTGGCACTTGCTGCACTTTTTAAACCCGGTGATTGGCCGGGACATAGGCCGGAAAATCTCCGCCGCGAGGTCGAAGCCAGTGGGCCTGAGCCACGTGGCCGGCCCGTTCGACCCGCCGGAGGAAATAATCTTCTTTTTTTTTTTTTTTTTTTTTACTGAAAAAGAAAAGAACTGTTAACTGTAATTAAAAGAAAGCAAAAACGCGGACAAGGAAGGCAAATTTAACTGAATTCAGCTAGCGCATGAAGAAGTTGAACTTCTCAGCTCCGCGGAAAAGAAAGAACTGAGGAGACACGCCCGGATCTCCGGGTAGGAAGGCACCGGCGCATGCGCGGTGCGGGCATCTAGAAACTTTAAGTTTCTACAAGCAACACGTGCTTGTGAGACGTCCGTACCGGGGCTCTGTCTGATGACATCACCCACTAGTGAGAATACCTGCCTGCTTGTCCTGGGATAATTAGTGTTTTTCTTACTAATTCTCAATTTCTGCTTACTGTGTCTACTAGTGCTGCTGCCTGATGATTTGGTTTGGCAAAAAATCAAACTCACCGATTCAAGTGAGCCCCAAGACCCGTTCACGTCTTTCCCTCTGCCACCGCCGCCCGCTGGAATCGTTCCCATCTAATGTAACTTCTGGTTTTGCAAAATTGGAAGTTACATCAGAAAGACTTGGAAGTGCTGAGTGGACCTCGTGCTGGCTCTCTTCTTTGCGCCGCAAAAGCATTTCTCCTCTCCTCCCACGATTCCACAGTGTAAGTTTTAAAATCGGGCAGCAGGGCTGGACAAGCTGAAAATTGGGCTGGGCAAGCTGGGAATCGGGCAGGGGGGCTGGGGAAGCTGAGAATCAGGCAGGGTAGCTGGGGTAGGTGAGAATCGGGCTGGGGGGCTGGGCAAGCTGAGAATTGGGTAAGGGGGCTGGGCAAGCTAAGAATCAGGCAGGGGGGCTGAGGAAGCTGAGAATCGGGCAGGGGGGCTGGGGAAGCTGTGAATCTATGTTTCTAACTAATTTTACAGCTATGTTATAGTTTGGATGTTCCTATTTTTGACATTATATTGCCTTGGTTAAATAAAATGTTTAAACTTAAAAAGCTTTGTCATTGAAAGTGAATCAAATCAAAAAATCGATTCAATAGGGTGAATCGAATTGAAATTTTTTTTCCTGAATTGGGCAGCACTAGTGTCTACCTACAACTTGCAACCTCTTTCACTCAGCCTGGCTCCATTTCATTTTCTCTTATTCTCACTTCTTCCCATCCAGCATCTTCCCTCTCTCCGCCCCCACTTCCTTCCAGCAAGAGCCCCTCTAACCTCCCCACTTCCTTCCAGCATATGGCTCCTTCCCCGACACCTCCACCACTGCTACTGCTTCCCCAAACTAGCAGCAGAGCAAAACAAAATGTAAACATTGTGGGGCCACACTGTACTTACCTGCGGCTGCTGGTTCTGCCTCAGAATAAGAAGGGGCGAGGCCGGCAGCTGCAGCAAGTGCAATGTGATCTTCAGGTTTTTATTTTGTTATTGCTGCTGATTTGGGAAGGCAATGGCAGACAGAAGCAGTGGAAAACAGAAGCTGCACGGTGGTTCGCTGGCTGCATATCTTCTTATGAAAAGGTTCATGGCCACACAGTTTACAGGGATCATTGGCCAGAACACCCCCCTCTCCCCCCCAAAAAAAATAAAGGCCACAAGTTCTTCACCTAACACAGCTGTCCCTATTTCACCATACTGTAGATATTTTTGTTACAGGACCCCTTTATACCTTACTAGGCAGTATCTGTATACCTTCTCAGTGCTCTACTTTATACACTTCCCCCTCCGTATTCGTGGTGGTTAGGGGCAGAGCCGGCCTGCGAATAATATTCGGGCCGGTTCTGCCCCTAACCACCGCTTCCCCCGGCTATTTTAAGCTCTGAAAGCCCCCCTTTAAGCCTTACCTGGTGGTCTAGCAGGTTTTCAGGCTTCCTATGCTCCTGCCCCGTGCAGATCGTTCACAGGAAATGGCTGCCTTGAGCTCCCGTAGTCTCTTGAGCCATTTCCTGTGAGTGATCTGCATGGGGCAGGAGTGTGGGAAGATCGCTCCTGCCCCGAAAACCCGCTAGACCACCAGGTAAGGCTTAAGGGGGGGCTTACAGGGCTTAAAATAGCCCGAAAAATGAAAAATAAAATTTTTTTGTTTTAAAACCGCGAATAATCAAATCCGGAGATACGGAAACCGTGAATACAGAGGGGGAAGTGCATATATGAGAGGTGCTTGGGATTTAAAGTATGGCTTTTATTTAGTTCAAATTAACAGTAGCACATATTAATTTAATAATTTTTAAGGCAGATTAAAGAAATATGTAGAAACTAGTATTTTAGCCCGTTACATTAACGGGTGGTAGAATATATGTCTGTCTGTCTTTATTTCTGTCTCTCTCTTTCCCTCCCGCTGTCTTTCTTTCTGTCTGTCTCTCTCCCTGGCCCCCTTTGTCTGTCGGTCTTTCTGTGTCTCTCCCTGCCCGTGTCTTTCTTCTTTTTTTTCTGTCTCCCTTCCCCCCGCTGTCTGTCTTTCTTTCTATCTATCTGTCTCTCTCCCTGCCTCCTATGCAGCAGCATTTCTCTCCCCCCACTTCCCTGTGCAGCAGCCACAGCAGTATTACCTCCCCCTCCATTTCCCTGTGCAGCAGCCACAGCAGCAGCATTCCCTCCCCCTCCATTTCACTCCCCCCACACCACTTCCCTGTGCAGCAGCAGCGTTTCCCCTACCTCCCCTTTCTCTTCCCGCGATCTGGTTAGCTCCCTTACTGCCTCCCCCCTTCCCTTCCCATGGTGCCAACAAACCTGCCGATTCCAGCAGCATGTGCAGCACTGTACACACGCTGCTTCAGGGCCTTCTACTGCCTTGATTTACTCTGGCACGTACCTGATGACATCATCAGAGATGCGGCAGAGCAAATCAGGGCAGTAGAAGGCGCCGAAGCAGCATGTGCAGAGTGCTGCACACGCTGCTGGAATCGGCAGGTTTGTAGTCGGGACCGTGGGAAGGGAAGGGGGGGGCAGTAAGGGAGCCGGTCAGACGTAAGCTTGACTCCTATGACTGAATTTTGGCAACTTTGTTTTTAGACTACCCTTAGGCGAACGGCTCCCTTAGTTACTTTGAGAAGTTTATTTTTATTTTAAAAGCCGCCTTCACGGCTCCTCTCTAGATCCCTGCCTGCATCGGAAGCCTTCTCCGACGCAGGTGCGGCTCGAGAGAGGAGCTTCCACTGCGGCTTTGTCTGTTGAAAATCATCCGTTCTGCCAAAAAAGTCTTCTCCGACTCTGGTGAGGTTCGATAGAGGAGCCGCGGCGGGGGCTTTGAATAAAAAAATGAACTTTGTCTGGCCGGAGCTGGCAAGCCCGCTGCGAGATAAAGAGATGCATGGTAAGCACACATGCGCACTCTGCCGGCAACAGAACTACAGATCAGGCAACATGGCGTTAAGAGTGCGCATGCACGCTTAGCGTTTTATAATTATAGATTTACAATCTCGTATATACATAGGCCCAGATTCTCTATATGGCGTTGATATCGGCGGCCTTCTAAAAAGTGGCTGCTGATCATGTGTCAATCATGCAATGGCACCATATAGTGAATCGCACCTTTGGGAAAGATAGGCACCAGAAATGTAGGCCAGGGATCGCGTCTACATAAGCGTTTTACAGTACCTACCTCCACTTCTGGCGTTAAGCACTGTAAAGCGCCTACATAGACACCATTCTAGTGCTTATCATTTAGGGCTCCTTTTACAAAGCCGCATTAGCAGTTTAACGTGCGTAATAGCGCCATCATTGAGCTGGCGTTAGTTCTAGCCGTGTAGCGCGGGTTTAGCGCGCGCTAAAAGGCTGCGTGCACTAAAACCGCTAACGCGGCTTCCTAAAAGGAGCCCTTAGATACCAGTAGGCACTTTTAACTTTGCTGTTTTTTATGACATTTGTCAATTAACAAGCATTGATAGGGCGCCTACCAATGCCTAAATTTGGTTGTATATGTTTTAAAGTGTTGTTTGGAATGGCGCCTATCTACTTGACCTCATGTTTTGAACGATACAAAACCAATAGGATTACTCGAGGGCAATATTTATTTGTTCTCCCGACTATCAAGTCTTGTCGTTACAAGAGATTCTTCGATAAATTGCTCGGTTTTCAGGCAGGTAAAATGAACTTATGGTTAAGTACCATTATCTCTCAGGCTCACTCATACATGTCTTTTAGGAAATTACTAAAATCTGATTTATTTGATAAATTTGTAAACTGATGTTTTAGTATTCTGATTGATAAATGTACATTGTTTTAATAGTTGTATATTTTAGTGGATCTTAATGTACTTTTAGTAAACTGTATTTTATTCATTGATTGTATAATTTTTAATGTATGTGAACTGCCTAGAACTATGTGGTAGGGCGGTATATAAAAATAAAATTATTATTATCATTTAAGTTTATGTATCTACCAGGTAGAGTTTCCCCCTTAAAGCATAGCGCTGAGAAGATATACAGGTACTGTCTAATAAGGTATAAACAGATCTTGTAACAATTTAACATTAATACAGCACCTGGTTGTAAAATGCTTCTTAAAAGGCCTTATACATCTTAAATCTCCTTTACAGCTTCCAATCTCAGCAAGGGATTTGAATTTAGTTCTGCACACTCTTATGCTGCCTCCATTTGAAATGCTGGATACAGCGAAATAAAGTTTTCCTTGTTAAGAATTTAGGTTCTTATCACTATCACATCTGCAAGGCAGACTGGTGAGCTACAGGCTTTATTAGTTTATTACCTTTATGACAAGGTTATCCATGGGAACACATCCTCGTTTTCTCCTGAAGGTGGCATCAGAATATTATTTTACCTACTTTTTGTCTCCTTCTACATGCAGACGAGACAGCAAGCCCCTTGAACTACAAAGAGCTTTATCTACATATTTGAGACGAAGCTCAATATAATCTAGGCCATCTTAATTTTTATTTTTGACTTATCGCACTATTGCAAATCTGAAGCCAGTTACAAAGTGTACATTATCCATTTGGACTGCTTCCTGCATTCATTATTGTTATATAAAATTTGGTCATTCAGACTCTTCTTCTATTCTGCATATTATAGCGCATTGTCACTGAGCCATGGCTAAGACAAGAGCGTACCGGTACTTACTGAGAGTTTCACCTAAGCAGCTACGTGGACCTCTACTCATACGTCATGAAGCACTATTGTATAAATGAAGTCTCCAATGCAGACTCCAATTTTGAAAGAGTCATAATAACATAAGACTAGCCTTATTAGGCCAAACTAATGGTCCATCTAGCCCAGTATTTATTTTATTTATTTTTAAATTTTCTATACCGTCTAATCCTAGGCAGTTTACATAAAATCAAACATACATAATGCTTAAAACAATGCAAAGAGACAAAACATTAGGATTTAAATTCACAATAAATCTTCGATAAAGGTGAGTCAGACCCTATAAAAAAAAGCAATAACGAACAATTGTGTTTTTAAGAATTCTCTAAAAGTTCCTCTGTCGTCACATTTCCTTAACTGTCCTACCAGCGAATTCCATAGTTTTACCCCAGCACAACAAAAGGTCATTATAAGAGTTTCTACATATTTCGGATTACAGTGCTCCCCCGCGAATTCGCAGTTGGCGGTTCGCGATCCCAGTCATTTGCAGTTTTTTCTGCCCGTGAATGACCGGGCAGGGGAGGCAGGAGAGGGCAGCTGGAGAGGCAGGAGAGGGTAGCCGGAGCACCGGCGAGTGAAGGAAATCACTTGCTGTATGCTCTTACCACCTCTTCCTGTACTAAAGTCGGGCCTTATCAATCAGGAGCTGCGAGTCAAAGCAGCTCTTGATTGGTGAGGCCCGACTTTAGTACAGGAAGAGGCGGTCCGAGCATACAGTGATTTTGTTACATGTTTTAATATTTGTAATCCGCTTTGGATAAAGGCAGAATAGAAATAATAAACTATAAATAGATTTGATTTAAATCAAATCCATCCTGGGTTAAATGCTACTTATGATATGCTTCATTTTTACTTTTACCTTCTTTACCCTTTACATTAGCCCACAATCATAAAAAGGGGAACTATTTATTATTGTATTTCCTTTTTGTTTTCTAAATTATATTACTATCATTTGTTTCTGGAACAAGTAGATACTTGAATATTTTCTTAGAATACTGAAAAATTAAGAAGATAAAAGCCTAGACCTGCCTATAGACGCACTGCCAAGGAAATGACCCTGGTGTTCTTCTGCTGACATCACATCAAGATTCAAAATGGTCAGTGCAGCAAAGCCAGGAGATATCAAAACAACATATCGTTGATGGGTGTCAATTTCAAAACAAAGTCATTCGAGTTACAGTAAGTCAAGCTACAAAGTACAAGGACTGCCTGTATCCCAGTACACAGTGTTAAGAAAACAAAAACCTATTGGCAAATCCAAGACAGAAACAAATAAGGTATTTTATACTGGTTAAAATAAGTGTGGTAGGGGATATGTCACTACATAAGCCTCTATACTACCATTCAACTCCCTGCTTAAGGAGACAGCTGTGACAAGAACATTGGTACAAGCAAGAAAGTGACCCCGATACACTTGGTGGAGGGGGAGAATATTCCTGCATGCAAATTATATCACAATCCATCAATGCAGTTTGACTTATCTGTAAAACCTGGAAAAGATCATGGCCTTGTGGCTCTCCTCTTTGCAGATACTGGGATCAATCAACTCAAAGACCTCTACTAAATTTTCTCATTTACAGATGTCAAGAGCAGACAACTGTATGGATGGAGCACCTGCAAAACACCAGGCCTCCACTCTTGAAATACCTCCCTCCCCCACCTCATACTTGAACCAGGCTGGCTCAAGAATCTTCTTTCAACAGCCTATGCATACCTATCACTTAAAAAACAATATTTCCCTAGTAGTGCAGCTACACAGGCCAATGCAGAAACCTTGCATGAGAATCATGCACTGACCCTTTGCACAGTTTCCTAATACAAGAGGAACACTGAAGTTTTGCTCCTCAATGCAGTAACCAAATAGACCTAGCACAAAAAGTGTGTCCAGTGGACCTTCCTATGTTATAGCTCATATATGCACTCTGGCCTGCGCTAGCAGCAATTTATGTGTTCACAAATCAGCAACCGGAGTTCCATGTGCACACGTCTGCTATTACGTAATGCAGCAGCACGCCAGGGATATACTAACATTCATATGGCCCTGTGTATAAAGGTTGCCCACCCTGCTCTTTATGGAACTCATAAAAATGTGTGTGACAGTATGCCTGCAGTAAAGAGAAGAAACAGGCGGCATGAAATCCTCACCATTGCTTTTTATTCCTCCTTAGACTTGGTGTTAAAGCCCCACCATTGAACTCAGCTTGTTAGTCTTCTGTACACTTCAATGCATCTGTGCTGAATAGCTAACAGCTTCATCAGCATGGATGTAAATATGCTGTGCTCCAATACCTGGCACAAAGTTTTGTGCACAGTTAGCTGAAGCGCAAAATTCACTTTTGCATTATGCACCCACAAAATTGTGAGATAAAAGGTGAATTAACCTGTGTGCAAAGTCCAGCACACTTTTCTACAATCAGCAACACACTGGGATCAAGGAGTGTCACATAAACAGTGCCTCCTCTGCAGCAAGATCATGCAGTGAATCTCTGCAACTTCTTAACACTTGCCTGCAACTTCTGGGAGTCTAAACTAAGAGCTGGAAGAGTTACTGAAAACTCAAACAGGGAAATTCTATAACCAGAACCTAAACATAGGCGTCAGTAGGTGCCCTGCTGATGCCTAAGTTATTTACAAAACGCCGCCAGAAATAGCAAAAAAATGGCAGTGTTGAAGCACTTACCAACGCCTAAATAAAAGGCGATTGGCATCACGGCTGGGTAGCCACTTTAGGCTGTGAAACGTCAAAGTAGGTGTGGCCAATGCCAGAAGTGGCGTTGGACAGGCTAAAGCGGCTACCTAGCTGCAATTCACAGCAAGATAGGCGGCTGAAATGTAGGTCTGGAAAACTCTGGCCTACATTTCAGTCGCCTATCTATGCCGCCACAGGATCCTAAAGTCAGGCCGCAGCAGCCATAAGCTGATCATGGCAAGGGAAGCTATCCCCGATCAGCTGAGCCGGTAGTGCTCTCCTGGCTTCGGGCAATCCTGCCAGCTCAACTAATGGGGGGGGAAACCCTCCAAACCCCCATTCGAAGTCCTACAGTAGGAGGGATATCCCACCATCTCCTGACAGAACCCCCTGAAGCATCCCCTACAACCACGATAGGCAGGAGGGATGCCAAGTTCTGCCTGCAGGCCCCACTGAACCCATGACCCGCCCCAACTGCCGATACTCCCAAATTCCCACCCCGACACCCTCTCATACCCCGACCCCCCAAAGGTCGATAGTCCTGACACCCCTGTAAGCCCCAACCCCCCCTCCAACTCCCCTATACCTTTTGCTGTTAGGACCAGCCAGAGGGATGCCTACACCTTCCGGTTGGCAGGCCTGCCTCTTCACAATGGCAGGCCTTCCCCTCCCCGGATGCACCGGGGAGGGGCCTAAGGCCCTTATAAGCCCAGGTATCTAAGGCCCCTTCCATGAGAAGCCTTAGGTATCTGGCCAATCGGAATCTTAGGCCACTCCCAGTGCATCCCAGAATGCACTAGGAAGGAGGTCTAAGTCTCCGGTTGGCCAATGGGTGGGGGCATTAGGCACCTGGATCAATGAGGGCCTTAGGCCCCTCTCTTGTGCATCCCAGGATGCATCAGGAAAGGGAAGGCCCATCATTGTGAAGAGGCGGGCCTGCTGGCCAAAGGGTGTAGGCATCCCTCCAGCTTGCCTTACAGTACAACATATGGGGGGGTGGAGCTTGGGGGGGGTATAGCAATGTTACTTACCGTAACAGTTGTTATCCAGGGACAGCAGGCAGCTATTCTCACTAGTGGGTGATGTCATCAGACAGAGCCCCGGTACGGACGTCTCACAAGCACGTGTTGCTTGTAGAAACTTAAAGTTTCTAGATGCCCGCACCGCGCATGCGCCGGTGCCTTCCTACCCGGAGATCCGGGCGTGTCTCCTCAGTTCAGGTAGCTAGCCTGAGAAGCCAACCCAGGGGAGGTGGGTGGGACGTGAGAATAGCTGCCTGCTGTCCCTGGATAACAACTGTTACGGTAAGTAACATTGCTTTATCCCAGGACAAGCAGGCAGGTATTCTCACTAGTGGGTGACCTCCAAGCTAACCTCAGTGGGATGGAGGGGGAGTTGGCGACTTAAGAGAATAAATTTTTCAATACTGTTTGGCCAAACTGTCCATCCCGTCTGGAGAGGGTATCCAGACAATAATGTGAGGTGAATGTGTGAACCGAGGACCAGGTGGCAGCCTTACAAATTTCCTCGATTGGTGTTGATCTGAGGAATGCTACTGAGGCTGCCATTGCTCTGACCTTATGGGCTGTGACCTTACAAGGAAGTGATAATCCAGCCTGGGCATAGCAGAAAGAGATACAAGCCGCCATCCAATTAGAGATGGTGCGTTTTGATACGGGTCTTCCCAACTTGTTAGGATCGAAGGAGTGGTTCTGTGTGGCTTGGTGCGATCCAGGTAGAAAGCCAAGGCACGTTTACAGTCTAGAGTGTGAAGGGCCGATTCTCCGTGGTGAGAATGGGGCTTAGGGAAGAATACTGGAAGTACAATGGATTGGTTGAGATGAAATTCGGAGACCACCTTAGGCAGGAATTTCGGGTGAGTGCGGAGGACCACCTTGTCATGATGGAATACTGTGAATGGTGGATCCGCCATCAATGCCTGGAGTTCGCTGACTCTGCGCGCGGACGTAAGGGCTACGAGGAAAAGCACTTTCCAGGTGAGATACTTAAGAGGGGCCCTGTTGAGTGGTTCAAACGGGGGCTTCATGAGATGGGAAAGGACTACATTGAGGTCCCAAACTACTGGGGGTGGTTTGAGAGGAGGGTTAACATGGAAGAGTCCTTTCATAAATCTGGCGACCACCGGATGGGCCGAGAGGGGTTTCCCTTTTAGGGGCTGGTGGAACGCCGCAATAGCGCTCAGGTGGACTCGTATGGATGTGGACTTGAGCCCAGATTGAGATAGGTGTAGGAGATAGTCCAGCACGGAGGATAAGGAAGCTCGCTGAGGTTCCTTTGACTTAGAAACACACCATGAGGAGAATCTGGTCCATTTCTGGGAGTAGCATTGTCGAGTGGCGGGCTTCCTGGAAGCTTCCAAGACCTCCCTCACTTCTTGTGAGAATTGGTGAGGGGTTACGTTGAGAGGAACCAAGCTGTCAGGTGGAGAGACTGCAGGTTGGGATGAAGTAGTGATCCTTGATGTTGAGTAAGTAGTGAAGGAAACACTGGAAGTGGTACTGGTTCCCTGCTGCTGAGTTGAAGTAGGAGGGAGAACCAAGGTTGTCTGGGCCACCGAGGAGCTATTAGAATCATGGTGGCCCGTTCGAGTTTCAGCTTGACCAGAGTCTTCTGGATCAGCGGGAATGGTGGGAACGCATATAGAAATCGTTTCCCCCAGTTCAGTAGAAACGCATCTGCCTCGAGGCGATGAGGAGTGTAGATCCTGGAGCAAAACTGAGGCAGTTTGGAGTTGTGGGGAGCCGCAAAGAGGTCTATCTGAGGCGTCCCCCATTGCGTGAAGATTTGGTGAAGGGGGCTGGAATGGAGAGTCCATTCGTGCGGTTGTAGCAGACGGCTTAGTTTGTCTGCTAGGACGTTGTTCTCCCCCTGGATGTATACTGCTCTGAGTAGGGCGTTGTGGCGCACCGCCCAGTCCCAGACTCGTAGAGCTTCCTGGCAAAGGAGGGCCGAGCCCGTGCCTCCTTGCTTGTTGATATAATACATGGCGGCCTGATTGTCTGTGCGAATGAGGATTACCATGTCGTGAAGTAGGTGTTGGAAAGCTTGGAGCGCATTGAAGATGGCTCTGAGTTCCAGTAGATTGATTTGGTGTAGTCTTTCCGCACTGGTCCAGAATCCTTGGGTGCGGAGACCCTCCAGGTGGGCCCCCCATGCATAATTCGACGAATCGGTTGTGAGAACTTTCTGATGGGGGGGGAGAGTGCATCAGCAAACCTCTGGATAGATTCGAAGAGGTCATCCACCAAAGTAGAGACTGCCGAAGAGCAGGTGTGACTAAGATGTGTTTGGATAGTGGATCGGACGTCTGATTCCACTGTGATGCCAGGGTCCACTGGGGGATCCTGAGGTGGAGTCTGGCAAAGGGTGTCACATGTACTGTGGAGGCCATATGGCCCAGGAGCACCATCAGTTGTCTCGCCGGTAGGGTTTGGCGAGTAGACACCGACTGGCAGAGATGAAGAAGAGACTCCATGCGTTGCAGAGGCAGGAATGCTCGGAGTCGGGTGGTGTCCAGGACCGCTCCGATGAAGGGGAGGGACTGGGTGGGTTGTAGATGGGACTTGGAGAAGTTGATCTCGAAGCCCAAATTCTGGAGGAAGTAGGTTGTAGCCAAGGCCGCCGAAGTGACCTCTGGGGCTGACGGGGCCTTGATGAGCCAGTCGTCGAGGTATGGGAACACCTGTAGACCCCTGTCCCGGAGTGCCGCGGCCACTACCACCAGGCACTTTGTGAAGACTCTGGGGGACGAAGATAGGCCGAATGGTAGCACTCGATATTGTAGGTGCAGATTTCCCACCCGAAATCTGAGGAACTTCCGGGAGGCCGGGTGAATGGGGATGTGAGTGTAGGCCTCCTTGAGATCCAGGGAGCATAACCAGTCGTTCTGCTCGAGGAGGGGGTATAGAGAAGCCAAAGTCAACATGCGAAACTTCTCTTTGACCAGGAACTTGTTGAGGGCCCGAAGGTCTAAAATGGGTCGCAGGTCGCCCGTTTTCTTCGGGACGAGGAAGTACCGGGAGTAAAACCCTCGGTTCAATTGGTCTGACGGGACCGGCTCGACAGCCCGAAGCTGAAGTAAGGTTTGGACTTCCTGAATAAGAAGGGCGGTCTGCGTCGAGCTTGAAGGATACTCTCTTGGAGGATGGTCCGGGGGGACCCGATGGAATTGAAGGGAGTATCCTTCTCTTATGATGGTAAGGACCCATAGGTCCGTGGTTATGGCCTCCCATCGATGGTAAAAAAGATGGAGGCGGCCCCCTATGGGAGAGGCTGAGTGCAGAACGGTGTCGGTTATGCTCCCGGGAGGGGAGTCAAAAGGGCTGGGGAGCCTTAGGTGCAGCCGGTGGCTGAGGTTTTTGCTGAGACTTCTGGGGAGGTTGTCTCTTCGCAGGTTGTCTCGCAGCAGGCGCTTGTCTGGGCATGTAACGCCGCTGGTAAATCAGGGGTGGCCTGGAAGGTCGAGACTGTTGAGGTTTGGGTTTGGGCCGCAGGATGGATTGAAAAGATTTTTCATGATCCGACAGCTTCTTGGTAACAGTTTCGATAGACTCATCGAACAGGTCAGCTCCAGCACATGGTACGTTGGCGAGTCTGTCCTGTAGGTTGGGATCCATATCGATTGTACGGAGCCATGCCAGGCGACGCATAGCTACCGCGCTTGCGGTGGCGCGTGCCGAGAGTTCGAATGCATCGAAGGAGGATTGCATCAGCTGGAGGCGTAATTGGGAGAGGGAGGCTACCACTTCCTCGAACTCGAATCGAGCTTGGTTGTCTATGAACGGAGTGAACTTGCGGAGTACCGGCAAGAAGAACTCCAGATAGGAAGAGAAAAAGAAATTGTAGTTTAGCACCCGTGACGCCATCATGGAGTTTTGGTAGAATTTTCTACCAAATTTGTCCATCGTTCTCCCCTCTCGGCCCGGCGGTACCGAGGCGTAGACCTGGGAGGGATGAGAGCGTTTAAGGGAGGACTCGACCAGTAGGGATTGGTGGGAGAGTTGAGGGCCCTCGAACCCTTTATGGTGCACGATGCGGTATCGAGCATCGAGTTTGCTGGGGATCGCCGGTATGGAATACGGTGTTTCGAAGCACTGCATGAAGGTCTGGTCCAGTAATTTATGCAAGGGGAGCCGAAGCGACTCCGTTGGAGGGTTAGGTAAATGCATGGTGTCCAGATACTCTTTGGAGTATCGGGAGCCCGTGTCAAGGGTCACATCCAGATCATCCGCCATTTGTCGGAGGAATGATGAGAAGGACAATTGTTCCGCCAGCGTCGGTCTGTGGGACGGGCTGGAGGAGGAGTAGGCCTCCAGGTCCATGGACATCGGGGAGTGGCAAGGAGAATCGGGCACCGATGTCTCCTCGTACTCCGGGCCCCCCGGAGGGGACACCTCTGATGAGGAGTATCCCCTACGTTGCAGTTTTTTCTGCGGTGACACCTCCGAATGGCGTGAGGAGTGCCAGGATGAGTGTCTCGATCGGTGCCCGTCTCGGTGGCGGGACGGGGATCGGGATCGTCTGTGCATCGCATGGTCTCCCGAGGCCCCCAAGTGGATAGGGCTGGAAGCGGTGGATCGCAACTGGGTTTGCGATGCGGGTTCTTGCGATGCTACCCAAGTCTGGTAAGGAGTACGGAGGAACTCTTCCTGACTATGCCCAGGGCTTCGAGTATCGATCGGGGGTCTGGTCCCATGTTGGCGCGGAGGCGTAATGGGTTCTAATGGCGGCATATCGGTAAGCGAGGCTTGCCGCGTGGGCATCGCCGCCCTCCCCCGTTCGTCCTCGTCGGTTGTCGAGGTCGAACGGTGTGGGGGAGGGGGAGGGGGCGGACCGCCCCTTTGGACCGGTACCGGGAGGTCACCCTGTATGGCAGCGATGAGCCCGGGTCCGATGGTCTGCATGAGCTCAACGAATTGAGCTTCCAGCACGGACCGTAGCGAAGCCGATAAGGAGGGATCCGCACCGAAAGGGGGTCCTCCTGCACGGACATCGCGCTCCTTCGAGGCCGAGTGCTTCTGCTTAGTAGCTTTCGGCACTTTGATGACCATTGGTGGCACTGTGGAAGGAAGAGGTACCTGAACCGAGGAGACCGGGGCAGGCACCGACGTCGAGCTCGTGGATGGTGTCGGGGTGAGCGATGCCGGTTTCACCACACTCGATGCAGGAGGGGTCGATGCCGGTTTCGCCCGAACCGGGGAGGTATCAGATGAAGTGGAGGCTGAGGGATCCTTAGCTGCGTCCATCTTGAACATCGATTCCCACAGTAGGCAACGCCGCTTGAATGAGCGTGCCGTAAGGGTAGAGCAAGGCCTGCACGATTTCGGGATGTGGTCAGGGCCCAAACACTGCAAACAGCGCCAGTGAGGGTCCGTGAGTGAAATCGCGCGTTGGCACTTGCTGCACTTTTTAAACCCGGTGATTGGCCGGGACATAGGCCGGAAAATCTCCGCCGCGAGGTCGAAGCCAGTGGGCCTGAGCCACGTGGCCGGCCCGTTCGACCCGCCGGAGGAAATAATCTTCTTTTTTTTTTTTTTTTTTTTTACTGAAAAAGAAAAGTACTGTTAACTGTAATTAAAAGAAAGCGAAAACGCGGACAAGGAAGGCAAATTTAACTGAATTCAGCTAGCGCATGATGAAGTTGAACTTCTCAGCTCCGCGGAAAAGAAAGAACTGAGGAGACACGCCCGGATCTCCGGGTAGGAAGGCACCGGCGCATGCGCGGTGCGGGCATCTAGAAACTTTAAGTTTCTACAAGCAACACGTGCTTGTGAGACGTCCGTACCGGGGCTCTGTCTGATGACATCACCCACTAGTGAGAATACCTGCCTGCTTGTCCTGGGATAACAGGAGTATCAGCTTTTTTTGGGGGGGGGGCATGGGTTCAGGGAGCCTGAAGGCAGGAGGGAGTGTGCCTCGCTCCTACCTATTGTGGTTGGGGGGGATGTTTCTGGGGTTCCAGCAGGAGGTAGTGGGCATCCATCCTGCCGAGGGACTTCGAAGGGGGTTCCGGCAGGAGGGTGTGGGTATCCCTCCTGCCCATGTCGGGAAAAGGCTCCTGCTGCAGTCGCTCAGCTGATTGTGGCAGGGGTATTCTCCCCCCCAGTCAGCTGAGCTGGCAGGACTCCCTGAAGCCACAGCTTCGGGGGAGCACTGCCGGCTCATCTGATCAGAGATAATTTCCTCTGCTGCGATCAGCTTATGGCTGCTATGACCTAAATTTAGGATCCCACAGCGGCATAGATAGGCAGCTGAAATGCAGGCCAGGGTTTTCCAGACCTACATTTCAGCCGCCTATCTTGGCTGAATTTAAGTGGGATTCTGTAACCGGCACTATCCGCATGATTGATAGATGATTGGCGGCTGCTTTTTAGGCAGTCACCGACATAGACGTCGGTTACAGAATCTGGCCCAAAATGCCAGCAAGAACTTTTTATAAGCCAGGTGTAATACCCCATCCCCCCCCCCCATTTGCTGTTTTTTCAATTAGTTTGTTCATGAGGGGAGGGGTTTATATCTTTATCACTTCTTTCTTACTTCTCTTACTCCAGACTTTTCTCAGCGTTTCCGGGGGAAGCGTCTCCAAATGGATTACTGCTGTGCATACCAGGACAGTAATAAACCTCACTCCTAAGCCATGGTATGTGCAGTATGATCTCAATCTCTCAAATGTACTGCTAATGCTTATCCTAGTACTTGCGTTCCTTTGAAGCTCATAAGATGCAACATGTATTGGCAACTTATCCAGGTATGCTTGAAAATTGTTTTAAATTAAGCCAGTGGAACCAAAACAACGGGGAGGTATCTGTACTCTTTTGTCATATTGTTTTAGTCATGGATTGCATTTCTTGGTACTTAAGGATCCTTTCTTGCTGTACATAATTCACAGAGCAATTGCCTGGGACTGACATATCTATGATCAATGTTGTTCTATTTCTTTATCAGTTGGAATGGGGATATCCCAGGTGATCATAACATCTAAAGAGAGAGAGAGAGAAAGAGTGAGAATGTGTGTGTGTGTGTGTCTTGATTTCAACATCATCTAAAGTAGGCTCATGTGAATATAACAGTAAAACAGGGTAATATTGAATAAGAGTTTTGGAAGCACTGTTCTACGCTGAAAGAATAAATGCACGTCAAAGGCAAATTATCCTTGCAGTAAGACAGATCCCTGCTATTTTCCAGAATAATTTGGGCTTCCATAAAATAACACACACCAGGACCTTGGACTCACTCTGTTGTTTTCACTGCTCCCTCTCCCCACCCACTGCCAGTCTTTTTATTCAACTACAGATTCAAGTTGGAGTGGGCTTCCATTCCTAGCATGTGCTAGCTCAAGCAGCTGACATTTGCAGCTAAGGGATCAAACACCTTACTTTATATCAGTGGTCTCAAACTCATGGCCCGCCAGGTACTATTTTGAGGCCCTCGGTATGTTTAACATAATCACAAAAGTAAAATAAAACAGTTTCTTGGTCATATGTCTCTTTAGCTATAAATGACAATATTATTATTAAGACTTAACTATAAAGAGTTTTAACTCATGCAAAATTGTCATTTCTTTAATAAGACATTAACTGTTTTTTTCTGAGGCCCTCCAAGTACCTACAAATCCAAAATGTGGCCCTGCAAATGGTTTTAGTTTGAGTTCACTGCTTTATATCTTTCTTGCACAACACTTCCAATTGCACTAATGCAGATAATAATAATAATTTTATTTTTTATATACTGCAATAAACTTCTCCTTCCGTATCCGTGGCGGTTAGATGCAGAGCTGGACCGCGAAGTGTGAAAAACCACGAATAACTTTTGGGCCGCCTCTGACCCACCTCCGCCTCCCTCTCGCCTTCCCCCTGGCGCCCAGACCTTACCTGGTCGAAGATGCCTGTTGGCCCGCCCGTCCCAGCGCTGGACTCGGTAAGAACAGAAGTGGCACCAACTATCGGCAGTGGACCAGGAAGAAACCGAGGAAGGAAAGAGCGGTAAACCTGGATGTGAAAAAGCCACTGGGAACTCCCAAACAGGTACTGGCAGTCCTTGGCCTCAGCTCTCAGCCTGGTATTTCATTCCCAGTTTGCGCGAGCCTTGACGTCCTCCATGCTGGATAGGCTAAGATTGAAGGGGTGGGGGGAAGGAGAGGGGGAGGATAGGTTGAAAGCAGAAGCGCATGCGCACCGCAGCTTCACAGGCAAGAAAAGGGGGTGAGAGGATGAGCAGCGGAAGTGCAACTTTTCATTGGTTGGGTACGGAGGACCATCGCCACTAGCAAGATGCTTTGCTAAAACAGAGCGAAGAGGCGCCCGTACTGGGGGTAGATGGGGAGATCCGGAATGTAGCATTTCCTGTTTAAAAAAAAAAATAAATTTGCGAATAGCCAAATCTGCGGATACTGAAACCGCGGATTCGGAGGGAGAAGTGTACCACAAACAGTTCAGAGCGGTTTACAGAGGAAGAGATTGTATACAGACAGCGATATTACAAAATATTTTCAAAATTACATTAATATGTTAAGACTAATCAATTTTTCCTGGAAGTGTTTTAGAATACTTTATGGTAGAAATGGAGTCAGAGAAATTTGTTAAAGAGATAAGTTTTGATTGGCTTCCTTAAAGTTTGGTAAGAAAGAGCGTTTGAGATAAAGTTGGTTAAACATTTATTCCATTTGGCTGCTTGGAATGATAATGTTCTATCGAGGAATCTCTTGTAGATACAGCCCTTCAAGGATGGGAAAGTGAACAAGTAGGCACTACGTGTACAAGTTGTGCATGGAAAATCAAAATGATGAGATAGATAGATTGGGGATGAACCTGTTATGGTTCTGAAGCAAAGGCAAGCAAACTTAAAAATAACCCTTCTATGGGCAGCCAGTGTAGGTTTTTGTAATATGGGCTTACATGATCTGATTTCTTGAGACCGTAGATGAGATGGACTGCAGCATTCTGAACGATTCTCAGTCGTTTGATGGTTTGCTTAAAAGATCCCAAGTCTGGCGTCACGTGCCTGTTTTCAAGATGGCTGCTTAGTGATTTTGCTCCGCTACAGCCCGCCGCATCAATCGCTTACAACTGCCTCAATTACACTTTTTTCAGGTCGGTGTCCCTCTCCTTAACAGTCGGAATGTCTACTAAGTCGGCTAAAGCCGAAACCGCCGCATCTGCAGGCATGCCCGCTGCGCACAACGTGTCCAAACGATCGAAGCACGAGCCGCCATCCCCGATTAAGGCCTGCTCGTCTGACTCAGCAGAGCATGGCGCTTCTATTACAGCTGACCTACAAATCCTCTGCGGCCTCATGCAGGAGAACCTGGCTGCCACAGCTGATATCAAGAACGAAATCGGTAACATCATAGGCCAATTAAAACATCATAATGCTAGAATTGACCTCACTGAGGAACGGCTGGCAGCCCACGATTCCCAGCACTTGGAAATACAGAGAGATCTCTGAAAAATCACCCTGCTGCAAAACGATCTGGAGGACATCTCTAATCGTATGCGCCGGAACAACGTGCGTCTGATAGGCCTTCCAGAACATACAGAAGGTAAAAATATCCTAGACTTTCTACATACCTTTATTCCTAACATTTTGAAGATTCAATTTACCCCCCTCCCCCCCGCTGGAAATAGAGCGCGCCCACCGTGTGCCCTCTGGCCCTCCGTCTCCCACCAGACCGCCTCGACCTATAGTTCTAAAAATACTTCGCTACCAACAGACGCTTCAGATACTTCAGACCGCAAAAACCATCCAGACACTAGCTGTGGAGGGCAAAAGGATCTTATTCGTTCCTGACCTATCTAAAACTTCAGCACAAAAGCGCAAAACCTTTCTTTCCATGCGGCCATGTCTCAAGAGCATTGGAGCGCAGTATGGGTTGTTTTACCCCGCCAGACTAAGATTAACCTACCACAATACTACAAAAACTTTTGATGATCCACTGGAACTTCAGAAATTCCTTGATGACAACGTCAGCGACATGACCTGATTTTTCTACACCTGTTTGACCTACTCTTATTGAGGCCCAGTTCATATATGCTCCCTTGGGCTGGGAGTGAACTCTCTGAGTGCTTCTTGACAGCATGCGATCCCATTTTTGGATCTTCGTTTGTTTCCTGTTCCTGATTAAATGCAGCATAATCAACCGTTTACTTTTCTGTTAGACTTCCTTCCTTTTTTCAATCCTTCCCTTGGAGTGCACTGATCATTTTTCCCCTCATCTGGATATACCTTGACACCTGCACTTTCACTTGCTGAGTTCCTTGATTTACTCTCCAATGTTTACTCATGGTCCATATAACTATTGTATCCCTTAACGTTAAGGGTATTTCTAGTCCTATCAAAAGGAAGAAAATACTCCACTATTTCAAGCACCTTGGAGCGGATATTTGTCTGATTCAAGAATCTCATCTTGATTTGGAAGAAGCTCAAAAATTAACTGGTGGCTGGATTCAACACTGCTTCGCCGCTCCAGCCTCGGGGAAGAAAAATGGTGTTATAACTCTGATTAGTAAATCCCTTAACTTTCAACTTTCTTCTCATAAATTTGACTCTGAAGGTCGATGGTCTCTCTTGGATGGACTTATTGATGGTCAGCCTATAAAGCTTCTCAACATCTATGCTCCGAATGCTGACGATCCTTCCTTTTTCCACTCTTTCCACACCATCTGCAACTCTTCCCTGACCACGAACACCATAGTTGCTGGGGATTTCAACTTTCCCTTAGACCCCTTCATAGACAGATCCTCTTTATGCCACCCTTCCAAACTTAGAGTCAGGTCTGTGGTCACCCAACTAATGTCAACTTACGGTTGGTCGGACATATGGAGAATACTTCACCCCACTTCCAAGGATTTCACGTTCTACTCTGCACCCCATCAATCATTTTCCCGGATTGATTATATTATGGGCTCTAAAGACATTGTCAGTATAACCAACTCTGCGAAAATCCATGACATCACCATCTCAGATCACGCTGCTGTTTCCTGTACTTTAAACTGGACTCATATAATCAAATCTAGACAATGGAGACTGAATAATTTCCTTTTACAAGACGACTCCTTTCTATCCCATATCAAACACGAGTCTCAAACCTTTTTTCTTAATAACATACCTTCAGTTCCTGATTTTTCTACTGTATGGGAATCCTATAAAGCTTGGTTCAGAGGTGAATCGATCAGCTTTGCAGCTGCCCGTCTCAAACAAAGAAAATCGACTCTACTTCAACTTGAAACTGACATTCATAGCTATGAGACCCAGCTATACCATCGCTTTGACCCATCCACTTATAAGAAACTATAACAACTAAAATTTCAGTATAACGAAATATTTAGCTCACTTGCCTCTGCATCAATATTCAGGCGCTCCGTAACGTATTATACATCTTCTAACAAGTCTGGTCATCTTCTAGCTATTTATTTAAAGAGAAGACACACCAAACAACGTATTACTCACATCAAGAATACATCAGGTCACCTTCATACTGCCACCAAGGACATCTTGGAAGACTTCCGAGTCTTCTATGAAAATTTATATTCCTCTGAATCGTCTTCCACTGAACTTTGTATCAAGGATTTTCTCCAATCTCTCGACCTACCTTCCCTCACTACCACTCAACAGCAATCCCTAAGTCTACCTCTCTCTCCAGAAGAAATTATCAAAGCCATCTCTCTACTCCCTTCAGCTAAGACACCAGGTCCTGATGGACTTACTCCTGAATTCTACAAGTCTTTTTCCTCATGTCTGACCCCACACCAGCTTACCTACTTCCAACGTCTTATTGACTCTCCTGACAGCTTACACCGATTCTTAGAAGCAAACATTATTGTTATACCAAAACCGAACCGCGATCCTCAACTGGTGAAGAACTACCGTCCAATATCGCTTCTAAACTTGGACTATAAAATTTTTGCAAAACTTTTAGTGTTATGATTAGAAAAAGTTATACCTACCCTGATCCACAGGGACCAGGTGGGCTTCATGAAAGACAGATATGGTGCTGACAAAATACCAGACTTTTATGTCATGTTCTCCATTCCACTCTGTCCAACGCTCAATCTTCGGTAATAGTCTCCCTAGATGCGGAGAAGGCCTTTGACAGGGTGGAATGGAAATACCTTTTTTGTGTATTATCTCATTTTGGCCTTCCTCCACCATTCATTCATATGATTTCTCTGCTATACCATCACCCCATGGCTAAGTTGATTGTTAATGATGACACCTCGATTCCTTTTCAACTACACCGTGGGACCAGACAGGGCTGCCCCATGTCCCCTTTATTATTTAACCTTGCTTTAGAACCCCTCCTTGCAGCCATCCGTCAATCTTCACTTATTAAAGGTATCACGATTGCCCATGTGGAATTCAAAGTCTCAGCCTATGCCGACGACATTCTTTTGTATTTAACTGACCCGCACTCTTCCCTACCCTCCTTGGTTCAACTTATCTCTTTCTTTTCCACCATGTCTGGATACAAAATCAACTGGGACAAGTCAGAGATAATGTCTCTTAATGATTCATGTGCTCCCTTTTCCATTACATCCTGCCCATTCACTTGGCATAAAGTATCTAGGCCTCCCATTTCACAAAGATATTTCCTCCTCTACTCAAGCTATTTCAAGTAGACTCCTTTCTCAAGTTAAAAATGCTCTATCCTCCTGGTCTCCGTTAAATCTCTCTTGGTGGGGGAGATTGGACACATTGAAAATGATGATAGTACCAAAAATCACTTACATTTTCACCATGTACCCCCTCATGTTTCCTCTTTCCCTCTACAAACAACTGGAGAGCCTTATGCTACGCTTTCTCTGGAACAATAAACCGCATCGCATCTCCCTCTCAAAACTGAAAGCCTCCAAACAATCCGGAGGGGTTAACTTCCCTGATCTTCAAGGCTTTCCTTTTGAGACAGGGTGCGTTATGGCTCTCCTCCTCAGACTCCTCTGATATTCCTAATTGGCTTTCCGTAGAGATAGCGCTTATGCACCCTTACCCATTGCTGAGACTCTTAGGTACCTCTCTACTTAGGACTCTCCCTCACAATCCCATTATTTTAACCACCTATAAACTTCTTATGGAGCTTGATCATCAACTAGACGTCCCATGGTGTACCTCTATCTACTGCCCTATTTGGAATAATCGTCAGTTTCTGATAGATAAAAAACCCATTGCATGGCCTACCTGGTTCACTAAGAACATCTGGTCTATAGGATCCATTTGCCACCCTGATGGTTCATGGCTCACTTTTGATGAGTTAATGACGTCTTTTTCTCTTCCAAGCGCTCAATTCTATCACTGGTTGCAACTACGCTCTTCTATTAGACGGTCAGGTTTTCCCACTTCTGTCTCCAACTCTATTCCTACCCTATATACTCTCTCCAACCAACTCCTAAATCTAGGACACACCGCCTCGCATTTCTACAAACTTCTCAAGTCTTATTTCCCTAATCCAACCACCCCCCCTCTTGAAAACGTGGGAACGGGAACTAGAAATAACCATCACTGAGGAAATGTGGTCCCACGTCTTCCACTCTACTTTACACACCTCCAGATCGGCGGCATTTCTCCAAAGCATGTTTTTCCTTCTACCTAGAGCCCCATGGACTCCCATCAAATCACATCACATAAATCCCTCCTATTCAAATAATTGCTGGACATGTCACAAGGAAGAGGGATCTCTGAAACATCTCCTATTCTCTTGCTCAGCGATACGCTCCTTCTGGAATGAAACCTGGGACACTATATGCTCTATTTTCCATCTTAATATAGCTCTCACTTACCAAATGCTGCTTTTGAAATCCTCAGCATTTGAACCTCCACTTCCTGAAGATGATGCCTATTTGCTAGATATACTACTCTCTTTAGCTCTCAAGATTCTCCTTGGCTCCTGGAAAAATCTTACTTTAGTTTCCCACTCTCACTGGTGGAACTCAGTTTGTCTTACTTACCGTACTGAAGCTTATCTAGCTAAATCCACCAACAGATTCTCTCGCTTCAAAATCAGATGGAACTCATTGCCCCTTTTTCTTCATGTCTCTCCTTCCTGACCCTTCTATCCACCTTATTCTTTGCCTTTCTCCTTCCCTGATATTCCCTTTGATTTATGCTGCTCAGTTGTAGTGTTTATGGTTTATAGGTTATGAGTTATACATTTGTTTTGTTTACATTCCTTTTGCTGATGGAATCATATAACCCCTTGTTTGTGCATATGCATATTTCAGTACATGCTTTGTATAACTCTTGTTTTTCAATCATCTGAATGTACTTGTTTAAAAATTTTTCAATAAACAAACCTTGACTAAAAAAAAAAAAAAAAAAAAGATTCCAAGTCTAAGATACTTAAGATCAAAGATTGAACTAGCAGTCGAAAAGAGAAATCAGAAGTGTTTAATGGTACGAAGTTTCCATAAAGTTAAAAAACATTTTTTAACCTGAGAGTTAGTGTGTGCTTGCATCCAGTCCACTCTGCCCTGCTAGTGCACATATTTTTATACTGGACTAATTTGCATTCTATTTGATTACTGCATTGGAGAGCCAGATTTCTACATTAGAAAACTGTGCATTAAATGTTAGAGCACATGGCTCTAACTCAAGCTCACTGTGTCCACCCCTAAAGTGTGCTGACAGTAGCACATTATCCTGTCATCTGTCACACCGAATGTGTCTGCTTTCCAACTTTCATGTCCTCATCTGCCTCCCTTCTCTCACTCGAACTCAGTGGCTTCTGTTCTCAGCTTAGCCTTCTCTTTGATCTGGACTTTATTTGCTAAGGAATGGTTTCATCTTGTCTGCTTTTTCTGCATTTGCCAGCCTTCGTCTGACATACAAGTTCTTGTCTCAGAATGATGAGAACATATCAACAACTTAGTGGCCTTAAGAAACAGGCAAAAATGCTTAGTCCCTTCCATGGCCACAACAATCTTGAAAGTAGCACGTGAGTTTCCTTCACCAGTATTTGTTCCTCATGGGAGTGTGTGGTGCTGAGGCTGTGGGTTCAAATCCCTCACTGTTCCTTGTGACTCTAGGCAAATCACTTAATCCCCTCATTGCCTCAGGTACACTAGACAGAGTTTGAGCCCACCAGGACAGATAGGGAAATGTCATAAAGTACCTGAATGTAAACCACTTAGGATATAAGTGGTATATAAATAAATAAATGTAACCACAGCTCAAGATCCTTCTAAATTTACATCATCTTGTCTCATAAGATCTGCACAGCTACAATTTGTGGCTTTTTTCAGACCAACCAGTCTGCTTCATTCTAGTGCTTTTCTGCCTTGCGATCTCAAGAAAGGACAGACAGGATGAATGTTAGGTGTCACCTCCTGTGGAATAATAGCCACTCAAATTTTCTTCACCTAACCACTTGAACTCGTATTACTTCTGAAAGAAAGCCCAGAAACAGGCAAATTTAGGAAAACTTGCTTCTTCTGGTGAACTCCATTGAGCAGAAACCAAATGTGGCATTGCATCTCATTTTAAAAGGAATCACTTTCGCTGGTGAATGGAGACATCTACTCTTATGTGTAGGGTGGGAGAGATTTATATGAGCTTGCTTTCTTTAAATCTTTGATTCTGACATGCAATCTTATAAAGAATGCTTTGCTGCAATGCTCATTCATAAATGTTACTGCAATTGGGGCGGAGGGGGGGCAACATTGTTCCTTATTTTTAAAATCTTGAGGGGGTCAATGTATTTTGAGGAAATAGATATTGTTTGCTGCATTCAATGGCTGCTGTTGACAATAAAAATTATTTTAACATAAAAAAGAATCACTTTCTGTTATAAGGCTATAACCTGGGGTGAGAAAGGGAGGGATAACATCCTGGAAGCAAAGGAGACTGCAGTTATATTTAGATCTTAACTGTCATCTCATCCTTTGTATGTGCAACCTGAGAAAAATGGCAAAATATTAGTAAAAATCCACTCTAAATAGAGTTCTCGCTTTAAAAGCTTTCTCTCCCCCCTCCCCCCCCCAAAAAAGAAGAGAATTCTTCCCCACAGAATTAATTAACAGTTAAACATTCAGCTTACAACCAGGTTTTTGTCTGGTCCAAAAGGCAAGTTTCTGAAAAGGGATCCACTGTGGCAAGACAAGGCACAGCAGCGAGAATGACTCCACTCAGCAGCTATGGCTTTCACAGGCTTTTTTGAGAAGAGTAAATAAACCAGCCCTTGTCTCCAGGATGCCTTCACCTTTCCCATCAGCAGAACTATGCCACTCAGAGACCGGCTCGCTGCCAAGTTCCTGCCTGCTTCCACACCGGCACCAGCTGGAGCTAGGAATCCACTGAGTAGAGTGCCAGCTGGCAGCAAACTGAGGAGTCAAAGTCAGCAGGGAGTGGGTGAGCAACGAGCAGCTGTTTGCTGTGCTTTTGTCCATGTTTATTAGCAATATGAGATTCCCAGATATAAATGAGTTATCCCCAGGCCTAACATACTAGTTGCAACACTGCTGTCGATACGGTCTGCATAAGATATGTGCTAGCAGTGGTGCAGTTATTAGCTCAATATCTCAAGTCACTGAAAAGAGGCCACCAGAGCACTGGCATAATAAAGGAGAGGCAAGAGAGGTGGGGGTGCATGCACCTCTCCTCTTCCCTTTCCATATGCCCCCCCTTTGGGTTCCACTTTAAGTCTTCACGGCTGCAAGCAGCATCTCTTACCTGCTGTTCTCACTGGCCTCATCCCTCTCTCCGAGGTCTCTTCCTATTCACAAGGACTTGGAAGTGATGTCAGAGAGAAGGATGAGGTCAGCATCAGCAGCAGGTAAGAGATGCTGCTCATGCCGGGAGAGGTGGGGCACACAATGCAGCCAGCGCAAGCTTCTTTCGCTATGCCACTGGCCCAGAGAACTTTGGCAGTGTTTAAATCTGGCAGCTACACAGCAGCTGCAGCCAGAGACCTGCATTGAGACAGAAATATACCGTATTTTTCCCTCCATAAGATGCACTTTTTCCACCCAAAAAGTGGGTGGAAAAGTGGATGCGTCTTATGGAGCGAATACACTTTTTTCAACACCTCCCCCGGGTACCTTTTTTTAAATGCTGCTTCCCCACGCTCAGCCCCGCTCCTTCCTCAGCCAAGATCCACAGAGCTCCGCCTCTCTGATTGTTCTGTTGGGTCAGAGCAGAAGCGGCCAAGGCAGGTCCCTAGTACCTGGCAGTATCCAGTAGCCCCGCCGTAGCCAATTATAATGCGCTGCCGTAGCCAATTACGATGCGCTTCGGGATGGTGCAGCTGGCCCCGCCCCACTAGACATTTATGTTCCTTCGGGCCGCTCTCTTCTAAGCTCTGTGGCATGCACATCCCCCTGCATTGCCGCAGAGCTCCGCCCCCTGCCACAAGTTAAGCCTGGCCCCACCCCCTCTCCCCGCACGTTCCCGCTCTGCACCAACTCATTGCTCCTCTGCCAGCTCCATGGCGTACAGTCAAGGCGGAGAGAAGAAAGTCTACGATGGTGAGTAACGGGGACGCTGTGGCCTCCAGACTCCGCAGCAGCAAGGGAGATGGGCTGCTCCACTGAGCCCAGTGGGAGTGGGGGGAGTGTCATGGCGCTCGTAGCGCTTGTGATGAAAGGGAGGAGGGTGGAGAGGAAGTCTGAGGCCCTGAAGCACAGGGATTGTCTTCTTTATGGAGGGAAGCCAGGAAGGAAATGGAGGGAGGAGAGGAGGGGAGGTCTGAGGTTCTAAAGCATAGGGACCGTCTTCTTTATGAACCAAATTTTTCTTTCTTGGTTTTTCCTCCTCTACAAATGGGTGCGTCTTATGGTCAGGTGCGTCTTATGGAGCGAAAAATACGGTATTCTAACTCTGCTTAATCAGAGCACAAGTCTTATAATGCCTAGAAACCTCTTCATTTCTATTGTGGCAACAGGAATTGTAATACATATGGCATCCTGTGATAAACATATTAGAAAATGTGCATCATGTTCCTACTGCTTGACTATACTATGCTAATTGTGGAGTGGAGAAGCCTGAGAACCTGGAGAACTGGGTTTGATTCCCACTGCAGCTCTTTGTGACTCTGGGCAAGTCACTTAACCTTCCATTTCTTCAGATACAAAATAAGTACAGGTACAAGATCCTTTATCTGAAATTCCAAAAACCGAAAAGCTCCAAAACTTGACACAAACCGGAAGTAGTCAATTTTCCACAATGTGACACACCCTGAAACTAATGCAGGTGCGTGTGTTTTTCCTGTTCTCTGCGCAATTCAAGTCGGAGGGCTGGAAAAATGGCAAAGAGAGCTACAGATTCTACTCAGGGTAGCAATTTTATGGTCTTATGATTTTTCTGACTTAACATGACCATTCCAAAAACTGAAATATGCCTCATCCCAAGGATTTCAGATAAAGGATCTTGTACCTGTATATAATATGTAAACCGTTTTGAGTGTAATCATAGAAAGGCAATATACAAAGTCCCATCCTCTTTCACTAATTCCTAAAACTTTCTGAGAGGAGAAACAAATGGTGCATTCATAATCCTTAGATGCTTCCCAGTCACGAGTCTTTCCCTACCAGGAGAGAAATTGATTCAAAGGCCCCAAGCCCTTAACCCTTTTTCAGACTACAAACAAAGCCACACAATAGCGACAGGTTGGGATTATTCAAACATGCTCACTAAAAATACTAAAAAAGAAAAATAAGTAATAATAATAATAATAATTTTATTCTTATATACCACGAAAGCCATGAAAGTTCGAGGCGGTTTACAACAAGAAGCGCTGGACAATCAGCGAAGAGGTCACAATTCAAAGTCATCAATACAATCTACATAATGGAAGAAAAGGTTCTCAAAGTCATCAATGCAATCTTACATAATGGAAGAAGTGGGAAGCTATATAGATCTTAAGGTTACTGGTTGAATTAGCAGAGGTATAAAAATTCTTAGTTTACAAACCGACTGAACAAATTCGTTTTTACCAGTTTTCTAAAATTTGTTGTAAAGAAAAAGAAATAAATCTCCAAAGGTATTGTAAAGTTATATCAACATACTTATCTATCTGGTAAAATTCACATACACTCAGAAATATGTAATTTGGCCAAGAGCCAGAGCTCCTATAGCCAAACCCACCACCCAATCACTGTATATGGAATGTTATAGTAATTTCATAAAAGTAATTCACTTGTTCATTTGTAAAATTGAAAACAAGGCTTTCACTTAGCTTTTGGGAATTAACAGGTCCCGACATGGACCATGTTTCGAAAGACTTTGTCCGACATAGACCATGTTTCAAAAGACTTTTGTCAAGGAACCCAAAAGTGAGCTTCTAACTTTACAAAATGCCAAAGTAGTCAGGCAGTGTGATGTCAAAATGTGTTATTCTGTAATGTAGAAATCTCAAACCCGATGTTTTTTTGATTGCGTTACTGCTTCATTAATGTGGCCTCACGTTACTACTTCATTAATGGCTGGGAGGAATGGAAGGGAAGGGGGCGGGTGCAGTGCCTGACATGAAAGGGGCTGGGTGCAGTGTCTGGCAGGGGAAGGAGGGAGGGAAGGGGGCTGGATTCAGAGCCTGGCAGGGCAGGGCATTTGAATATTAAGCCACTCGACTTATATTCGAGTCAATCATTTTCCCTCCTTTTGGGGGGGAGGGGACTTATATTTGAGTATATATGGTATTTGGATTTTCAAAAGACATTTGACAAAGTATCTCATGAAAGACTTCCGACGCAAATTAGAAAGTCAAGGGATAGGAGGTATTATGTTTTAAGAACTAACTCAGGCTTCCCTGGGCCGCATTGGCCGAAAAAAAATTTTTCTGGGGCCACACAAACACTAACACTAGCCGATGAGCAAAAAAAAAAGGTTGAGCAGGTCCCAAATTTGCAATCACTAATATAGAAGATGTACGTATCTAATAATAAACCTTCATTAAAGGGACACTGTGGAAAGGAACCCCAAAAATCAGTAATACTTATCCTGGCTGAGTGATCCTCCATGTGCACCGCTGACAGTGGGAACAGCCACAGGCTTTCGCATCCCCACTCTGATGAGCAGGGATGTGCACTCCTGGTTCTCCCATTCACTTCTATTATAGCTACGGTGAGCCTCTTCAGAGGTGAGCCTCATTAAGAGCGGGGATGCTGAATCAGCTGTCAGAAGCGCACGTGGAGGATCGTTTAATCAGGGTAAATATTACTGCTTTTTTGGGCCTCCCACTTTGAGCTTAGGCTCCCTCAAAATGAACATCTCCCCTGTTGTAGCTAGTAGGGATCCCCAAGCCTCATCAACTGACAGCCATCTCCTCCCCCCTCCAACTTCCCAAGTTCTGCAGCTGGCAGAAATATTGCAGAGTGGCTGCCTTCCCTCCTCCCTGCCCTCCCCCTTTGGCTTTCATGCATGCATAAAAGCAGGGGCAGCTTGAGGATATTGCCATTGGCTGCAAAGCTTGGAGATTTTGAGTTGCCAGACTGGAGGAAGATCTCTTCAGTTGGCAGGGTTTGGGAATCCCCACTAGCTCAAGTGTTTATAAATTGCACTCAGGCAGGGAGAAACTTTGGTGCCCATCCACTAATTTTGGGCTCGTCCCTCCCCCAAATCAGCTTTATATGACTAAGCCACTGAATACAAAAATAATTATGATGCACATATCCCAAAGCTAACATATTCTAGTTAATAAATTCAAAATAAAACCATTTTTTCTACCTTGTTGAATGGATGTTTTGTTATTCCATCATCTTGGTCTTAGTTTCTCTTTCTGCTTTTTCTCTATCTTCAACTAATTCTCTTTCCAGTGTCTGCTGTCCATTTTTTTCTCCTCTTCTCTCGTTCCATTTCCTTCCTATGCCTGTCTCCAATGTATTGATTTTTCCTTTTCAGCTTTCTTAACTTTTTCTTTTCTTTTCTGCCTCTGTCCACTCAAATCTTGCCTTCTTTCTCACCCTTCTTCTTTTTAAATGTTCAGCTACCTCTCAATTCTCCATCTTCTCTCAGTCTCTAGCTCTCCCATTTCCCGTCGCACTCTTTTCCCAGCCTCCTGTTCCCTTCTATCTACTCCCCATCGCCACATTTCTACCGCTGTACTCACTGCTCTCTCACTCATCTTGTCTTCTCCATTTTGACCTCAACACATGGCTCACCACTTTAAGAATCCCCCATCATCTCTCCTCTGGTCAGGCTATAATTCCCTGTCCTTTTCTTTCCATCTCATAGCATCTTATCCCAGCTCTCTTCCCTCCTGCCGTCCTATGGGTCCATCTCTGCTCCTTTATCCCCATGGTCCAACATCTTGCTCCCTCTCTTTTCTGTTTTTCTTCTTTCCTCCCCCACCTTGATGCTGAACAAAGAAATGGAAGGGGGGGGGGGGAAAAGAGAGATGCTGCATCTCTCTGCCTTCCATCCACAGGCCTAATATTTCTCCCTCCCTTCCATCCCCAAATCCAACTTCTCTCCCTTTCTCTTTCCAACTGCCCCCATCCCAACTCTCCCCCTGCCTGCCTGCCTTCCCCAGGTCCACCATTTCTCCCTTTCTCTTCCCAACAGTTCTCCCTTCAAGTATCTTTTTCCCTCTTCCTCCACACCACCCCAGGTCCAACTTTTCTCCCTTCAGACTATTGCCCGCCATCTCTCTGTTTCTGGCCATCATCTCTCTGTCATCTGTTTCTGGCCCTATAAGCTCTCTCCCCACATCCAATCTAGCACTTCTTTTAATATCCTCCCCCTCTGTACTTAAAAAAAAAAGTCCAGGAGGCTTCCTCGGCTCAGTATGTTTTTCCCCTTCTCTCTCCCCAATTGCACCATCTCTTTCCCTCTCTCAGACACCCAATTCTCCCTTTCTATTATCTCCCTCACCTATTTTCTGAGCCCACAACTGGGACACGATTGAGGTCTACAAAATCCTGAGTAGTGCAGAACGGATAAAAACAAATTGATTTTTCATCCTTTCAAAAAGTACAAAAGCCAGGAGACACTCAATGAAATTACATGGGAACATTTTTAAAACAAACAGGAGGAAATATTTTTTTTTTACTCAAAGAATAGTTACCGGTATGCTCTGGAACTGGTTGCCAAAGGTGATGTTATAGCAGTTAGTGTAGTTGGATTTAAGAAAGGTTTGGAGAAGTTCCTGGAGGAAGTCCATAGTGTGCTATTGAGACAGACATGGGGGAAGTCACTGCTTGCCCTGGATTTGTGTTTCTGTCAGGTACTGTGATCTGGATTGGCCAATTTCGGAAACTGGGCTGGATGGACCATCGGTCTGACCCAGTATGGCTGTTTTTATGTTCTCTCTTTTGTCACCAGAAAGTTACCTTATTCCCAAATGCGGCCGAGGCCACTCAGGCCTGGAGCAAGGCTTTACTACAACTTTAGCACAAAGTGGCTACTAATGGAGCCACTGTGTTTTTTCTTAATTCCCGTGCAAGTTTAATCATTCATATTAGGGGAACAAGTATATCTTTCAGGATCCACTTCAATTATATCCTTTTCTTGCTGATAAAGGTTTTTCCTGATAAATCATTACCTTTGTGTTAAAGTGTCAACACTGTGCTTAATGTGGGGTTAATTGCGATCAACATGGAAATATGCTGCATTGCTGTAGATATGACCTTTTGTTTCATTTTATCAGCCCCCTTCCTCCCTCCTTTGCTCCCTGTTGCAGACCATAGATGATAAAATAGAACCACTTCCTTGATATTTTCATAGTTTAAATGTTATTAGACATACTGTAGTTTATTTTTTCTTGTTTGTTAGCTGTATATTTGAAATTTCAATGTAAAAAAAGTACATGATCAGATGGAGTCAATCCATAGTGTGGCTACTAAAATCTGACTAAAGTAGCAGATCCAAAATGTTGAGCATGGCCAATTTTTCATGTCATAGGTCCATATAAGTCAGTCTGAGGCGTAGCCTAGTGGTCTGTACAATCTGAAAAAGTTGCGTTTGAACTTCTCTCCCCCTCCCCTATACATAAAAGGACGGGGGTTCAGATTTTTATATTACATATCTTTCGCTCTTGCATAATTCATTAAAGCCTCTCTTTTTGTTTCCAGTGACTTTAGTCACTGCTTTCCAGCGATGGTCAGTGGTCATAAATGGTCAATGACCTTTGTCATAAAGCATATAGGGATCCCCTTTAAAAGATCTAAATAGGTTATTAAAAAATAACTGTTATTGTTCTTTTAAAATTCAATAAAAAATTATTGGAATCAGAAAGAAAAAAATGTTCCAAATAAGAATACGTCATACAATAGACTTAGATCCCTCCATGCATAAATTCACAGGAGGCAGACATCTTTCATTTGAAAGGAAGTTCTGGAAATGAGGGGGCATATAATATTCTAAGAAACAGCCAGAAAAGTTAAAGGTCTTAAAAATATATTGTTTTCTTGACCGGACTAATAGGGATAAATTAGATCAGGGGTGCCCAATACGTCGATCGCGATCGACCGGTAGATCGGGAAGGCAACGTGAGTCGATCGTGGAGCCCATCCCGTGATAGTCTCGTGTTGCCATCCCGATCTACCGGCCGATCAGCCAACAACGCCGGGCATCCAGTTTAGTCTGGTTTTTGTCATTTCAGTGGGGGGGGGGGGGGCGGCGGCGGCAGCAGCCTGAAAAAGAAATCATCCTGGCTAGGGTCGGTGTCATGCTCCAGAGCTTCTACAACCTTCCTATCTGGCCTCTCCCTTCTACTTGCATCCGGCCACACCCTCTGCTCCCCGGCTCTCTTCGGCAACTCAGCAGCAGCGATCGACGCAAGCTTCTGACGTCAGGACCTACCCTCTGCAAGTCCCGCTTGTTTCAACTTCCTTTTTCTACAAAAGTGGGACTCGCAGAGGGAAGGCCTCAATGTCGGCAGCCTGTCTTGATCACCGTTGCTAAAGAGGGCCGCAGGGCAGGGTGTGTGGCAGGATGCAGGTGGAAGGGAGAGGGCCAGATGCAGGACCTGAGGGAGGAGAAGAGAGAGGGGAGGGAAGCAAAAGGAAATATTTCATACCGGGCTGGGCCGGAGTGGAGGGAAAAATTCTGGCTACATGAAAAGGGCGGAAAGCTGAAAATGGAGATAGTGACACAAAGAAGAGAAAGGGTAAGCAGGACCTAAGGATAGAGATACAGAGGAGGAGGTGAAATAGAGACATAGAAGTAATGCTGAAAAAGGGAGGGGGGGAGGAGATAAAGACATTGAAAGGGCAAATGGTGAACATGGGGTAAAGACAAGGACAGAGACAAATGAAGATTCTGAAAAAGTGGTGAGATAGGGAAATGATGGTGATGCTGGAAAATAGGTGGAATGGTAATTCTGACACAGAAAGAAAATGCTGGATCAAGGAGAGATGGGTCTCAGGCTGGATGGAATGGGGAGAAATGCCTGGTTGGCCCGGAACTTCCTCTCCTACGTCATAATTGACGTCGGGGAGCAGAATGCTGGTCAGCACAACGCTTTTGCAGGGAGAGCTTGGGGCGGCGGTGGCTTGGGGGCTGTTCCCTGATGGCGGCAAACCGAGTGGCTTGGGGGGAGGGTAGGGAGAATGAAAGAAAGGGGGCAGGCAGGAAAACAGAAAGAAGGGGGAACAGGGAGACAGAAAGAAAGGGAGGCAAGGAAACAGAAAGAAAAAGTTGGGGGAGAGAATGAGGTCTGGAGGAAAGGAAACATACAGGAGGCTGAAAGAAGGGAAGAAAGATTAGATGCACAGTCAGAAGAAGAAAGTGCAACCAGAGACTCATGAAATCACCAAACAACAAAGGTAGGAAAAATGATTTTATTTTCAATTTAGTGATCAAAATGTGTCCGTTTGAGAATTTATATCTGCTGTCTATATTTTGCACTATGGCTCCCTTTTACTAAACCACAATAGCGCTTTTTAGCGCAGGGAACCTATGAGCATTGAGAGCAGCGTGGGGCATTCAGCGCAACTCCCTGTGCTAAAATCTGCTAGTGTGGTTCAGTAAAAAGGGAGGGAGTATATTTGTCTATTTTTGTATAGTTATTACTGAGGTGACATTGCATAGAGTCATCTGCCGTGACCTCTTTGAAAAAACCCCGGAATATGAATGATAATTAATATTTTCTCTGCCTTTCAGTGTGCTTTGTAGGTTTTTTTTAAAAATTTCATTATTGGTAGATCATTTTGACTTGGTCATTTTAAAAGTAGCTCGCAAGCCCAAAAAGTGTGGGCACCCCTGAATTAGATCCTAAAATGGAGCTGTAAGCCAATCTGTTTTTTTGGAGGGAAACTTCATGCCACTCCTGGCTTTTTGGAAATCTCCTGCCTTTAGACACTTGTAAGTGCTAATTTCAAAAGGAAGAAAACTGGCCTGCAAAAAGATTAGAATGCCATGGGATACAACTTCAAATGACTAGGGCCAGGATTCACTAAGCAAACCGATCGTGTACCGATCGGTTTGCGAGCCCTTAGCGAGCAGATTTCCCTCCAGCCTGATTCACTAAAGTATTTAGCGATCCCCTCCTGATCCGTGCATGCAAATGAGGGAAATGGCATGCAAATTTGGGAGGGCAGCGATTCGCTAAACACTTTAGCTAACACCGATTGGGCTTGCCGATCAGAAAAGAAGCGACTGCTGAAGACCAGTCACTTCTATCCTGGCCGACTCTCCTGCCCTTTAAAACCATGGGCTCACAATGCTTTTTAGCAGAGCAAGCCCGTGGTTTTAAATCCACCACTGACGCTGCCATTGGGCCCGATGCTGCCCACCTAGTCCCTGCAAATAGGACAGGAGGGATGCCAACTCCCTCCTGCCATTGCGAAACCGCCATCGGCCCAGCCCACCCCTCCCCGTACTCTTTAAAATTATGCCATATCTACAACTACTAACCCCCCTCCCAACAAATACCTCTAACCACCCTCCCTCCCCATACTCCCCAAAAAATTTGCCCCGCAGCAGCGTCAAAAATAATTATGGCAGGAGGGTTCCCACTCCCTCCTGCCATCGGTCCCACCCAAAAACTAAGGTAACGGCAGGAGGGATGCCAAATCCCTGATGCCATCCCCCGAATGCCCCTCCCCACCCCTGGTCCCCTCCCTACCCCCCCTCACCGTACATTTAACGGAGCAGGAGGGGTGCTCAATTCCTCCTACTCCAATGCCTCCCGCAACGAGTCTGGGGCCTTAGGCCATGCTCCAGTGCATCGTGTGATGCGCAGGGTGGGGCCTAAGGCCCTGATTGGCTGAGGCACCTCGGTCTCCTCCCTTGGCAGAGGCCTGGGGCGCGTCAGCCAATCAGGGCCATAGGCCCTACCCGGTGCATCACACAATGCACCGGAATGTGGCCTAAGGCCTCAGACTCATTGCCGGAGGCACTGGAGTAGGAAGAATTGAGCACCCCTCCTGCTCCGTTAATGGTACGGGGAAGGGGCATCCGGGGGGGATGGCATCAGGGAGTTGGCATCCCTCCTGCTGTTACCTTAGTTTTTGGGTGGAACTGATGGCAGGAGGGAGTGGGAACCCTCCTGCCATAATTTTTCTAAATGCGGCTGCAGGGCAAATTTTTTTAGGGGGGTTCAGGTCACTTGTTGGGAGGGGATTTAATTTTTTTTTTTTTTTTAAATCGGGCAGCTATTTTGCATATTTAAAACACGCAAAATATCTGCCCGATTAAAAAAAAAAAAAAATTTAAAAAGCCGGCAGAATCCCTGACAGTAGTGACAGGAGGCTGTTTCTCCTGTCACTACTGTCAGGGCTTTAGCGATCCATGCAGTCGGTTGGGGCGTGCCTCCAATCGCCCCCATTTGCATGTAGATGGTTGGCGAATCGGTCGGCCTACCTGCAATCACACATGGATCAGAGGGTTAGTGAATCTAGCCCTAGGATAGGACAAAAAAACTTTCAGACAGTGCCCGTGTTGCTCAATTACTACATCTACTGAAGCTCTGCTTAAAAAGAAAAGCTGCATCCTTTACGCATCTATGTTACCAAAGATTTACTACTACTACTACTATTTATTATTTCTATAGCGCTGAAAGGCGTACGCAGCGCTGTACATTGTAACATAGAGTAGACAGTCTTTGCTCAGAAGAGCTTACAATCTAATTTAGACAAGACATTTCAGGGTTGGGCAGGTTATAGTGGGTATAGGTATCTGACAGCAGTGAGGGGGAGTTTAAGAGTTGAAAGCAGTTTCAAAAAAGTGGGCCTTTAGCTTGGATTTGAACAGGTCACAGAACAGGTAGAAACAGCTTATGTCAATTACAAACTGTACCTTCAAGGTACTAGAAGACATTCTCTGCATAATTTTAAGTTCTCTGAAACCCTGGGGTCAGGGCTGGCCCAACCATTAGGGTGGGGTCAGAACAAAGCAACAAGACCCAACACCCACACAAACTCAAAAGAAGTAACAGGAAGTATACCAGCAAGGAGGGTGGTCAATTTTCAAACTGCTCATTTACCCAGAATATCTGGGAGAGATGGTGTTAAGTGATTAAGACTGCTGGAAGATCATGGGCTAGATTCACGAACCTGCCTGATCGGGACTGACCCATGCCCGATCTGGGCAGGTTTGATGGATTCTCCAAAGTCTAATATGCAAATTGGGGCGATTGGAGGAACGCCCCCATCAGCCGGCATGGATTGCTGGTATGCGATCCCGATGCATGCGCAGACCATCTGTAGATGGTCTGCGCATGAGTCTAGACCCGTCCGAGCCGCGACTTTTTTTTAAACTTTTTAGCCCAAGGGCTCACTGTGCAGGGAAGGGCTGGAGAGGTTTGGGGCAGCAGGCAGGAGAAAATCGGGGCAGAGCAGGGTGGCGATTTGGGGTGAGCAGGCAAGAGAGATCAGGGCGGCAATTCAGGGCGAGCAGGCAGGAGAGATCGGGGCAGAGCAGGCAGGAGAAATCCAGGGAAGAGCATCGGGGCGGCAGGCAGGAGAGATTTGGGGCAGCAGAGATCAGGGCGTGCAGAAAGCAGGGCAGAGAGCAGGGCGTTTGACTGGTCTCCAGCAGTCGCTTCTTGGGTTGATTGGCCAGCCTAGTCGGTTTTAAAAATTTGGTTGGTGAATCGCGTCCCTGTCTACTTTGCTTGCGTTTCTCCTCATTTGCATGCACGGATTCAAAGCGGATCGCAGGAGAGGTTAGTGAATAGTGCAGGAGGGAAATCTGGTCATAAACCGATCGGTTTGCTTTGTGAATCTAGTCCCAAGGAGCCTAAAAGTTAAATGGAGGAGGCACAATGCTGACAGTTTATTTAGTGTGTGTTAATACCCTTGCACTGGCCCTGCCCAGAAGAGCCAATTCACTGAGCAATTCTCTTAAAACTGTTTTAGAAGGGACACCAATTAAATACATGGCACCAATGCAACAGGATACGAGTGATGACAGACTTAAAATATGCAAATATAGAAAATGAAAACCTACTGTTCTGCATCACAATCAAGGCTTTGATTACAGCTGACATAATGGCTCACAGTTGACAAAGCTTCAAGTTAAGGCTCAAGAAACATCCTTGCTTATTAGGGGTGGCCCCTGTTTCCCCATCTTTATTTAAAGGCCTTGCAAAAACAGCTGAAAGCTTGGTTCACTGATCTAACCTAACTACACATTAACATAAAACAGTGTCTCGCAAACTTTTTTGAGCCGGGGTACACTAAACCTAATGTCCCCGGCTTGAGACACCCAGAAGTGCGCTGGGGTCGGTGTGATGACATCATACGCATGTGTGATGATAGCGCGCCAATGTGAGCGCATGCGCAAAGACCCTTCAAACGGGCCTTGCTCTGAGAGGAGAGAAGGAGAGAAGAGCCGGTGGGAAGAGAGAAGAGCTGAAGAGAAGGGCTGGCAGAGAGAAGAGGTGCCGGCGTCAGGAAATTGCTTACAGGGCGTGCCTCTTCGCGCCGGCATCTCTCCTCTTCCCCAGTGTACCGCGGCCCACCTGAAATTTCAGGAGGCACACAGTTTTGCGATACACTGACATAAAAGAACAATTACAAAAATATTCAGACATAAAGAAGAAACCAGTCCTGACTGCATTAAGAACACAAGCATAAAAGGTTACTCAAGGTGGTATATATAAAGTGAATGAAGGCTATAAGAAATTTAATTTGAATACCTGTTGGGGCAGCCATCGGAAAGCAGCGCGGGGCCGAGTAGGAGAGAGTAAAGCTTGCTCCTGATGTCTGTGCTGCTGATCTGTGCGCCGCTGGCCGGGAAATAAGACGAGCGAAGGATATATGCTGGACCACCAGGTTAAAAAAGGGGGCAACACCATCGGACAGATGGGTGGGTGGGTTTAAAAAAAAAGGTGGTGCAGCAGCGGGTGGGCGGGTTTAAAAAGATGGTGCGGCGGGCGGGTTTTACAATGGTTCTGGGGGTAACAAAATTTGTACCTTCACTTCATAAGACGCACCGAATTTCCACCCACTTTTAGGTGGAAAAAAAATTGCGTCTTACGGAGCAAAAAATACGGTAACTTGTCTTCAGCACACCTAACATTTACATGGCCACAGTTACACCAGCCATAGACCTGGTGTAACTGCAGTGGCGTAAATGCAGCAAAGGGACGCAGGGCTTGTATTCTCTGAGTTGTGTGTACTCCTAAGTGGCAGCACCACTCGAGCCCCACCCATGTGAATACCTCCCTTTATTTACATGTTATGCCACACACACATGCACCCTTGCTTAGTAATGCTTCATCACTTTGCTGCCACTTACCCACGTGTAGCATACATTTCCCTGAGACAGTGCTGGGAGTCTGTAAATTTACATGTACAAGTGGCACATTACTATGGAGCACCCAGTTATAGATTTGCCATTTTAGGGCTCCTTTTACAAAGCCGCGTTAGCGGTTTAACGCGTGCTAAACTGCCGGCCACGCTAGACGCTAACGCCAGCATTGAGCTGGCGTTAGTTCTAGCCGCGTAGCGTGGGTTTAGCGCGCGCTAAAAAACTGCATGCACTAAAACCGCTAACGCAGCTTCGTAAAAGGAGTCCTTAGATGCATAGGGGAACACAAGCACAGCATATGTTTTATTAAAACGTTATACCGCTTGTTCTTACGACAGGTCTAAGTGGTTTATAAATATACAAAATTTAGGAAAAGAACTCCATTTAAAACAGGCCAGACCTAATTCCTCTAAAACATACACCCAAGAACTTACATATCTAGATACAATTTACAACATATCTCTTATACTTATGCTAAATTACAGGATGTCTGCTAACAGTCCCGATTTCTCTAGTATATATGAATTAAATCAGATAAAACTGAATCGGCTCCAAATGCTTCCTGAAACAAATGGGTTTTCAACAGTTTTAAAAGCCTTAATATTTTCTTCCAGCCTTATATCCCGTGGTAAAAGATTCCATAAAAATGAAGCAATAAAAAGCTTTCTTTCTAGTAGCTTCCCATTTTACCCTATTTGCCGATGGAAGGACTACCGTAATCTATTATCTTGAACTAGTCTTTAAGCCCGTTACATTAACGGGTGCAAGAATAGATGTGTGTGTGTGTCTGTCTTTCTTTCTTTCTCTCTCTCTCCTTGGCCGCTTTCTGTCTTTCTTTCTTTCTGTCTCTCGCTCTCTTTTGCCGCTATCTGGCTGTCTTTCTTTCTGTCTCTCTCTTTCCTCGGCTGTCCACCACCCCTTGCCTGCTCTCCCTGTCCAGCATCTGCTAGCTCGGGCAGCCTCAGGGCTTTTGCTAGGCCGGCCCTTCTCGTATTATCTAAGTAGGCCAGCCTAGCAAATGCTCCACGGCTGCTGCATTTACTGGTCTGGAGGTGAGAAGAAGCGTCCCAGCAACGGCAGCGCAGGAGTCAAACCGCCACCGCCGTGAGCTACCCCACACACCGCAAATCAAATTCGGCACGGAGGCGCTTAGGGTTTTATTATAGAGGATAGACCTCAAAATTCTTGATGGTGCATAAGGGATCGTCAAAGAATGTAAATAACCAGGTTGCTGTAAGTAAAAAGTAGAGAATTACACAAATTTGTCCTCATCCTCGCAAGAACACAATTTCAGTCCCCGTGAGTTTTGTTGCTGTCCCTGCCTCATTCCTGTAAGCTCTGCCTTAACCGCACAAGCCTCAAATACTTATGATTTTAAAGTGTTTGAGGCTTGTGCAGATGAGGATAGAGCTTGCAGGAATAGGTCAGGGTCAGCAAAAGAACTTGCGGTGATGGGGACAGGGAAAAATTTGTCCCTGTGTCATTCTCTAATAAAAAGCTCTCTGTATCAAAATTAGAGCTTTGCAATTAATTCTATAAAAGTTTGGTAACCAATGAAATTGTAGATAAAGTGGCGTTATTCTATCAAATTTCCTTTTTTGACCCAATATTTTTAATTGCAGCATTTTGAAGTGTCTGCAATCTTTTTAGATAGCACTTTGAGAGACCTCCATATACAGATTATAATAATCCAATCTTGATATCAATGTGTGCAAGTCTTGTTTCTTGAAAGTACCCTCTAACTGCCCACAGAGATCTCAGGGAATAAAATCCTCTTTTAATTAAGGCCAAAACTTAACCCCTCTTTTACTAAGGTGTGCTAACCGATTAGCATGAGCTAAATGCTAACGTGTCCACAGACTAACATGCATGCATTAGCGTTTAGGATTTAAGTGCTGTCTCCTCATTGGGGCATATATAAAAGCCTAGCACTCTTTCTTGTGAAATATAATTTATTTTTCGTTCTTTAAGGTGACTAATAACTTATCTTATTATGGTCTTCTGTTGAAGGGTATCTTAGCCAACATGTTTCACCAAACGGTTTTGTCAAGGATGTGACCCGTGGTCAAAAGGGATAGCGTATAGCTGAATAAGGGGGTTACAGCCTTGACAAAACCGTTTGGTGAAACATGTTGGCTAAGATACCCTTCAACGGAAAACCACAGTAAGTTATTAGTCAGCTTAAAGAACGAAAAATAAATTATATTTCACAAGAAAGAGCGCTAGGCTTTTATATATGCCCCGATGAGGAGACAGAACTTAAATCCTAAAGACAATGAATGGAATGAGTCTTAGGTGGTGTTTCTGAGGGTCTTTAATAGACCAGCATTTCATTGATAAGAATGTGAATGAGAATAGTTGGTGGAACAAGAGAACTACTTGCTCCATAGTTGAAATAGTTACTGAGAGGGTGACACAACATGGTAGATTTGGGGGTGGGGTGCTAGATAAAAAAATTATAACTGCTGTTCTTAATGGGTTATTTTTTTGTTTATTTGTTGTTAATCAATCAGTGACCTTATCTAATTTAACTGAAATGGATGAGTAACTGGAGGGTGTGTGTGAGCCAAGTGGAAAAAATGAGCTGATTGTCATCTGCATAGATTAAAAAAAAAAATAAAGTGAACCCTGATGGGGAAAATGAAACTATGGGCTCCTTTTACAAAGCCGTGGTAGCTTTAACGTGCGTGACTTTTAATCGCATGCTAACCCCCGCGCTAGCTGAAAAACTACTGCCTGCTCAAGAGGAGGCGGTAGTGGCTAGCGCATCCGGCAGTTTAGCATGCGCTATTATGCGCATTAAACCGCTACCACGGCTTTGTAAAAGGAGCCCTATATGTTGCTAAATGCAGGGGTCACTATGGGCTCCTTTTATTAAGGTGCGCTAGCGTTTTTAGCGCGCACTAAACCCACGCTACGCGGCTAGAAGTAACGCCAGCTCAATGCGTGTGACAATTCAGCGCGCGCTAAGTGCATGCCAAAACCGCTATTGCAGCTTAGTAAAGGAGCCCTATGTGCACTCGATGGATACCTGGACTGTTCTTTCCAAGAAATTGTCTGTCTAAGGGGGAGAAGGACGGGCCTGGATCCTGGTGTTTGTTATTTGCTCCTTCGGGGAGGGGGGAGAGTGGTGAGGGGAAGGAGGGATGATTTTCAGTTTGCGGGGAGGGGTGAACTGTTATATGGGCAGGGGGCTGAGGGGGATCATACCTCTCAGCCTGGGGACAAGGGGAAGACAATTGTTACTGCACTGTTGTTAATTGTATGGCGTTGATTCGTGGCTTTATGGTTATATGTTCTGTTCCTATGGATGTTGAAAAGTGTTTATTTGTTTTGAAAACTTCAGTAAAAATTTTAAATAGTTAAAATTTAAAAAAAAGTTAACCCAAGAGACTGTAATAGAAGGGTAAGTGGGGACAGGAAGATGTTAAAAAGTATTGGTCCAAGGACTGAGTAGAGTGGAATTGTTAGATGTGTAGCTAGGAAGTCAGACTTTTTTTTACAGGTGCAGGTCAGACTTTTTTTTACAGTCTGAGCCCTGAAAATGGCAAGAGATGGATCAGAAACAAGTACCGGTATGCGTATTTTATCCCACATTCATATTGTATGAGTGTAGGTCTTCTATATTTCAGTGGGGAATAAGACATCTTATAGTGGAATCTAGCAAGTAAAATGTACAACTACTGGACTGCTGGTTCAGTATTGCCTTGATAATAGCCTGTATGTATAAATGGCAGAGACACAAGGTAGATTACGATCCTGAAGTGGAAGATTTAAGCCTTGTGGACAGTAACTTTAAACTGATTTTTTATTTTTACTTTACCTTTTTTTTATTTTTACCTTTTGGTTTAGTTGGTCTTGGTTTAATTTGGTATGTTGTGTTAGCTTTTATTTTGGGGGCATATTTTATATTCTATATTTAATATTTATATTAGTTTTTATATTTTATATCTTATGTTTATATTCTACATTTATAGTTAGATTTTAGTTTGGTTTATATATGATTTGAGAGGGGCTGTGTGGATAGGCATAGAGCAGTGGTCTCAAACTCGCGGCCCGGGGGCCACATGCGGACCCCCAGGTACTATTTTGAGGCCCTCGGTATGTTACCATTGTTCTGGAACATTGCCTGCCTCACTGCTGTAACCTCACACAAGTGCTTTCCTGCATCTATACGGTTCATAGTCTTAAGCACGCGCCGACAAACGAGCGCCAACAATTCAGCGCAAGACTTCAGCGTGCCGCAGGAAAACCTTATTTTAAAGGGCTCTGACAGGGGGTGTAGGTAGGGAACCCCCCACTTTACTTAATAGGGATCGCGCTGGCGTGGGGGGGGGGGGTTAGGGGGTTGTAATCCCACATTATACTGAAAACTTAACTTTTTCCCTATTTTTTAGGGAAAAAGTTAAGTTTTCAGTATAATGTGGGGGGTTACACCCCCTACACGGCAGCGCGATCCCTATTAAGTAGAGTGGGGGGATTCCCCACACACACACCCCGTCGGAGCCCTTTAAAATAAGTTTTTCCTGTGGCACGCTGAAGTCTTGCGCTGAATTGTCGGCGCACATTTGTCTCATCACCGTAAAACTCTATAGTTTATAAATCTTTCCTTAATTGCTTCTGATAATTTCAGTTATACACAGCTGAAAGCAGTGCAACATGCAGAAAGTGAAAAACTATAACGGATTTTACCTCGTGTAAAGTTGTCATTTCTTTAATAAGACATTAACTATTTTTTCTGCGGCCCTCCAAGTACCTACAAATCCAAAATGTGGCCCTGCAAAGGGTTTGAGTTTGAGACCACTGGCATAGAGTGAATGTGATTTGAGATTAGTTCAGGAGGATGCATTGTAACACCATGTCAACAACCCATGTAATTAGCTCCGGTTTTGTTACACCACTACAGACGCCCATGATTTGTGACACTATTGGAAAGCTAATGTAAATGCTCAGATTTGACTGTTCCACTACTAATGACTGTTCCAGTCATTAGTAGTGGCATATAAGCTTGAATAAACACTAATAAACGTATCTGTTAAGCAGACTGGATGAACCACACAGGTCTTTTTATCTGCCATGATTTACTATGTTACTATGTTTACTCTTTCCAAAAATACATGGACTAAGAGGAACACAATGAAATTCCTAAGTAGTAAATTTAAAACAAATATGAGTCGAGTTTCTTTCATTTGAAAGGAAGCTCAGGAATGAGAGGGCATATGAAGTTGAGGTGATAGTATTTCCTTAGATTACTCCTGAGCCTTTTTTACAGAAAGAGTGGTAGATGCGTGGAACAGTCTCCCAGTAGAGGTGGTGGAGACAGAGACCGTCTCTGATTTCAAGAAAACCTGGGATAGTCACATGGGATCTCTTAGAGAGAAGAAGAGATAACGGTTATTGCGGGTGGGCAGACTGGATGGACCATTTGGCCTTTATCTGCCATCATGTTTTTATCTATTTACCCGTGTCCTCCCAAAAGAGTCCAGAACGGGTTAGAGGAGTACATTCATAGTATGTATAGGAAGGACAAATTTTTAGTGAGACATACAGACTTTAAAGCAGGGGTGTCCAACCTGCGGCCCAGTGAAGTATTTTGTGCGGCCCCTGTCAAGGACGATGCAGTGTTTTCCTCTGCTGCTCCCAGATGTTTACCGTCTTGCTGCAGAGTAGCCCCAGAAACATTTTTTTTGACCAATGTGGCCCAGTGAAGCCAAAAGGTTGGACACCCCTGCTTTACAGCATTTACAGCAAAGGGGTTTAGATTACAGCAAGTACAGTACAGACATAACATGCAGACTTACAAATACAGACTTAGGGCTCCTTTTACGAAGGAGCATTAGCGGGTTTAACACGCGCAACTTTTCATCACGCGCTAACCCCCACGCTAGCCGAAAAACTCCCACCTGCTCAAGAGGAGGCAGTAGCAGCTAGCGCGACCGGCAGTTTAGCGCGCATTATTACGCGTGTTAAACCGCTAACGCGCCTTCGTAAAAGGAGCCCTTAGTGGACATAGGGTGGTTTAAATTGCAGCATTTTCAGTATAGATATACTTGGAAGTGAAATAGTTTTTCTTTGCAGGTGGGTGCATCTTTGTTGTCCGAGAATGTGGTAGTAATTCAGGTTATATTTGCGGTGGCATGCGAGCTTTAGCGAGATTCCGTTTGGAAAGCTTCCCCCCCCCCACACACACTTTCTTAATGGTGTTATTAGCATCCATTTCAATGCACTTTGCGACCATGTCTTCTCCTGTGTGCACTGATCAGCAAGTAATGTCTGGCGGTAACCTTGTGGTGAAGCTCAAAGTAGCTCTCTGCATCGGCCCCTTGGAAAGCTGAGCATGCTTTCCCCACTTGTTGGTTTGGTTTTATTAATATTTGCTGTACTACTTTTACTATGGTAGGTCAAAACAATTTACAAACTATAAAAAAATATACTTAAAAGAAAATAACTACAAAATTAAATAGAAAAGCCTACAATAGTCATACCAGGCAAAGCAGGAAGATAGAAAAAGGGGCATCAAGAATAAAAGGAATTAGGAATCAATGGTCACTGTATCAGTTTAACAGGTTAGCAATCTAGACTCCAAAAAGCCTGACTAAAGAGTGCACAGTTACAGGATCCGAGGTAACATGGTTTTACTAAAAGTAAATCATGCCAAACGAATCTGATTGAATTTTTTGATTGAGTGACCAGAGAATTAATCAAGGGCAATTAAACTAAAGGAAACTAACCTTTAGAAGGTAAAAAAAACAACAACCCACAAACACCTCCCTACAAATGAGGGCAAAAACCCTTAGGTCAACTACTGAGTTCACATAATGATCAAATTTAGACCGCCTGAAATGGACAGATTTTCAAAATTTGTGAGAATTTTTAGCAAAAAAGTCAAAATTCTTATCTTAAAACCATCGTCATGTTCTCAAGTCCTGGAAGGCTCACAAACCCTCTGCCTTTCATCCATGAAATCCAACACGTGTAGAGAATATGCCACAGTTCTGTAACTAGCTCTGCTCTCAACAAAAGCCCGTGCATTACCTTGTTTCGCACAAAGGCTGCGTCAGGAGAATATCAAATCTCGCTTCCAAACGCTCACTGTCACTGGACACAAAATTGTGTGTTTAAACGCCGAGCAAAGTGGTATATAAAACATAGCAAACTTTACTGTATTGGAAAAATCTTTAATACAGTTGGCCCTGGACAATGAGCGTTTGGAAACGATATCAGATATTCTCCTGACACAGCCTTTGTGCGAAACATGGGCTCTTGTTGAGAGCAGAAGTTGGTTCATAGTCTTAAGCACACGAGGACAAAGGCGCGCCAACAAACGAGCGCGGACAATTCAGCGCAGGACTTCATCGCACCGAAGAAAAGCCTTCTTTTAAAGGGCTCCAACGGGGGGTGTTGGTGGGGAACCCCCCCACTTTACTTAATATTGATTGCGCTGGCGTTGGGGGGGGGGGAGTTGGAGGGTTGTAACCCCCCACATTATATTAGAAACTTAACTTTGCCTTAAACTCTCCAGTAATCATCTGATTACTGGAGAGTTTAAGGGCACTTTTTTGTAATTTAATCATGCTCAAAATAGGTCTAGACAAAACTATCTTAATTTTTGCCCCAAAGTTTTAGGTTTTGTTCCATTATGGCAGAAAAACATCTAACTTTAGGAATGCCCAAGTCCCGCAAAAGCACGTCCCCAACACACCCCTTTGAAATTTGGATAAACTGCAGAGAAAGGCATCTCAAATCAGTTTTGAAAATTTCAACAGATGCTTTATAATATTTTTCAGACATTTTTCTCTTTTGAAAATGAGCTCTGTGTTGTTTAATTACTGCAGTTGAGATCTTAACTTTGCTTTACCCTTGCCTTAGGAGTTGTACATTAAGCTTCAGCTTAAGCCTCCAGGAGGAATGCCCACTCCTTTCTGCCTGAACCCTTGAAGCACCCACCCCCAAAAAAATGTCTGCGGCAGGAGTGCCCCATCATCCCCCAAATTTCCTTAAGAATCCCCTGCCAACCCTCCCCGAACACCCCCCCCCCCGTACCTGAGACCTAAGACTCCGATTGGCCCAGGTGCCTAAGGCCCCTCCCTGGTGCATTCCAGGATGCACTAGAAAGGGGAAGGCCTGCCATTCTGTGCAGGCGGGCCTGCAGGCAGTGGGCATCTATCTTGCCAGCCATCAAAGAAAGGTACAGGGAGCGTTTGGGGGATGATGGGGGCCCACGGCAGGAGGGAGTGGGCATCCTTTCTGCCCAGGGATGTCTCGGGGGGGGGAGGGGGCTAGCTGCAGGAGGGAGTGGGCATCCCTCTTAACGGCCAACTTTGCAGGGAAGACGGGTTTCCTGCAGCAACCCTAAACTGAGCGCCGCAGGGAGATTCCCTTGTGGCAATTAGCTGAATGGCAACACAATTCTGTAACCGGTACCTGTGTCATGGACGCCATCTAGAGAATCGGGGTGGTTAGGCATCTGTCCATGAAGACAGATGCGACTCTATATAGGTTGCCGATGTGCGGTTCTCAAAAGCCGCTTAGGTGGCTGCTGAGACTGGGTATACTATACAGAATCCGGCCCTAAATGCCTCCAGTTCCTAACAAATTTGTGTTGCAAGAAGTATAAGATTATGCTGAATAAGGGATGTAGCATATGTTATAAGTTAAAGACTGTTACTCAAACCCAACAGTTAGTCAAATATTACCCACTCCACACTACTTGTCACAAATGCCACTTCATCCAAGGACAACATATTAACATATCTTTCACTGTCTTATAAAACTTCTGTCTACAATCTCCTTCACTTTCTAAAAATAAAGTAGCACAGATCTCAGTTCACCAGAATATCAAAAAGCATTGAATCATCTATATTTAATAACCCTTTGCCCCTGAAAAAAACCCCGACATTTTCAAGCAGGTCACAATATTTTGTATGCCATTTCTTATTTATAGCTCGGATTCAGCTGGTTCTTCTGGCTCCTATTTCAGATTTTGTGCAGTATGTAAAAACTCAGTCTCGTTAAGGAAATGACTTTTTTTTCAGGTCTGTATTTAGGAGGAGGAATTGGGGGAGGGGTGACGAGACTACACATTTTCCTTCCCGTCTCCCAGCTGGATACAGGGTCATTTCTGTATGAAACGTGGCGTTGGGCTGGAAGTTTGGAAGTTAAGGGGGGGGGGGTGAAGAACAAGGAACCCTTTTCAGTGAAAATTCACGTTGGGATGGGGAGGGGGGCCCTGATGAGCTGCGGCTCGGGACAGTGGCGCAGAGCTCAGCAAAAGGCCGAATTCCTCAAATGCTCAGCCCCGATTGCAGGAGGGCTCTCAGCCGGCCAGAACGTCGGGGGAAGAAGAAACAAGGGAGAGTAGGAGGCACTTCCCGCGGGGTCCCAACAAGCAGGGGAAAAGGGGAGGGGGGAAGAGAAAAAAACAGAACATTTCGAGAGTTAAGGCTATTTTGTTTTTATTCGGGGGGAGGGGGGGTGGTTGTGGACGGACGAAGGACTAACAACTGCTGAACTTCCTTTTCAATTAATAGCCTTTCTGATTTGCACAAATAAAAGCAATTAGAGAAAGGAAGTCAGACCAGGCCACGGAGGGAAATGAACTGAAGTTTTACAATTACTTGTTATGTCTGCCAGACCTTTATCCCCTGTCTAACACTGCCCCCTCCCCCCACTCTCTTTTCGGCTTTGATTTCTGGCTTTTAACAATTGCACATTTAAAGAACTTAACCCCCCTCCCCCTTCTCCAGTTGCAGAACTACTTTTGGGTACAAGTTCAGGGACAGTCCCGCCTGCAGATTTCAGCTCCAGGCCAGCTAAGGGCAGTTTGTAGCTCCTGGAGGCCCTGGGCAATTATTTTGTTTGCAACCCCTCAACGCCAGCCCTATTCAGCTCGTCTAATATGGGAGGCGAACTTTACAAAACTCTGCTTTCATGGTTGACGTATCATTCCCACTCATGATGGGATGCAAAGGGAGTCACACCAAGTTCAGCCATACCCCCCTTTCCTACTTCTGTGATAATTGTTTTAACATTCCGGATGCACCCAGCCTCCTCCCCTCCAAATTTTTATACCCTCGAACGTAAGTTTATGCTGCTCCATCTGCCGAAGCACAGAGCCAGGACTCCTCCGACGGCCATATCCAAGTACTTACGGTAAGAAGCAACTTCCTGGAGAATGGGGGAGGGGGGAATGCCGACCTCATCCCAACTCAAATAGACGCCTGGTGCAGGGACAGGCGAGCAAACAGCTAGTCTCACCTCGAACATGAGTCCGATGAGGATGCACACCACGATGCAAAAGCCGATGTCGGCGTGATTGTGGATGACAAACTCCTGGCTGAAAAGTGGGTAACTTTTGGTCCTCCTACGGAAAGCCATGACCCAGGCCGACTTGTCCCGGTGCAGGAAAACCCCGGTCTTGTCTGTATACACTAGATCTGTTCTCTGCTCAAACTTCAGCTTCTTCCTTCAGCCAACTTCTGCAGCCCTGGAGCAGGCGCAGCAGTACATGCCTCTAATTTAACCCTTTTCCTGCCAGATCAGCCCATAACCAATGCTTTTACTAAGAGCTGCTGGCTATTTTTTTTCTCTTTTGCTAGATCTGGTCTGGTTTTAGGGTGGGGACCCTTTAAGGGGCGATCCGCTCCCGCCTCTACCCCGACGAGGGCAAGCACCGACCCTTTTACCTTAATAGGAAGTGAAGACTGCCGGGTGTGGGAGCTGTAGCCTTTTTTGTTGTTCTTTTGAAATATTTTGGGGGTTGTGGTTGGATTTCCATATTTTAGTGAATTTATGCCGGTTTTGTTTTAGGAGAAACTGAGCAAGGTTGCTGGTGTAAAGAGGGGCAGATCAGAGGGGAGGCTGGAGCAAAAATGTTTTTAGACTAAGGGCTGAGCCAAAAGTAGCAAAAGATCGAGTTTGTGGGGCCTAGGTAAAAATAAGATTCTCTGGATCGTCAAAGTACCACTTTGACGAGAGTGTAATTTTTCTTTGGTAGCCCTGTTTGTTTTGGTATGAGGCAAGCCCCCATGCTGCCCTAATATGTCTGTCTCTTTGCCCTGTCCGACTCCCTGACCTGCAGTTCTCCACCTCTGGAGGTGGGACTAAGCAAAAGAGGATAGAGCAGGTCTTTGCTTCTAGGAGGGCTGTATCCACCTGTTCTCCATGGACAAGCAGTATAAGTCAGCCACACTTTTGGTGACGTCATCTACGTTCCAATTCAGAATTGCTCTCCCAGAGCTCAGGTGAGGTTTTTGGGAGTCTTATCTGAGCATGTGCAGGTAGCCCTATATATACCTGTGCTGGCCCTCACTAATCCAGTTTAGTTCATCCGCCCTTCCCAAATGGACGGATCACGCTCTCTATTCAAAAAGAAAAGGAAAAGAAAACGATGGCAGAAAGAACAGAGAAGCCGGCAACAAAACTGGGTTTCAAGAAATGCCCGGACTGCAAAAGGAAAATGAGCTCCACGGACCCCCACAAGGTGTGTGTCCGTTGCCTTGGGGAAGCTCACCTCATGACTGCTTGCCCTCTATGTCTAAAAATGTCTCCGAGGGCTCGAAGAAACCGGCTCCAATCCCTACAGAACCCGGGAGAAGACCAACGGAGGAAGGAAAAAACCCAGCCAAAAAATGCACAAGGAACCCCTCCGGCACACCCGACTCCAACAAGAGCTTCCCCGGGACTCCAAGCCGCAGACCCGACTTACCTGCAGCCTGAAGATGCCCAACAACAGCAAGGCAGACTGCTCCTGAAGTTGTCCGGCCTGCTAAAAGCCTCCCCAACGACTGCCCCGAGGATCGGGCCACTGTCTGGCCTGCCGAAAGTCTCCCCGACGGCTGCCCTGAGGATCAGGCCACCTGTGGGAGCACAAACCGCAACAGCAGCGGCCAAGGGTCTCCTATCCCCTCCGCCTGCTTGCTCCAGTGCGCCGACACAGCACGGCGCCATGCTGCGTGCAGCCCGTAACCAACGGCTGCCCCAACTCCAGCTCCCGATGACGTCAGCACGCCGGGATCCACCTCCTTAAAGGCACCAAAAAGTAGCACAGCCTAAAGACAGTGCTTTTTTAAGCATGACTGCTGACTCTGCCCATCTACACAGCCAAGACACAAGAAACAAGCACCAAAATTGCAAAAGTAGAAGAAGGAAGCGATACAGGACAACTTCCGCCTCCTCCTCCACCTCTTCCTCCTCCTCTGCCTCGTCACAGACACCACCATGGAGCCAGGAACAGGGGCAGGTCTCGCCAATGGGAGGACCACACACACATCGCCAGTGCCCCCGACCAACCAGCCGCCACCATGGACCACCAACAACTACTCAATCTATTCAGATTCATCTCACAACAGCTGACAGGAAATCCCGCACCAAATGCAGAACAAGTGCAGCAACCATCACCGGCAGGGAGGCATGGAGCAGAGACAGCGGCATCACACTCACCGGCCACAGGCGGCTACGCCTCCGACCACAGTGAGTGCTACCAGCAAAGCTACGCTTCAACAAAAAGCAGCCCACATACATCAGCAACCAGGGAGACCCCAGACACAGAGCCTGTGACTAGGACATCAGAGTCTGATACTCCCGCAGAAAACCTCACCTATCCCAAGTTGCTCCAGAAGGTGGTCACCCAGCTAGCACTTACTCCAACACCGGAGCCAGAGGCGACAAACGAAACACCGGGACTGCTAAAATACCTGAAAGTGCAAAAAGCCACAGCGACACTACCAGCTCACAAGCTGCTTACTAGATCACCGGGATGAGATCTGGAAGACCCCAATGTCAGGCACCGCTGTGTCCAAAAAACTAGACCAAAAATACCAAATCAGTGAGGCACCAGACTTTGACAAACCACAGCTCCCTCACCAATCTATCATAGTAGAATCTGCACTCAAAAAAGCTAAGAGCAACCGCCCTCATGCCAACGACCCCCAGGCAAGGAACACAGGACCTTGGATTCCACCGCTAAAAAGGTCTACCATGGCTCCATGCTAAATGCAAAAATTGATACTCACTTATTCCACCTTATCCTGTACAACGATGCCCTCCGGAGGAGAGTAGCGGAAACCTTGGACACGCTACACCTGGAGGGAAAAGCCTGCATAGCTCACGTACTGCAGGATATGGAAGAATGCGGAAAACATATGATAAAAGCGACCTTTGACGCATTCGAAACCTTGACCTGTACAGCTGGAGTAGCCATAGCAGCCAGTCGCCTGGCATGGCTACGAGCCTCGGGGCTCTGAGAGGATACCCATGAGCGTATCGCAGACGCGCCATGCTCAGGGGAGAACTTATTCAGAGACAAAGTGACGGAAGCAGTGGACAAAATGAAGGAACATTGCACTACTCTCCAAATCCTCTCTTCAGATGGCCTTATAAAAGCTGCGGCACCAAGACGGCACAACACCAACCAGTACCGCCGACACAACACCAATGTAAGGCGGTATGACAGCCAGACCAGATGGCTGTCACAGACAGAAAGCACAACAGCCCAGCGCCCATTACCAGCAAAGGCAGCGCCAGAGGGAACGAAAACAGCACAAGCCAACCACTTCTACCGGCACGAAGGCGGGGGCCCAGCTTTTGACTCATCAACAGCGCCCCCCACCCCAGTAGGGGGGCCCACCTCTCTGTTTTCCACGAGGCCTGGGAAAGGATAACAACAGACAAATGGGTGCTGCGAATCATAAAAAATGGATACCGCATCAGATTCCACACCCACCCACCTTCCAACCCACCAAAAAGAAACTGCAGGGAACCGCAGCCAGAACTCATCTCCAGAGAGATAAAAGCTCTCCTCCAAGCAAGAGCAATAGAGCCAGTACCCAGGTCACAGCACAACCAGGGATTCTACTCCCATTATTTTCTCATCCCCAAGAAGACGGGAGGGTTCAGAACCATCCTAGACCTACGAGGCCTGAACAAGCACGTAGTCAAGGAAAAATTCCTTATGCACTCCCTGGGGATAATCCTACCATTAATTCAAAAAGACGACCGGCTGGCCTCTCTGGACCTTCAAGATGCGTATTCACACATCCCTATGCATCCCTCCCAAAGAAAGTTCCTACGATTCAGGACCCTAACTCAGCACTTCCAATACCGGGTCCTACCCTTCGGACTCTCCTCTGCACCGAGAGTCTTTACAAAGTGCGTCACCGTAGCAGCGGCCCACCTCCGCAGAGCGTCATATGCGCGTGTTCCCTTACCTGGATGACTGGCTGCTGGTGGGCCCATCAGCCTGGCAAACGGCAGCAGAAGTCAATACAACGATGTCACTCCTGCAATCCCTGGGTTCCTCATAAACACAAAAAAATCAGTGCTACAACCTACACAATAAATAGAATTCATAGGGGCAAGGATCTGCACACCCCTGAATGCAGCTTTTCTGCCCCACTCAAGGGGACAAGCAATACAAAAACTGGTTCAGCAAATATCAGAGTCATACACAGTCACAGCAAGAACAATACTATGCCTCCTGGGCCATCAAGCAGCCTCCATACACGTTGTCCCACTCGCCAAACTCCACATGCGACCCCTCCAGTGGTTCCTCAGAAAGAATTGGAACCATCACACACAGCCCCTGTCTCACAGAGTCACAATGGACCAGAAAACCCGCAACAATCTCAAGTGGTGGACACAACAGAATTTGTACAGGAGCAAGATTTTCCAGCAGCCACAACACCAACTGACACTCACCAAAGACGCCTCAAAACAGGGGTGGAGAGCCCACCTCCTCCATCTGAGAACCAAGGGCCCCTGGTCACCATCAGAGGCCAAACAACACATCAACCTGCTGGAACTCAGGGCAATTGGGAATGCCCTACAAACCTTTGCCCCTTGGATCTCCAACAAGATCTTACTGACAATCAGGTGGCAATGTTTTATATCAACAAGCAGGGAGGCACAGGCTCACTCACCCTCTGCAGGGAAGCCCAGAAAATCTGGACATTCGCCATATCAACCAATACTCTCATCCACGCCACCTATCTCCCGGGCCTGAACAACGCCCTGGCGGACAGCCTCAGCAGAAAGCTGGACCCCCACTAATGGTCCCTCCATCCAGAGGTAGCCCAGGATCTCTTCCACAAATGGGGCCTCCCCACAAGAGACCTCTTCGCCGCAGAGGACAACAAGAAGTGCCCTCAATTTTGTTCCAAAAGACCGGCACGATACAGTCAAACCAAGGACACTTTCTCCATACATTGGGGGAAATGCCTGCTCTATGCCTTTCCCCCCATACCACTCATCCACAGAGCGCTACAGAAGATCAGGCAGCAGGCAAGTGTGGTTCCCCTTCCTACATCAACTGTCGGCACGGCCGCCAATCAGCCTGCCGCTGCGACCGGACCTCATCACCCAAGACCAGGGACAAACTCTACATCCCAGACTGAAAATACTAGCAGTGACAGCATGGATGTTGAAAGGCTAATCCTGGACCCCTTCCACATGTCAACCGGGGTGACTGAGGTACTGCTAGCAGCCAGGCGCCCGGCAACTAGAAAATCATACATACTCAAGTGGAAAAGATTCCACACATGGTGCGCCTCGAAAGGAGAGCACTCACCTGCCAGGTCCCAGCAGTACTCCAGTACCTACTCGACTTACCCATGACAGGCCTCAGAACATCCTCCATAAGGGTCCACTTGAGCACTATATCAGCGTTCCACAACCACATCAAGAACATGACCCTAGCCACACACCCGCTAGTGTCCAAGTTCATGAAAGGACTTATCAACCTGCACCCTCCAGTATGCCGCCCACCGCCAGCATGGGACCTGGGCATCATCCTCCGCAGGTTAACAGTGCACCCATTCGAGCCATTAGAGGATGCGCCAATCAAATTCCTCACCTGGAAAGTAGTCTTTCTAATTGCCATTACATCAGCAAGGCGCATCAGCGAGCTACAGGCCCTGGGGACATACCCTCCATGCACACAGATCCTTCATGATCACGCAGTGCTGAGAACTCACCCAAAGTTCCTACCAAAGGTAGTCTCACCTTTCCATGTAAACCAATCGATAGTGCTCCCTTCCTTCTGCCCAGGACCACATGCCAACAGCACGGAACAACTCCTACATACCTTGGACTGCACCCGTGCACTTCGCCTATACATTCAACGAACACAACCCTGGCGAAAGGCAGTGCAACTATTCGTCTCCTTTGACCCCAACAAACCAGGAACACCAGTGGGGAAACGCACTACAGTATATCCAACTGGATCTCAAACTGCATTGCCTTCTGCTACGAGCAGGAGGGAGTATCTCTTGAGGAAAAGGCCACAGCACACCAACTAAGAGCCATGGCCGCAACATTGGCAAACCTCAGCAACACGCCACTTCAGGACATTTGCAGAGCAGCCACATGGTCTACCCCACACACCTTCACCACACTATTGCCTGGATCGCCCGTTGCAGACCTCCAATGACTTTGGCCTCAACATATTACGCATGGTGACCAAAACAGACACCAATACCTGGACTAGCTGAACAGGACTATTATCCTGAATTAGATAGAAGAGACTGTTAGACAGCTTATACTCTGCCATGTTGGCATGCACGTGTTAGCACAATTTGCACAGTTTGCTTTTTGCACAATAAAAAAAAAAGGTGTTACTCAAACACCACGTTGGTGATGTATATTAGTTATAATTGTTATCTGTTATTGAGATACATAATCTACCATGTTGGCAGATTAAAAAAAAAAAAAAGAAAGGGAGTGTTGGTCAAGTTCTAAGGACCAAAATAAAGTTCCTATTGTTTACAATGCATAACCTCGGACTGGTCTCAGTAATTGGGGTTTTGTCTCTGTCCCTCACCTGATATCTATGCAGCCTCACCTCTCAACAGCGAGGTAGCAGGGACGCAGAGGGGACCATCCCCGACAGGGACCCCGTCCTTTTACACCCTCTGCACCCCGCAGCTGGAGAGTCACCAAAAGTGGGGCTGACTTATATTGCTTGTCCATGGAGAAAGCAAAGTTACTTACCTGTAACAGGAGTTCTCCGTGGACAGCAGGATAAGTCAGCCACACTGACCCTCCCTCCTCCCCTATGGGTGATGCTGCAATAAGACTCAAGCTAGGGAAATCACTAGATTAGTGAGGGCCAGCACAGGTATATATAGGGCTACCTGTACATGCTCAGATGAGGCTCCCAAAAGCCTCACCTGAGCTCTGGGAGAACAATTCCGAATTGGGAACGTAGATGACATCACCAAAAGTGTGGCTGACTTATCCTGCTGTCCACGGAGAACTCCCATTACAGGTAAGTAACTTTGCTGATCCAGCCTCCTGTTTCCAGGAGGGCAGCATCTACCTGGATCCAGCTCCTTTTTTTTTTTTTATCTAGGAGGGTTGCATCCATCTAGATTCAGCTCCCTATATTTCCAGAAGGGCTGCATCCACCTGGATTCAGCCCTCTTTTACTTCCAGAAGGGCTGCATCCACCTGGATTCAGCCTTCTTTTACTTCCAGAAGGGATGCATCCACCTGAATCCAGCCCCCTTTGTCTCCAGAAGTGGTGCATCCACCTAGATCCAGCCCCTTTTGCTTCCAGAAGAGCTTTATATATCTGGATCCAGCTTTTTTTCTCTAGGGAGGGCTGCATCCACTTGGATCTTGCTTTCTTTTCTTCCAGAAGGGCTGCACTCATCTAGATCTAGCCCCCTTTAGGAGGGCTCTATCTGCCTGAATCCAGTCCCCTTTGCTTCCAGAAGTGGTGTATCCACCTGGATCCAGCCCTCTCGAGACTACGACAGGAACTCATGGCAGCCATTTTGGATGAGTGATCTGCATGGGGCAGGCGTGTAGGAAGATTTTTCCTGTCCCAAAAGACTGCTAAACCACCAGGTAAGGTCCGGGGAGGTCCAGGAGGTGGGGGTGATTACGGTTTTAGGAAATCATGAATAATCGAAATCGTGAGTCCTAAAACCGTGAATCGGGAGGGGGGAGTATATTTGCTTTCTTAGCAACCGCCGCACATTGAGCTGAGGGTTTCGACGTATCCTCAACAATTACACCTAGATCCTTTTCCTGGGCAGTAACTCCTAACACAGAACCCAGCATCACATAGCTATAGTTCAGGTTCCTCTTTCCCACATGCATCACTTGACGCTTGCTCATATTAAACGTCATCTGCCATTTTGACACTCAGTCTTCCAGTCTCACAAGGTCCTCTTGCAATTTTTCATAATCCTCTTGTGATTTAACAACTTCATGTCATCAGCAAATTCAATTATCTCACTAGTTATTCCCATCTCTAGATCATTGATAAATATGTTAAAAAGCAATGGTCCCAACACAGACCCCTAGGGAACCCATTTACTTTTCTCCATTGAGAATATTGATCATTTAAACCCACTCTCTGTTTTCTGTCTTTCGACCAATTCTCAATCCATAAAAGGATATTACCTCCTATCCAATGACTTTCTAATTTCTAAAGTCTTTCATAAGGTACTTTGTCAAATGCCTTTTGAAAATCCAAATACACAATATCAATCGGTTCACCTTTATCCACATGTTATTCACCCCTTCAAAAAAATGTAGTAGATTGGTAAGGCAAGATTTCCCTAGACTAAAACCATGTTGGCCTCCTGTCATTAATCCATGCTTACATATATGTTCTGTCATTTTGTTCTTTATAAAAGAGTCAACCATTTTGCCCAGCATTGATGTCAGACTCACTGGTCTATAATTTCCCAGATCATCTTTGGAACTCTTTTTAAAAATTGGCATCACATTGGCAACCCTCCAGTCTTCCGGTACTATGCTGGTTTTTAAAAAAACACTACAAATTATTTTAAAGAAAACTTACAGCTTCCTTTGCTTCCAGAAGAGCTGTATACACCTTGGATCCAGCTTCCTTATGTAGGAGGGCTGTATCCACCTAGATCTTGTTTTCTTTTCTTCCAGAAGGACTGCACCCACCTGGATCTTGCGCTTTGGTCTTCCGGCATAGCTCTTGAGTGCTCAGCTTTGCTGAAGTGCGGTTCTTCAAATGTAGTCCACTTGATGCTTTTGCAGTCACAGAAACCCTCTACTATGGCTTCTTATGCTAAAGTCTGGAAGGCTTTCCATCAGTGTTGTGCTAAGGACCAGGTGGAGTCTGAGAGGGCTCTCATTTTGGTGATCCTAGAGAAGAGTTTAACAGTGGCTTCCCTTAAAATTCAGGTTGCAAGCCTTTCGTGCTTCAGAGCACACAGAGGCTCTAGTTTGCTTACTGCTCATCCAGATGTGAACAGATTTATGAGAGGGGTGCTTCGTTTGTGGCCTCCCTAGTGTCCTCCTTTCCCTTCATTGAATCTTAACATCATTCTTCAGGGCCTTGGGGAAGCCCCATTCAAACCACTGAAGGATGCTACTCTTCTGGATCTGTCAATCAAGACTGTCTTTCTGGTTGCCATTGTCTCGGCATGGTGTATTTGGAGCTGCTGGCTCTTTCTTGCAGGGAATCCTTTCTCCGTATTATGGACACAGGAGTTGTTCTATGTACTGTACCTTTCTTTTTACCGAAGGTAGTTTCCACATTCCACAGGATTGAAGCGAAAGGATCAGATCTTGTACAAGTTGGATGTCAGGAGAGTTTTATTCCACTATTTGGCAGTCTGGGCAATTAAATTGCTGAATGTAGAGGCCATTCTAAAAAAACTCCCAAAAAAACCAACAACGAATTTTGGACCTTCTTTTGAGAATGGATATTTCCCTGCTGCCTACTTTCTGTGCCTAGGAACTTAGGCCAAAAGGGGACTTCCTTTGATTATACCCCTCCACGTCCAGTGAGTTTCCATTTTTTTCGTAGGAAAAATAGCTTATGAAAAAACTGGAAACTCACTGGACTAAGTGTATAGCCCTTGATGGAGACTACCTTGTTAAACTTGCTTTTTTACCAAACTTTTCAAACAACCCTCATAATTCAGAGAAAAGCAACAAAAATGGCTTGGGATTTGTAGCACAAAATGTATTTATTTTACTTATTTATTCAATTTTCTATACTGGTCTCCCAGAGGAGCTCAGAATGGTTTTTTACATGAATTTATTTAGGTACTCAAGTATTTTTCCCTGTCTGTTCCAGCGGGCTCATAATCTATCTAATGTACTTGGAGCAATTGGGGGATTAAGTGACTTGCCCAGGGTCACAAAGAGCAGTGTGGGTTTGAACCCACAACCTCAGGGTGCTGAGGCTGTAGCTTTTAACCACAGACTTGAGGATGTACACCAGTGGTTCCCAAACCTGTCCTGGGGGACCCCCAGCCAGTCAGGTTTTCAAGATATCCCTAATGAATATGCATGAGAGAGATTTGCATATAATGGAAGTGACAGGTATGCAAATCTCATATGCATGAGATCTATTTGCTTGCACTGCTTTCATTGTATGCTAATAGATCTCTTGCATATTCATTGGGGAAATCCTGAAAACCCGACTGGATTGTGGCCCTTGAGGAGGGACTTTGACACCTCTGGAGAGACAGGGGTGATATGATACAAACTTTCAAATATTTGAATGGTATTAATATACAAACCTTTTCCAGAGGAGGGAAGGTGGTAGAACTAAAGCAATGGTTCCCCAACCCTGTCCTGGAGGACCACCAGCCAGTCAGGTTTTCAGGATAGCTCTAATGAATATGCATGAAAGAGATTTGCATGTAATGAAGATGATAGGAGTGCAGATCTGCCCCATGCATATTCATTAGGGCTATCCCAAAAACCCGACTGGCTAGTGGTCTTCCAGGACAGGGTTGGGGGCCACTGAACTAAAGGACATGAATTTAGATTGCAGTGGGACCAACTCAGGAATAATGTCAAGAAGTACTTTTTCACAGAAAGGGTGGTAGATGCCTGGAATGCATCTACCACCCTCCCGCGGGAGGTGGTGAAGATGAAAATGGTAACAGAATTCAAAATTGTGTTGGATAAACACAAAGGAATCCTGTACGGAATCAAACAAGCTTAGTGGTAATTAGATGACAACACTAGTAAGTTAGAAGCAAAGTCAGTGCTGGGCAGATTTCTACAGTTTGTTCCCTGAAAATGGCAAGGCAGTGAACATCACATTACAAAGTCCCAGGTACAGATCTCACTACAACCTTCTTATATTATATGATGAGCCCTCCAAAACCCGCCCAAAAGGGTCTTGGAGGGCTCACCATACAATACAAGCAGGTTATGGTGAGATCTGTATTTGGACTTTTTAATGTGACGTTCACTGAAGTACCCCCTAGAGTGCACCTCTGCTTTGCTCAGATGTCTGTGGCCAGTTTGCTAAGAATGCTGGCTGCTTGTAGGTCCCAATGGCTTTGTTTTGTGTGCATTTTTCATTTGAACATTTTCATATTTGAAAATGGCCAGAAAAGATAGACACGTGGAGGGGCATAATCGAAAGGGACGTCTAAATCTGTTTATGTCCATTTCGCAAATCGTCCAAAGTCAAAAAGAGCCTAAGTCCCTTTTTCAAAAGAGACGTCCAACGTCTTTTGACTTTTGAAAATCGTCCAATTATACGTCCTGAAGATCTGATCGTCCAAGCCGCTAAAACGTCGATCTTTTAAAGCACATTTTCGTCCAACTGTCCATCCAAGTCCAAAATGTCTAGAACAAGCCCTGTTGGATGTGGGAGGGGCCTGCAGAGTGATGGACAGAACACCCAGACAGGGCACCTAAATAGTGGGGTACCTTACAGGGCACTGCTGTGAACCTCACAAACAGGGTGCCATGATTTCTCCTCACTACAGCTCCCTTATAGGTGACGGTGAGCCCCCCCAAACCACCTCCAGAATCCACTAGACCCACTTATCTACCACCCCAATAGCCCTTATGGCTGCAGGAGCCACTTATATGCCAATAAAAAAGGGTTTGGGGGGTATATAGGGCAGTGCACATGTTTAAGTATCAATGCAGTGATTACAGGGGCTTATGGGCATGGGTCCTCCTCTCTATGGGTCCCTAATCCACCCCCAAGACAACTTAAGCTGCCTCTGTGCTGGACGACTAGGCTTTCCTATGCCAGGCGGCCAGGTGATGATGGTCTGGAGGCCGAATTTTAAAGTTGTGATTAAAATTTTTATGGGGTGGGGGGGCTCGGTGACCACTGGGGTAGTGTGTGGAGGTCTGTTTTATGTGTTTTCAGTGCATATCTGGTGAGTTTAGGTGGGTTTTTGTGACTTAGACCATGTTTTAAATGGTCTAAGTCACAATGTCCAAGTTCCATTGATTGTGGGCTGTACCACTTTTGGTTATACATGCTGTACAACTAAGTCTAAGCCGGCCCACGTCCCGCCCAACTCCCGCCCTCGACACGCCTCCCAAAACGCCTCGTTTAGCTTTGGACATTGAGCGGCACTATGAGGGCCTAAGTCATTTAGAAATACGTCCAAAACCTAGTTTGATTATCGGCGCTTGGACGTTTTTGAGAAATGTTTGTCCAAGTGCCGACTTAGGCCAGTTTTTGGACATTTTTCTCTTTCGATTATGAGCCCCACAGGGTTAAAATGTCTAGATAGGTCATTTTTGAAAAACAAACAAACCACAATATAGATGTCTTGTGGTTTCGAAAGTGGACATTTTCTTTATTGGATTTTTAGACATCTTTCCCAAAACATCAAAACTCAGACTTGAACATAGAAACATAGAAATAGACGGCAGATAAGGGCCACGGCCCATCAAGTCTGCCCACCTCAATGACCCTCCCTATCTATCTTTGCGGATAGATCCCACATGTCTATCCCATTTGGCCTTAAAATCTGGCACGCTGCTGGCCTCAATAACCTGAAGTGGAAGACTATTCCAGCGATCAACCACCCTTTCAGTGAAGAACTTCCTAGTGTCACCGTGCAGTTCCCCCCCCCTGATTTTCCACAGATGCCCCCTTGTTGCCGCGGGACCCTTGAAAAAGAAGATATCTTCTTCCACCTTGATGCGGCCCGTGAGATACTTGAATGTCTCGATCATATCTCCCCTCTCTCTACGTTCCTCGAGTGAGTAGAGCTGTAACTTCCCTAGCCGCTCCTCGTATGGGAGATCCTTGAGTCCTATTGAAAATGTCCTATTGAAAATGCTTCTTTATGTATAAAGTGGGGGAGCTCTCAGGTGGAGGTGGGAGGAGATGTAGGGATAGGGTGTGAAAAAAATTGAGGTAGTGTCAGGGATAGGGTGGAGAGCTGGCTATGTGGTAAGTGGGATTTTTTTTTCCTTTATGATAACTACTAGTGTTTAAGCCCGTTACATTAACGGGTGCTAGAATATGTCTGTCTGTCTTTCTTTCTTTCTGTGTCTCTCCCTGCCCTTGTCTCTCTCTTCCTTTCTTTCTTTCTCCCTCCCGCTGTCTGTCCTTCTTTCTTTCTCGTTCTCTCTCTGGCACCCTGTCTGTCTTTCTTTCTTTCTGTCTCCCTGCCCGCTGTCTTTCTGTGTGTCTGTCTTTCGTTCTAATGCGCTGCCTGCCTGCCTGTCTTTCTGTCTCTCCATGGCCCCCTTCTGTCTCCCCTCCCCCAAAGCAAACCAAGATTGCTCCCAGGCCCCCTTTCCCTCTCCGTCCCCTCCACTTCCCTGTGCAGCAGCAGCATTTCCCTCCCACCCTTCCCTGTGCAGCAGCAGATTTCCCGGCCTTCCCTGTGCAGCAGCAGCATTTTCCACCCTTCCCTGTGCAGCAGCAGCATTTCCAGGCCTTCCCTGTGCAGAAGCAGCATTTCCACCCCCCCCCCCCCCACACACACACACACTTCCCTGTGCAGCAGCAGCATTTCCCACCCTTCCCTGTGCAGCAGCAGCATTCCCGGCCTTCCCTGTGCAGAAGCAGCATTCCCCCCACACATACACACACACTTACCTGTGCAGCAGCAGCATTTCCCGCAGCCTCCTTCCCAGCCGCCGCGTTTAAATTCACAGAAAAGCACTGCACCGCACTACTGCTGTCTTCGGCGTCTTCTATCCACTGCGGCCAACCCTAGCGGAAACAGGAAGTAGTCAGAGAGGGCGGGCCACAGTGGACCCAAGACGGCGAGCCAGCAGTAGCGCAGTGTAGCGCTTATCTATGAATTTAAAAGCGGCGGCTGGGAAGGGGGCTGCGGGAAGGTTTTGGCAGTGAGTGAGCCGGAGAGAAGGTTTTGGCTGTGAGTGAGGGCGGGAGGGGGGAGTCACCAGCTGTGCTGTGGTGCATGCGCCTCAAGCCGCCGCCACGGACAGACACAGCACATGGCAGGTCCCCACATCCTCCTAAGTGCGCATGCGCACTTAGAGGATTATTATTATAGATAGGAGGGCAAGATCAAGGCATAGACATAAGACATTGCTTAGGGCCCAGAGTTTAGGAGGGGCTCACTCAGGTGTATTAATTCATGGATCTTGAGGTAGATTTTCCTTGGTCAGTTGTTAGCAGAAAGATCAGTGGGGAAGGGGGTCATAGCAACTTGCTGACCATAGAAATCAGTGTGTTCTTTCCACACCTTGCACATTGTCCTCTAGTTAGAAGAAAGAGTGAGCAAGTAGCACTTCTTATCTGCTGCTTCCTCCAATGATGGATCTCCTCTGCAGAGCCACATTTGTGGGAATTTTAAAATGCATTTATTTATGTATTTCACAAAGGGTGTGGGGGTGTCTGGTATACTTGTTTGTCTAGGACCCAGCAAAGGGTTAATCCTCTCCTATGGGGGTTTCTTTGTGTAATTTGTTTGGTTTTAAACATTTTGACTATGAAGCCAGTAGCAAAATACTGTATAACTAAATTACAAAAAAATAAGATAAGGGGCAATTTAGCTGAGGTTGGCTTCGCTGAATTATCTAGTAAGAGAAATCCCCCCCCCCCCCAAGCACCCAGGTCAGAATATTTTGCATACCATTTCCGTATTTCTAGCTTGAGTCAGTTGGTTCTACTGACTCCTGTTTGGGTTTTTTTCAATTTCTGTGCTATATGAAAAAGCTCAGTTTCGTTAAGGAAATGACTTTTTCATTTCTGCATTTAGGAGGAGGAATTGGGAGGGGGGAAGTGGAATGAGGCCACTCTTCTGTTTTAACTTCCTGTTTCCCAACTGGATACAGGGTCATTTCATTTGAAATGTGGCTGTGAACTGAAAGTTTGGAAGTTGAGGGGAGAAGGGAAGGGGGTAAAGAACAAGGAAAGCTTTTCAGTGAAAATCCCTATTAGGGTTGGGAGGGGAGGGGGCTGATCTAATCTAATCTAATCTAAACCTGATGAGTTTCTTGCTCAGGACCAGAGCTCAGTAAAGGCCCACATTCCTCGCATTTTTAGCCCCAGCTGCATCAGGGCTCAGCCAGTCAGTTTCTCTCTCTTTTTTTTTTTTTTGTCTTCTCATTTCCTGCGTGAAGGGATTGTGCAAATCCCGCCCCCCCAACAAGAATCAAAGCCCGCAGCTTGGGAATTTATTGGGGGGGAGGGTGGTGGAGAGAAGGGTAAAATATGGCAAAATCAGCTAAACTGTCCTCTGCAGTTATTAACAAATCTCTGCTTTAGACAAACAAAAATAATTAGGGAAATGATCCCAAGCCAAAATACAGGGAAGTAGCTGAACTACTGTATGCAGTAACTTATGTCTGTGAATCCTTTATCCCTAAGTGATAGCTGCCCTTGCCCCCAAGGCAAGTCACTCCAACTTTCCCCTCTTATGACTCTAGCAGTATGGATTTAGAATTAATCGTTTTTTCCTTTCCCGCCCTTTAATATAAGAACATAAGAAATGCCTTCACCGGATCAGACCTTAGGTCCATCTAGTCCGGCGACCTGCACATGCTGAGGCCACCCTGTTTACCTGTATCCTTCAATGTGATTCGCAAGAAGGTGTGCATCCAATTTGCCCTTAAATCCCAGAATGGTGGTCTCCCTCACAACCTCCTCCGGGAGAGTATTCCAAGCGTTCACCACTCGCTGTGTGAAACAGAACTTCCTGACATTAGTCTTGGGCCTGTTGCCCCTCAGTTCTCTTTAATTCCAAGATTACTCTTGGACAAGAAGTTAGTTCAGGGACAGTCCTGCCTGCCTGGGCTTCTGCTTTCATTACTGAAATAACCTTCACTCTGGACTGCCCTAATACTCTCCAAGATGTATGGGAGGCGAGGCACAGACAAGTCGTCCTAAGCAAGATGGTTGTGCCATTGAATCTTGACAGCTCAGATATTTCCAGGTTAATATAAAAATAATGTGGTACATTTTTATTGGACTAATACACACGGAGGGTGGAAAGAATTACACAAAAAGTTGAGAATATCCATCTGGGGGAAAAATAACTTTTCAAAAATTTAACTGAATGAGATGAAACTTGGCATAAGGGGAAGTAGTAAAAAGATAAATTGAATTAAAAAATGGGCCACATCAAATGGCAGGCCCAACAATGTAAGCAATTGGGTGGATATTGAATAGGAAAGAGTAGGGCCTGCTCCCCTTATGCACCTACCTAATAAGGGAAGAATTTTAGGGTGCTTAGAAGCTGTTAAATACTACATTACGGATATGGAGAGTGGTTCAGGGCTTTGTTGGTAGGGTGGAAAAACTCATGGCTTACTCCTCTCCATTTCAACACACGGATGATATGTTTTCTGGGTGGGATGTAAGGGGATGGTCTGTATGGAGCAGTTAGTGGATTAGACATACAGCGCTGCACATCAAAACACATAAGAGATAGGCTCTTTGGAGAACATCAAGGATTTTACAGGCTGACTCTTTAAGACCTACAGGCCGGTGAGCCTGACTTCAATTATAGGGAAGATGGTGGAAGCTATGATCAAGGACGGCATTTGCGAGCACATCGAGAGGAATGGCCTACTGAGAACAAGCCAGCACGGATTCTGTAAGAGAAGGTCGTGCCTAACGAACCTTCTGTACTTCTTTGAGGGAATAAGCAGTCGGGTGGACAATGGAGAACCCATAGACATCATTTACCTCAATTTTCAAAAGGCTTTTGACAAGGTGCCACATGAAAGGCTGCTTAGGAAGCTGTGGAACCACGGGGTGGGAGGGGATGTGCACAGATGGATCAAGCACTGGTTGTCGGGTAGACTGCAGAGGGTCGGAGTGAAGGGCCAATATTCTGACTGGCGGGGAGTCACGAGCGGTGTGCCACAGGGATCGGTGCTGGGGCCGTTACTCTTCAACATATTTATCAATGACCTGGAAAAGGAGGCAAAGTGCGAGGTTATAAAATTTGCAGACGATACCAAACTGTGCGGTAGAGTTAGGTCCAGGGAGGAGTGTGAGTTCCTGCAAAGGGACCTGGACAAGCTGGAAGACTGGGTAAACAAATGGCAAATGCGCTTTAACGTGGAAAAATGCAAGGTCATGCATATAGAGAAAAAGAACCCGTTGTTCAACTACAAATTGGAGGGGGCATTGTTGGGAGACAGCAGACTTGAGAGAGACTTGGGTGTGCTGGTGGATGCATCACTGAAGCCATCTGCACAGTGCGCAGCAGCCTCGAAAAAAGCCAACAGGATGCTGGGCATCATAAAGAGGGGCATAACAACCAGGACGCGGGAAGTCATCATGCCATTGTATCGAGTGATGGTGCGTCCACATCTGGAATACTGCGTTCAGTATTGGTCGCCACACCTCAAGAAGGACATGGCGGTACTTGAGAGTCCAAAGGAGAGCAACGAAACTGGTAAAAGGGCTGGAACACTGCCCATACGCCGAGAGGTTGGATAGGCTGGGGCTCTTCTCTCTGCAAAAAAGGAGGCTCAGGGGAGATATGATAGAGACCTTCAAGATCATGAGGGGCATAGAGAGGGTGGATAGGGACAGATTCTTCAGACTGAAGGGGACAACAACTACGAGGGGGCATTCGGAGAAACTGAAGGGAGATAGGTTCAAAACAAATGCAAGGAAGTTTTTTTTCACCCAAAGGGTCATGGACACTTGGAATGCGCTATCGGAGGAAGTGATCAGGCAGAGTACGGTACAGGGATTCAAACAGGGATTGGACGGATTCCTGAGGGATAAAGGGATCGTGGGATACTGAGGGAGGTGCTGGGATGTAAGTATAGAAAGCTAACCAGGTAATAAGTATAGAAACCCAACAGGTCGTGCATGTGCAAGACCGGAGGGTTAGGACTACGATGGGAAGATAGGACTTCAATGAGAAACCAAGGTGGCAATGGAGCCCCTTCTGGTGATTCAGACAGGTCGTGACCTGTTTGGGCCGCCGCGGGAGCGGACTGCCGGGCAGGATGGACCTATGGTCTGACCCGGCAGAGGCACTGCTTATGTTCTTACCTGTTCCCGTATTAACATGTTAAGAGCTATAACCAAAGGTTGGGGGTTTTGAGGGAGCCCTTGGGGGGGCAAAACTTGCTTTGAGAGGTTAAAAGGTCCTACTCTGCAGAAAGAGAGCATCTAAGCAATATATCAATGCCTTAACATTAGGACAGGGGAACCACTGAAATATATGTTACATTACATTAGTGATTTTTATTCCACCTTTACCTTGCGGTTCAAGGCGGATTACAGAAGAGGATTTCTGGACAGATCCAGAGGTGTTAAAGAGTAGAGCGGGTTGCTTCAGAGGATTGAAATGTTTCATTCAGTGTTAGTTAGTCTTCATGAATTTCTTGAATAGCGAGGTTTTTATTTCTTTTCTGAAAGTTTTGTAGTCTGGGGTCGCAATTAGTAGATTAGAGTTGATGGTCTAGTTTTGCTATCTTTGTGACTAGAAGGCCATCGTACAGTTTTTTTCCGTTTGATGTCTCTGGAGGGTATATGAATGGTGTTTGGATTCTCCTGTGTCTGGTTGTGGTAGTTTGGATTAAACGGTTGTTCAAGTAGGCTGAACTGTCACCATTTATGGATTTAAATAGTAGACAGTAGAATTTAAATAGTATTCTTGCTTGAATTGGAAGCCAGTGTGAGTCAAGGTATGCCTCGGTGATGTGGTCGTGTTTTCTTAGTGAATAGATTAGTTTCAGAGCTGTTTTGTACAGTTTGTAGTTGTTTTATCATTGTTGTAGGGCAGGGGAAATAGAGGATGTTGCAGTAGTCAAGGAGACCTAGGACTAGGGACTGGATAATGAGCTGGAATTGTTTGGCTTGAGAAGTGGATCTGGGCAGATCAGTTGCTATGCAGGAGTGGGAGACTACATAGCACCACACTAGCTCTTTTGGGATTGGCTTTTACCTTATTGGAAAATGGATATAAGGTGCTTCTGAGATGGTATTACAGATGCTTTTTGCTAAAATGAAGGGTGGTGGGGATGGGTGATGGAGGGGTTATGGGCAGGAGGAGACATAACTACATTTGTGATAGAGCTGTGGAGTCATATTAGAATATTGGGCCTCAGTTATTTGGCTGCTGTCACAAATTTTGGGATAACATTTCTAAATCACTATGATCTTGATTGGGAGGATGGGGAAATAAATTTTTCTAAGCTGTTACTGACAGCTCTTGGTTAGCGCTAGTGGCTGCATGGATTGGAAATTGGTGGTGGCTAAAATGGATGCTTGGCACACCTTATATAAACTTACAGTTCTGAAATGCAATAGATGGAGAGTTTTGCTAGGACATGGCGTAAATTTGAAGGTTGGGAAAAATCTTTGATGTAATTTGGGATGATTGAGGTAACTGTACTATGCGAGGGGTGTGGAGATTGGGGAATTCTATTGTAACAGGATGGTGTGCTTTTGGATTGTCATGCTTGGGGGTGAGCGCATCAAAGAGCAATGGTTGTTTGCCCAAATTTTGTATTCCGCAAAGCAATAAATGCTTGTTTCTATTATTGTAAAACTTTAATAAAAGCATTAATTACAAACATAGACCACATCAGAATAGTGGTTCCAGAGAAATAAGACCACTCTTCACCCACTCGCAAATTGTCCACCATGCATTTCTGTGGGAAGAGGTGTTTCAGTTTCTGTAGTAAAGAAACTTAGAGGGAAGTGTAGAAGTTAGATAGAGCAAGGCAGTTTTAAAATTGATACAATTCTGTAGTCTGAGCAGGGACTGTATCTTAAATGTGTTGATGTAAAGTGCTGTGTATGTCTATCAGCACTATAGAAATGTTAAATAGTAGTAGTAGTCTTCCAAACCCCCAAACTTTCCCTACCCCCAAAACTACTCTCTTACAACTCCGGAGTCTTAATGTGTGTATCAGATGATAGTGAAGGGTTGTAGATTTTTTAGGAACTAAACAACGTTCTGGGGAAGGATATTCCAGAAAGATGGGCTCCATTTTAACCAGGGTGAAACTAGGCTGCTGGCATCAACATTTTAAAAAGGAGAGAGAGCAGCTTTTAAACTAGAAACTGAGGGGAGGCCGACAGTCTCTCAAAAGTGCATGGTTCAGAACAAGGTATCTTTGAAGGATATCACTAACAGAGGGAAGATACGGCATTCTGATAATGAGGGTGCAATAAAGGCCATAGACCAGGTATCTTTAACTAAGTCCACATTTCTTCCTGTTGGCTCAGTCACATCTAATAGTTTCAAATGCCTATCCATGGGACCAACTGGAGTTGAGGTCGGAACTTTATATTTTACTTTTCTCTTTCCCATCGTTTAAAAAGGAAAAAGTCTAAAAATGTTACCTCAAATCAGAAAATGATATCTTCTCAAACAGACTTCCCATAGGTGATATAGCTCTTCATGACTCCCAAGAGGCCTAGCATGCCCCTTTGGCCACGCCCTGCAGCCGTGCGCCACAGTCTCGGTGACCTTTTCAGTTGAGGAGACAAAGGACCTGAATAACGTCAGGTGGTATGCTCTTTAAAATCGCCAAGCAACAAAGGTAAGAAAAATGATTTATTTTCAGTTTAGTAATTAAAACATGTTGGTTCTGAGAATTTACTTCTGATGTCTATATTTGCCACTATACAAGTATAGAAGGAAATGTGAGGGGGACCCTATATGCGATTAAAAATTTTAATTGTGATTAATCTTAATTAATCAATGTGCAGCCCTTATATCTTTCTATATATACATATATATACACAAATATATGTTATATATATTTAATATGCTTTCCTTTTACAGCAATACTATGCCTTGTCCTATGTTAAAAACTAAAAATGATTAAATAGTATCTTTAGACATGTTTATATAAGTTGAAAGAGGTTATATTTTTACTTTGCTATTAGAAAACAAACTTTAAGATGTACATATTAGAGTGTTTAACAAGGAAAAGCACCCTATGAAAATATCCCCCCCCATGGGGTAAAGGGGCAGATCTGTGGAGAGGCCAAATGAAATATATGCCAGAATTTCATTTTGAAATCTTGTTCTTTACCCTTTTAAAAATCAGCTTGTAGACCCATAGGCATTTTTTTCAAATTACCCTCCTGATATCTCAGGTCTAAATGTTCTGACCTGTAGAATATACTGGGATGAACAACAAAAGTTACAGACTCATGGGACAAAAACAAGCTCACAACCTCTCTCAGATGAAGAGGATCTTTTTTAAAAGGTAGAGCTTTTCTTTGATTCATACAACCACAATTTTTCTCCTTGTTTCCATTCTCAGCTACATGCCAGAAATGACTCCACTGGTTACCTGGCAGTAAAATAGGGAAGGCTACTTGGGGTTATATCCTCATAAAATAACATAACATCAAAACTAGAGTGCTTATGGATGTGGTTGGTGATTGGTTTGTGTAACCCTCCAACTAAAAAGGTGTTCTGCTGCCTTAAGGACCATCATCACTTCAGGCTCCTGTTTTCACAGAACTTTCTTGTACAGTTGTCATATCACTTCCTCTATATTAGGAATAGGTTGAACAGTAACTTGGATGAAAGAATATAAGTAGTCAGACTAATGATCCTTTTGAATCTTCAACAGTAGTTAGTCCAGATCATTTGACTGGCTAGTGGTCCTCCAGGACAGGGTTGGAGACTGCTCTAGTGCCATGTAAAGCTGTAAGCTGATAAAAATTAGAGATTTAATTGTTTCCATTGTGATACAAGGCTTTCTGTACAACTTATATGATTCCTCTGAGGGATGTGCATTTGTGAGCATGCATTTGGTTTATTTGGGCACATAAAAACTTAGTGTAAGCACATTGCGCTTATACATGTGCACCTATGAATTGTGTATACAACTCGATTATGTGTGCAATTTGTTGCATACCCATATTCTGCGTGCAACTTAATTGAATAAACTAATTAGCACCAATAATTGGCTTAACAAGCAATTATTGGTGCTAATTAAAATCATTTATAAGTTATGTGCGAGTGAAAAGGGGGGCCCGAAAATATGCAGGTCATGGGCAGATTGGGGCCATTACTTGCAGCTATGCGTGTAATTACAGAATATGGGAATCAATACCTAAATTTAGGCACAGGCATATGCATCATGTTTTCCTTGGTGTAAATGGCCATGCCTAATGGAAGATTAGGTTCTTACACAGATAATCTTATTTCTATTAAAGGACATTGGAGTCTGTATTCTATGTGAATATCCTCTGGTCGTGAACTGCTTGAAGAAGGATGTCAATCACATCTTTCAGCTCCTCTTCCTTCACTAGTGGAGTATTGTGCGCTCTTCAGTTTGTACCAAAGCAATTGATATCCACTATAATGGAACTTACCCCCCCCAAACACAGTATATTTCTTTTCTGCTCTGTAACTCATGAAAAAGAACAGTAATTAGCATGAACTAATAACATAGGTGTACCAATAAACCACTCTGCTATGTGTAACTAACATAAACATATATGGAGCTCAAAAACTTAAACTTTTTGCTTTATTAACCATATATGATTACATGTTCTTCCAACTGATAGGAGAAAAACTCCAATTCTGGACTATAGATTTATCCGAGGCAGGAAGCAGGCACATTGGAAACTGACAGAGTGGGCCATACAAACTCCTATGTCCTTTAACAGAAAGATTATCCAGGTAAGAACCTAATCATTCATTCTGTAGCAAGGACATTGAAGTCTATACTCTAGGTCAGTATTCTTCAACCACCGGTCCATGGACCAGTGCTAGTCCACAGAAATTTCCTGCCGGTCCACAGGGCCAGCATGTGCATCAAGCCCAAAACAGTGTTCTTCAACCGCCGGTCCACGGTGCAATCGATGTGGCGTTATCTTTGAGCCAACTCCCTCTTCCTGACTAATTCAGTGCACAAAGCCACGGGCAGTGGCTCCTATGCATGTCCTGCGCCTGAACCGGAAGCCTTCTCTCTGACATTGCAACGTCAGAGGGAAGGCTTCCAAATGAGGCACGGGACGTGCAAGGTGCAATTAGTACTATTATGGGGACGGGGTCTGGGGTGGAGATGGGCGGGGTCTGGCCCATGACTTAGCCCAGTGTTCTTCAAATGCTGGTCCACGGACCGATGCCGGTCCACAGAATAATTATTTTATTTCTGCCGGTCCATAGGTATAAAAAGGTTGAAAAACACTGCTCTAGGTGATGTACCAAAACAGTGGCAGATGCCTAGGGTGCGACAGATAAGACTGCTCACAAAACCGAGGACCCAAAAGCGGCCTCCTCCCAAGCTGCCACGTCCACTCTGTAGAAGCTTGTAAAGGTATCAAGTCCCTTCAGGATGATGCTAAAATTGCATGTTGGAAAAGGCTGGCCTAATGGAGGCCGCAATCTGTGCGTCCCCTTCAAAGATTTGGTCACATCTGGATGAGATGCCAGCAAACCCTTTCCCACTCTAGCTCAGAAGCACGAGAGGTACTTTGAGAGATGCCCCTGCCAGGCCTTTCTCTAGTCCGGCCTGTAGAAATGCAAGAATCACTGAAATTGGAGCCTTCCAGGCCTTAGCATAGGCCATTAAAGGCCATTGGCTTTTTAGCTCAGAGAAGAGTAGAAATGACTACCTCCTTTGCGTATTAGGACTGAGCGCTCAATAGCCATGCCATAAAACCAAAGCGATCTGGGTTCTCCCAAGTGAGCTGGACCCTAAGGAGCCCCATATGAACCGGTAGCTTGATGCATCTGTCCTAATGGAGCCATATTAGTTCCATATACCATTGTGAGGCCAATTTGGGGCTACTAGGCTCAAGTCCCAGGTGAGTCACGATTCTGCGAATGACCTGGTACACCATGGGCCATGATGAAAACACATAAAGCAGCCTCTCTTCTGGCCAGGGCTGAACCAACAAATTCAGCCTTGTGCTTCCTGATTCATCTCTTCAGCTGTAGAAGCAAATCTTTTTGGCTGAAGCCTTTATGTCCATTGCTGACTTCCCCAGCATTGCACAATGAAGTCAAATGCTCTTTGAAATAGTGACCATTCTCCCAGGTCTAGGGTGTGCCAAATGAGAAAGTTGACCTGCACATTTTCCACTCCTGCTACATGAGCCTGAAGGTGAGATTCCACTCACATGAACAACATCCAAGCCTCCAGACATAATGGAGCACTCTTGGTGCCTCTTTGTCTGTTCACATAAGCTCTTTGTCTGTTCACATAAGGCATTGTCCAAGAACACTACCTTATTTTCCAGATCTTTTTCCAAAGACCTTATTGCTAGCTTAATGGTTCACAGTTCCAGATGATTTATAGACCATTTTCTCTGATGGAGAGACCATTGGCTCTATACCAGGTACCTGCCATAATGGGCCCCCGCAGCTGAACAGGCTAGCATCAGTTGTTAGGATCACCCATGAGGAGATTCGGAGAACATCCCTTGATACGTCTACTCGGAGCCACCAGTGCAAGCTGTTCCTTGCTTCCACTACTTCCAGGGTGGCTGCCATCAAGCTTAGGACTTGAAGGTAATGCCAGGCATTGCAGTTTTGCATTATTAAGAGTTCTGCAATCTGCTTCCTGAGCTTCTGTTTGCGTGGTTCAGGAAGAAAGATGTGGCCCTTCGCAGTGTCGAAGCAGACTCCCAAATACTCCAAGCATTTGGTCAGCTCCAGATGACTCTTCTTGAAGTTGACTATCAAGTCCAGATCCTGTATGAGATTTACAACTTGCTGTACTACATGCTCTCCCTCCGACTTTAATGAGGCTCTGACTAGTCAACTGTCCAAGTATGGGTGCACTTGTATTCCCATTCTATGGAGGTGAGCTGTGACCATTACTATCACCTTGATGAAGGGTTGAGCCGCAATCTAGAAATGCCTTTGCAGGACATGGAATCTCAGGTATCTCCTATAGACCAGGAAAAAGGGAATATGAAGATATGCCTCCATTAGATCTAGGGAGGCTAGGAATTCACCCAGTGCCACCATCACAATTATTGACCAGACAATCTCCATGTGGAAGCATGGTACTTTCAGGATAACATTTATAGATTTCAGGTCCAGAATCAGTCTCCAGTCTTTGGTGCCTTTTTTAGGAACTATGAAGTATCTGACAGTGCCCGATTCTCCGTCAAGGACTGGTTCTATGGTTTGAATGTCTAGTAGCCTTTCATCGTTACTTGGACCCTGGCTTCCTTTTCTGGCCATCCAGCTGGAGAATCTAGAAACAGATCTGGGGGAGGGAGATAGAACTCGATCTTGTGACCCTCCTGAATAAGATCTAGAACCCAGAGGTCTGAGGAAATTTGCTCCTATACCCTCTAGAATGCCAACAGTCTCCTGCTGCCTTGGTGTCATTGTCTCCTTGGAGACAGGGCTGACATAAGATCATGAGGGTTGCTGGTATCTACAGCTGCCAAACCTGTCTGGATCCCTGATAAGATCTCTGAGTGGAGGCACCTATGTAGTACTGGAGGAAACATTATGAGGAATGAAAATTGCCTCTTCCTCCCCCCAGTGAGTTAACGAGGTCTGCTGTCTGGTAGAGATAGGATGGCAAGCCATCATACTGGCCATGAAGTCGTCTAAGCCCTTTCCAAATAGCAACTGTCCTTTAAAGGGCAGATGACCTTAGAGGCTGAATTGCCCACCCATTGTCTGATCCAGAGCATCCTGCAGGCAGAAACAGCATATGATGACACCTTGCTCATGACTCTGATGATTTCACAGAGAGCATCCACCACTTAGCCTACCCTCTCTAGAATCAGCTAGGGCCATGCATTCTCCTCTGCTACAAACTGGTGTGGCAGACATTCGCAACAAATAAGACTGCTGCTGCAGCTTTGATCCCCATAGCTAGCACTTCTAATTGCCTCCTAAGAACCACATTCACCTTGCAGTTCTGCTCAACCTTTAACATCATGCCTCCCTCACTAGGGAAGGAGGTATGCTTTGTTACTTGAGCCACCGTGGAATCCACCTTTGGCTGACTAAACAGCTGCTGAAATTCCTGAGCCATAGGGTAAAGTATGAACATAATCTTGGCTTCCCTTAGGGAGCCTTCTGGAGACTTCCATTTCTCAGTGACTAGCAAGGTGATGTCTAGGTTTGCATGAAAAAGGTAGTCTGAGCATTTGTGCTGCTCATAATTGTGCACTGTGAGCAGTTCAGAATACACCTCAGCTTGCTTGCAGAAGGAAAAACTGAAGAAGGCACTATACTCCACTGGTGTAGGAGCTGAACGATGTGATTGGCATCTTTCTGCAAGCAGCTCGCAACCAGAGGATATTCACCTAGAGTACAGACTCCTATGTACTTGCTAGTTGTGGTTCTTGAGTGTAAGCTCTATTTTATAAACTGCACCTAAATTTAAGCGAGGGTTATAGAATAGTAATCTTTCAGTGGTGATTTTTTTGGGGTGCCATATATAGAATTTAGCCCATAATGCATGACTAATAATGCCCTGAAAAATCGGAAAACAATTGTTTTAAATGAGCATGAAGCAAACTTTGTTTTGGCCATGCACATCCCTAGTTCCTCAGCAATTTTAGAGCAAGAAAGGCAGTCATTCCCTCATACTGGAATGGCACTATCAACATCTTATAAGAATACCCTGTTACTGAAAGCAGCTACTGGGAAAAGTAGAGCCCATGAAAACAATATCTGAATTTGCAGGAGTTCAGCACCAAGTGTGAACATGCAAGGACGGAGATGCACTAGAGAGAAGGGGAAAATCCAGTAGAGATGTGAAAAGATGAAGTAATAAAAAAATAGCATCAAGGGACACTATAAGAGTACAAGAATCAGTAAAGGAAATAACATTGTTTAAATAAGAAAGGCAATTTTGAAAGCTGGTTATGCAGATAAATAAAAGTTATAGGGATATGTATTCATTAAGGTACATTCATTTGTTTTAGTGTATATTTAAAAAAGCACACAATAAATTGATTACAAATTAACAATAAATTAACTTCCAAATTAACAAGCCTTAAATTATTTTAGAAAGCATGCATGGAAGGAGCTGAATGTCTGAAAATCAGGGAAAAAAGTTAAAAAAATGACTTGAAATTTTTTTCTGTGCACTTCCTTAGCAATTTACCAAGGCCTGTCTGAAAATTGCCCTGCTCAAGGTGGCTAAAAAGCAAGAATGGGGTTCACAATACATGCACTTTTGGATGAATTGAAGAGAGCAATTTCTTTGGGCACATATGTATAGGTCAGAGGAAGTAAACTAAAGCAGACCAGACCCTCCATACATCCTTCCTTTAAACCAAAGACCTTTCAAATGTGGGAACCTGCCAAAACCGTCTTGCTAACATAAATAGTTCCCGCAACTATATTGTCCACGAGAAACTACTAAACTAGGATACTGTATTCTCAAGAAATTGCTAATAACGGGAGAAGTCGCAGAACCTATCCTGTTTTATAATTACTCCCATAGAATTAAAGGAGTATAGAATTACTCAATTACTGTTAGTGTTTTGGATACCAGCTTCTAAATAAATACTTACTGTAAACTTGAATTCTTAAAATAATTTATAAATATTTATAGTTAACTAATTGAATATATAAAAAGTGCTCAGAGTCTTATCTCTTGCATGCGAGCCACAATGAGATCATAAAGGGACCATCATAACACTTTTATGTCCCTTATTTTGTATACATGCTGGTCTGCTGTTATATGGCCATCACTCTAGTGCTTACAAATTTATCATACGTTGTTAAAGGAATTAATAAACATATTGCACTTATCTTAAAGGATGGTCTGTTCCTGTGGCTCTGCAGGCTGGCTTTTCAAATAATATGTGAAAAATGCTTGATGCGATAACGGTGCAAGCAGTGCAAAAGTGCAAAAATATGGAGTGTTCTCAGTTTCCCATATTTAATAAAGTTTCCTTAACTCCTCAACTCAGTCCTGAGTTTCGCCAAAAGTGGCTTCTTCAGGAGGAGTGTATACTTATAATCGTTAGGAATTGCCTAACCAAAGACGCTAACTCTCAGTTTCATCCAACGGTTGAATGAAACTGAGAGTTAGCGTCTTTGGTTAGGCAATTTTAAGAATTCAAGTTTACAGTAAGTATTTATTTAGAAGCTGGTATCCATTATACTGATTATAATTACTCCCGAGTCCCAACATCCATGTTAACTCGCAACTAATTGTCAAACTGTCAACTCTTATTATGTATGTAAACTTGAAACTGCTAACTCCTATTATGTATGTACACCTGTAACCCATTCTGGGCTCTTCTGGGAGGACAAACTAAAAAATTGAATAAAAAAATAAAGTAAAACTAATGGTGCATACTTAGATTTTTTAGAAGTATGCACACCATTTTATCCCTCCCCCCCCCAACTGCACAAATAGTAAGTACAAAGTATGGAGTGCTTATGCATTTGGGGAGCAATTCTGTAACTGTGTGCCTATACTGTATATTAGTGTATCACAAACTGTGTGCCATGGCGGGTGAGATTCCAGGTGTGCTTCGAGACCCCAGCGAGGAAAGGCGCTGGTTGACTGCCTACAGGACACGCTTCTCACCGCGAGAGGCACACCCTGTAGGCAGTCAGCCGGCACACATGCATCTTCTCTTCTCTGTGCCTCTCCAGCTCCAATACTCCCCTCCCCCCCCAAACACTGGTGGCTCAGGGCCCCGTCTGGAGGGCCTTCGCACATGTGCAGATGTTTGCGTGCTGTCATCACGCTGACATTCATGCATTTCCGAGTGCTCTCCAGCTGCGTCCCAGAGATTACTATGTCACCGAGTAAAAAAGTTTGAATGACACTGCTGTATATGCTGATTGACACATATTCTATAAAGGAAAGTGGGTGCCTACTTTTCTCTGCAGAATGCTAGCATAACTGGATATATATAGAAACATAAGCGCTAAGCATAAGTCCTTAGGCCAGGGGTGTCCAACCGGCGGCTCAAGGGCTGCATGTGGCCCCGTGAAGTATTTTGTGCGGCCCTGGTCGAGGGCAATGCAGTGTTTTCCTCTGCTGCCCCCGGGTGTTTACCGTCTTGCTGGCTTCCTCCTCTGTCTTGCTGCAGCATTTGTGCGGCCCCAGAAAAAATATTTTGGGCCTATACGGCCCAAGGAAGCCAAAAGATTGGACACCCCTTCCTTAGGCCATCCATAATGCTGCCGTAAGTGCTCCTAAGTTTTGGTGATACCCACATATCATGTACTGTAACTTACAGTATGCTTCAAGTTACATGCATAAATGAGTCAAGCCCATGCTCTGCCATGCATACACCCACCTGAATACTATGTGCTATTTAAGTGATATGTAAATGTTAGCACCTGCTTTATAGAATTACTCCCTTTAGCATCATTCTAGACCAGTCTAGACACATAGGTTTATGCACTAGCAGATGGAGTTTATGCACTAGCAGATGGAGACTTAAGAACTTTTGTTTTCAAAATGATTCTCTAAGAACCCTGTGCAGCCAACAAGTATTTCTGTCTCCAGCACAATTGAAGCCATTGTGGCCGCTTTGATCACTAAGGCTAAAGCTTCGAACTCTCTCTTGAGAATCATATCCACTATACAATCCTGCATATTCTTTAACACCACACCTCCTTTGCTTGGTAGAGACATGTGTTTGGTAACCTACACTACAAAGGAATCTACCTTGTGCTGAGCAAACAGTTGGTGACACTCCTGTGCCATCGGATATAGCCAGGCCATAGTCCTGGCCACTTTAAGTAACCTGGCGCATTCCAATGCTCCGTGCCAATACATTGATGTCAGGATGCCAGGGAAACATAGAAGACTGGACTCTCTCTCCACGTATACTAGAGGAGAGAGCAGAAGTCCATGTTTAAATCCCATAGAGAATCAGCAATAAGATCCAACAGAGCCGAGGGTCTGAACAGAAGGACCATTGGATTATCCCCATGATCAAGGGCTACCACAAGTTCTACCCCTGTCTGTCTTGCATCTCCTGAGAGGGAGGGCATGCCCTGAGACAGCAAGGATATAGTAAGAGACCATTCTCTGAATCACCCTCAGAAATGTTCCCTAGCTCCTGTCCATCTCCAGACAGTGCGACAGACACACCCTGGGAGCTCCTACCCCCTCGTGTGCCTTCAGAAGTGCTGCCAGACTTCCCGTTGGAAGGTTGACTGTCCTGAAAGGCTCTCCAAATCAAATTCTGGAGAAAATGCCATACTAGGCAGCACTGAGTCTCCTATAGAGGACTCCAGCTTGCGTCTATTGGGCTCCACAGCTGCAGACTTCAGGCTGCTTCTCCTCCATGCAGGCAGAGCTGTACCCTTGATTAGGGAAGCTTTTAGCACTGAAATGAAGCACAAAAACTGTGAAAAGACCGAAAAACACCAACAAAAATAAAGAAATGGGCAGATCAGAAAGACTCCTTCAGGCTGGCATGCAGAAGGAAGCATATGAAGAGGGCAGCAGAGCCCTCTGATAGAGGGATTCAAAAGCCAGAGTGAATTTCTTCTACACAGCTAGCGGGCACTGGGATATTACCCCCTCCATCCAGAATGACACACCTATTACACTAGAAAGAGTTTTCTGGGAAGGCGTTTGGCAAGAACATAAGAATTGGCGCTGTTGGGTCAGACCAGGGTCCATTGTACCCAGCAGTCTGCTCACGCGGCGGCCCTTTAGTCAAAGACCAGCGCCCTAGCTGAGACTAGCCCTACCTGTGTATGTTCTGGTTTAGCAGAAACTTATCTAACTTTGTCTTGAATCCCTGGAGAGTGTTTTTCCTCTACGACAGTCTCCGGAAGAGCGTTCCAGTTTTCTACCATTCTCTGGGTGAAGAAGAACTTCCTTATGTTCGTACGGAATCTATTCCCTTTCAATTTTAGAGAGTGTCCTCTCGTTCTCCCTACCTTGGAGAGGGTGAACAACCTGTCCTTATCTACTAAGTCTATTCCCTTCAGTACCTTGAATATTTCGATCATGTGCCCTCTCAATCTCCTCTGTTCGAGGGAGAAAAGGCCCAGTTTCTCTAATCTTTCATTGCAACTCCTCCAGCCCCTTAACCATCTTAGTCGCTCTTCTCTGGACTCTTTCGAGTAGTACCGTGTCCTTCTTCATGTACGGCAACCAGTGCTGGAAGCAGTACTCCAGGTGAGGGTGCACCATGGCCAGTACAGCAGCTTGATAATCTTCTCCAATCTGTTCGTGATTCCCTTCTTTAACGTTCCTAGCATCTTGTCCCGATGATCGCAAAACCAGTTTTACTGGTTTTGCGATCGTTCCCCAACCCAATTCACTAAACTGCTCACTGCTCAATCTCCTATCCGATCCGATCCACCCATGCAAATGAGTAAAACCCCATGCAAAATAGCCAAGCGATTGATTCACTAACAATTGCTTGGTTTGGGTTTTACTATCATAAAACCTGACTGCTATAGACCTGTCGGTAACTGTGCTACCGACAGGTCTGCCGTTTTTAACTGGTCTGCCTGTCTTTTTTAATTAATTTTTTTTCCACGGCACAGATATTTTGCGTGTGTTACACACGTCCTATATCTACCCCGTTAAAAAAAAATGGCTGGCCAAGCACAAGATTCAGAAAACAAAGAGGAAAACCAAACACTTCCATAGGATACCATGGAAAATAACACAAGTTTCATCATTACCAATGCATTAGTGGTGCATTGTACAATGTAAACTTTTCTGCAAAAATAAAATTATTCTTGAAAGGCATATCTTTCTTCTTATTATGTATTGCTGTTTTCTACCTGAATATACAGCTCCTTTTAGAGTTTTTTTAAAAAGCAGCAATGTATATTTCAGGATGGCTTTAGCAAATGCATCAGAAAGAAAAGAATGGAGTATAATATGAGTAACACTGGGTTTTACTAAGCAGTGTAAAAGCATTTTACTGCAGGCTGGCAAGGTAAGTGTTCTGATGCTCATAGGAATTTAATGAGTATCAGAGCATTTACCTCACCTGCTTAGTAAAAGGAGCCCTAAATGTAAATAATGCAGACTTTCTACAGTAGAACATGTAGAACTGGGAGTCATAATAATTTTGTTAGAAAAACCAAAAAAATGATTAAAAAGAAGGAAACCCCCCAGGAAAAAGAGTTTTATGCTTCTGCTGAAGCCAGCAGCAGAATGTTATAAGGTCAACGAGAAGGTACAACTGAATGCTGAGTCAACAAAGGGAAGTGGATATCTCAATATGTCACATTTTCTGTATGACACTTAAATCAATGACCCGTTCAAATAGCACCCATGCCTCTGAAGACATGACAGTAATTGAAGGGCATGGTTAGCAAAACATTATCACCGTTAAATATTAAGTTGTTTTCTTACTGCTGATCTCCAGAAATCGGACTGCATTTGGTTGACAAATCAACATGGTTATCAGGTTTATCAACGTGATCTAAATTCATAAAACGAGATCAACATTTTAAAATATGGGTGGAAGGAAAGACAGCACATTGCTCCTGATGACATGATCAACTCATGTATGTCAACATGGTATCTTGTGACAAAAAGACGTTCCTATTAAGATGCTTCCTCAATGTTTCCACAAAAATACCTGTCTGAATGCCCTGGGATATGCTTAAATTAGGGCATCAGAAGAGGGACAGTAACCATTTTATATGATCATTCACTACATAAGGAATAGCATTACAGATTAAAGGAAGTCCTTTTTTTAGTGCTATTGGACACCATATATTTCTACTTAAGACTCATTCTCTTACATTTCTGTCTGTTAGCTGACAAAGCTTTTTCCTTGCTTTTGATTTTCGTAATTCCAGCTCCTGGCTTATTGGCTCTGGTTTTGGTGTTGAGGTAAAGCATGGGTCTTCCTCTAGTCTATCTCTCCCTGCCATAGCTGCTGCCATCCCAGTGGTCATAAAATTCTTATATGGCATCCTAAAAACTCCCTCGTTCTCCATAAATTCTGAGGTATCTGTAGACGAAGTGGACTCTTCATACTGACTAGCGAGGCCCAGAACTATACTTCTTCTGAAATTATTGTTTGAACCAGAATTTGTTATTGGGCTCATACATGTTACTTGGACAATCTCATCCTTAATGTCATGCATGTTAGAATGCCTTGCCAAATGTTTATCATCCTCCAGTATTAAGACAACTTTATTCACCTGCTGAACTGCACCAGTATCTTCATTTGAAGACACCATCTCTTCTGTATTGATGCTATAGTACAATGTAGAACTACCACATTTCTCAGCTCCTCTTGGTTGTATCGCCAAACTGTCTGCTGCACCAAATTTTCCTTCAGTGAAGACAGCTGTTGTGCCATCTTTCACTCCATTTACCATATAATTATCAACTTTGCTTGTCCATATATCTGTGGCATCATGTTTCCCTCTTATGGCTGACAGTGTGTTGAAACACTTTATATCTTCACATTTACCACTTTCTAGGCTGACATAACTTGAAGATTCACAAATATCCACAGCTTTTATCTTCTTTCCCTTGCAATTTTCTGTCACCGAATCAAAGTTCGGCACCACATGGCAATTTTGAATGGAAGACAAATAGTTTTCTATTAATACATGGCCAGTATTGGCAGGTTTACACTCTAGCCATCTATGAGGAAAAATGTCTCCAAAACCACTGTCTCCAAAGGCTGAATTTATCTTGGACACATTTCCAGTTTTCAAGGCCAGTTTTAACAGCAGCCAGTGGTGATGGTTGTCATGGGTATCTATCCACGTTACAAGGCCCTCAGGGTCTACACCTGATGCTGGTGCATGAGCTCCATGTGATTTTGCACACACTACACCTGATGCTTCATTGTGTTCGCTTTGGTTGACAGATTGCAAATCACATCCATGGCTGGCTTCCTTACATACTTGGCCAAGCTGTTTTCTTCTGAAGCAATGTGCAATTTCATTGGATTTAGGGTGCAGTAGGCTGTAATAAATTATCAGGGCTGCACCACCTACAAAATAAGACAATAATGTCATCTTTCTTCATCCTTTCCAATACATAAAAGTTTAAAACTATTGTGCTGTCTGGAGCAATGGAAGTCTGGCAGTCATTTCACTAACAGCACAAAATTAAAGACAATCATAAAAACAACAAAGTACATCAAAACTCATAAATAACATAACCATCATCATAATTTTGTAGGTTTTCACAGTTGCATTTCTTTTTTAAGATTACTTCTAACCATGGCATTTTAACAGAATCAACTAAAATACTGTCAGCTTGTGTATATACTCAAGCAGCAGCAGCAGCAGCAAAGTACACAAATGAATGGAAGTAATCCAAATGTGAATTTTTGTCATCTCATTGCTAATACTTGTTTTCTCCCAGATGGCAAAATCAGCATTAATAATCCAATTTCTGTGGCAAAAAAGCTGAATCTCAGGAAGAAAAGTAGTGTGCAGAACAGGCCCACCTATATTAATTTTCTTCCTCACAAATTGAGGTTGTGGGGTGGTAGACTTAGGAGTAATGTTAGGCATTTCTTTTTCACGGAGAGGGTGGTAGATGCCTGTAATGCCCTCCTGAGGGAGGTGGCGGAGAGGAAAATAGTGACAGAACTCAAGAAAGCATGGGATGAGAACAAAGGATCTCTAATTAGAATATGATTGGTATACATTGAAGTACTAAGGCTGGTACTGAACAGACTTATGGTATATGGCAATTTGGTTTAGGATGGGCTTGGGAGCCCCAGTAATTTGGAACAGGAGGACAGTGCTGGGCAGACTTTCAAAGTCTGAATCCTGCAAAAGTCTCAAATCGTTTGGATAGGCTGGAATGAGCTTCGACAACAACTCCAGTAGTTGGAACCCAAGGACAGTACTATACAGAGGTACCTTGGAATCCGAACTTAATCCATTCCAGAACCCTGTTCAAGTTCCAAAACGTTCGCGCTCCAAAACAATTTTTCCCATTGAAATAATAAAAACTGGATTAATCCATTCCTTGGTCCTACAAGTTCAGCAAGATCGGGCCCCCCTGGCAAAGACAGCAAGATCGGGCCCCTCTGGCAGAGACAGCAAGATCGGGCCCCCACCAGCACAGACAGTAAGATCAGGCACCCACCGGCATAGACAGCAAGATCAGGCTCCCCTGGCATAGACAGCAACATCGGGCCCCCACTGGCATAGGCAGCAAGATTGGCAACGGCAACTGCATGTGGTGCTCAGCCCAAAGCTTCCCTCTGACATGAACTGCCCAGGCGGAAAGCATAGTTACTTACCGTAACAGGTTTATTCAGGGACAGCAGGCAGATATTCTCACTGATGGGTGACGTCACCGATGGAGCCCCGGTACGGACTCTTGAAAAGTGAATCACAACTTTAAGTTTAGAAAGTTTGTGATTAGCCCGCACCGCGCAAGCGTGTGTGTCTTCCCGCCTGATGTAGGCGCACAGCCCCTCAGTTAAGATAAGCCAGCTAAGAAGACAACCTGGGGAGGTGGGTGGGTTGTGAGAATATCTGCCTGCTGTCCCTGGATAACACCTGTTATGGTAAATAACTGTGCTTTATCCCAGGACAAGCAGGCAGCATATTCTCACTGATGAGTAACCTCCAAGCTAACTAGAAAGGGATGGAGGGAGAGTTGGCCTTTAAGAAAACCAATTTTGCAAAACTGACTGGCTGAAGTGACCATCCTGTCTGGAAAAAATTTCCAGACAGTAATGTGAAGTGATGGTATGAACTGAGGACCAGGTAGCAGTTTTGCAGATTTCGTTAATAGGAGTAGATCTGAGGAAAGCCACAGAAGCAGCCATAGCACGGACTTTGTGAACAGTGACACGACTCTCTAGAGGCAGTCCGGTCTGAGTATAGCAGAATGAGATACAGGCAGTCAATCAGTTGGATATGGTCCGTTTGGTGACAGGATGACCTAACTTGTTAGGATCAAATGAGATGAAGAGTTAGGGAGATGTTCTATGAGGCTTTGTCCGATCAATGTAGTAGGCCAATGCACGTTTACAGTCCAAAGTGTGCAGCGCCGTTTCTCCTGGATGAGAATGAGGTTTAGGGAAAAAAACTGGAAGAACAATGGACTGAGATGAAAGTCCGTAACTACCTTTGGTAGAACCACTTTATCATGGTGAAAAACTGTGAAAGGTGGATCTGCAACCAACACTTGTAGCTCACTGACCCTCCTGGCAGAAGTGAGGGAGATGAGGAAAAACTACTTTCCAGGTGAGAAATTTGAGATGAGCTGTTGCCATTGGTTCAAATGGTGGTTTCATCAACCTGAAATAAACTACATTAAGGTCCCAGGTGGAGGCTTGAGAGGTTGTTTAACATTGAAAAACCATTTCATGATTCTGGAGACCAATGGATGAGCAGTGAGAGGCTTTCCCTCAACTGGCATGTGAAAAGCTGTAATAATGCTGAGATGGACTCTGATAGATGTAGATTTAAGACCAGAATCAGACAGATTCTGGAGATAATCCAGCACCAATTCCAATGACAAGGCAGCTGGATCATGAAGATGATGACGGAGACACTAGGAAGAAAACCGAGTCCACTTTTGTTGATAACACTGTTGAGTGGCAGGCTTCCTGGAAATGTCAATAATAGTGCAGACAGGCTGTGAGAGATGCAATGATGTCAGCCCGAGAGATACCAAGCTGTCAGGTGTAACGATTGCAGATTGGGATGAAGAAGAGCTCCTTGATTAGGAAATATTGGAAGAAGTATAGGTTCCCTGGTGCTGAGTTGAAATAGAAGGGAGAACCAATGTTATCTGGGCCACCGAGGAGCTATGATTATCATGGTGGCTGACTCCTGCTTGAGTTTGAAAAGAGTTTTCAGGATGAGAGGAGTGGGAGGGAATGCATAGAGGAACAATTGCATCCAACCCAGAAGAAATGCATCTGCTTCCAGGTGGTGAGGAGAGTATAGCCTGGAGCAGAAGCGGGGCAGTTTGTGGTTGTGAGGAGCTGCAAATAAGTCTACCTGAGTGCCCCATTGTGCAAAGATGGACTGAAGATTAGGTTCTAAGCAGAATAGACATTTCTAATAAATATATAAATATATAAATATGAGATTATCTAATCTTTCTGGAATTCATATTATATATTGCTTTTATATCATTCAGTCGTAATTAGATAGCAAGAATGAGTGTGATGATCCTCACCAATAATGAATCCAGACATGACAATACTGTTCACCCACATTTCATTCCACAGCATCCCCTGCTCAAAGTCTGTGGCCAACAGCAAAAGAGAGACATTTTCTATTAGCATTACCTGTAGGTAAAAAGACAGACAAAAAAAACACAATTATAAGGTGGTCGATTCTAAAATGAGAATATGTACTTACCCTTGTAAGCTCTTTTCCAGTAGATATGGGAGACATTCTAGACAAGTGGGTTGTGTCCCAATGGCCGCATGCCATATGCAGAAAGAATCCAATCCAGATTTTTTCTGTGACTCTGCTCTACTTCAATGTGCTCTCTAGCTCCACCTACAATTACTACCCAAGCACCGACAGCCATCTTACAAACGTGAAGCAGAGACACCTATGGCAATGAAGTCCACAAACAATTGTTCTGCTCAAGAATAAACATGAGAACAATAACTGGAAACAGGTAACAAATACATCAAAGGAGCTCAGAAACGACACATGCATAAAACAGTGACATATATACAGAGTCTTCCCAGCCCAAGGGCTGACTAACATTCAAGAATCAACTTGGAGAAGCATAAGTGGACAGTAGGAAGACGCAGGAAGGATAGGGCGGGAATCTAGAATGTCTCCCCTATCTACTGGAAAAAAGCTTACCAGGGTAAGTACATAATCTCTTTTTCCAATGCAACAGGGGACACATTCTAGACCAAGGGTGGGCAACTCTGGTTCTCGAGAGCCGGAATCCAGTCGGGTTTTCAGGATTTCTCCAATGAATATGCATTGAAAGCACTGCATGCAAATAAATCATGCATATTCATTGGGGAAATCCTGAAAACCTGACTGGATTCCAGCCCTCGAGGACTGGAGTTGCCCACCCCTGTTCTAGACCAATGAGACATACCAAAGCAGTCCCTAAATGCCAGGGCAGGCTAACTGCGCCCGAAGACAGAGTTCTGGCTCGCTGCCACATCTACTCTGTAATACTTGGCAAATGAGTGCAAAGAGGACCACTTTGCTGCCGTGCAGATTTCCTCAGGGGAGACCACACTAACTTCAGCCCACAATGAAGCCATAGTCCTAAAAGAATACAAGATAGGAGACTGAGTCCTGGTCAGAATATAGGCTGATGAAATGGTCCTATGGATCCATCTGGATATCGTGGCTTTGGAAGCAGGATCGCCCCGCTTGACAGAACGAATCAGCACAAACAGATGGTCTGAGTGATGGAACTCGTTAGTGACCTCAAGATAGCGAAGATCACTCTATGTACATTTAGCTTCCTCAAAATGCAATCCTGTTTCTTAGAACCTGTAGGCTGAAAAACCAGGCAAACTCACTGCTGGATTCACATGGAAAGCCGAAATCAACTTCGGCAGGAAAGAAGGAACCATGCGCAAGGAAAATCCAGACACCGAGAATCGGTAGAACAGCTCTCTTCAAGAAAGAGCTTGAAGTTCTGAGACATGGCTTGCTGATGTAACAGCAACCAGAAAGCCAATCTGGAAAGTCAAGGCTAAGAGGAAAGCATCCAAAGAGAGCTATGGTAAAGCCAGATACCACCCTGTTGAGGTCCCACAAAGGGAAAAGTGGTTTAATCAGCTGTCTAATGCAGAAATCTGGCAATGGCAGGGTGAGACACCCAAGACTGAGGATGGTCCTGGGCTCTGAAACAAGAGCCCAGTCATTTGGACATGAAAGGATGCCACAGGGACACCTTTATCTAGAATAGCCAGAAGAAAAGCGAGAACCACCAAAATTGGAGTGGAATATGGCTCGATCCATTCCTGGCCACACCAATGCTGGAAAGTCTGTCATGCCTTAGCATAGGCAGATACAGTAGCTGACTACATAGACTTGAGAAGCGTGGCAATAACTACCTCTGAATAGCCTGTGTGCACTAAAGCTGCACACTCAAATACCATAAGAGCAAAGTGACCCAGGTCCTCCATAGAGACCAGATCCCGAGAAAGCAGGTCGAGGGGCACAGAACTAAAGGCTGCAACCTCTATGAAGATGCAGATCTGTGTACCACAACCCATGAGGCCAGTCTGGAGCCACAGAATGGCATGGCCCGTTAGGGTCGCTATCTGCCGAATGACTCGGCCTATCATGGGCCAGAGAGGAAAGACATACAGGAGAATCCACTGAAGCAAAGTCCTTTGGGATGACAAGTACAGTGGATTCCCTGCCCCAAAAGCTGGCATCTGTCATCACTATAACCCAGGAGTCAATACCCAGTGGTACGCCCCTGAAGAGCGACTGTGGGAGAAGCCACCAAGCCATGCTGGCCTGAGCCTCCAGAGTCCAAGGAAGACTAGACTGTAACGAGAGAGGAAAGCATGCTAGACAGGGCACCTGTGTGCTCTTGCCCAAGGAACCATATCCAACATAGCTGCCAGGAACCTTAGGATCTGAAAGCAGCCCCATGCCGATGGAGCAGGCTCCTTCAAGAAGGAAGAAACTGTGAGAGCACAGCTACCGTCAACTTGCCTCTGTAAGATAGATGCAGCCCAGAGGTCAGATTTCTCCATCTGAAGCTCACAATTCAACCAAAGCCCTCCAGAACGGGAATCACCAGATCCACTATATGGCGAGCCTCGGCCAACGAGTGAGCTCTTATCAGGCAGTCATCCAAGTAAGGGTGTAATGGCAGACTCATGTTCCGTAAATAAGCTGCCACGACCAGCATCCCTTCAGTGAAGGTACGGAGAGCCGAGAACTGGCAAGATATTTTTGTTTTTTAATCTAATCTTCCATTTGTGTCGCATAAACCTGAGGGCTCTAGGCGACTTACAGTGAAAGGAGATTAGGGTGATGATGAGCTCAGTGCTGTGTTGTTTTCTGAAGCCGTACTGGGATGGGTGAAGGCAGGAGTGTTGCTCAATGTATGAGGCTAGCTGTTTACTTACATTTGGTTTCTAGGATTTTGGTGAGTACCGGAATGCCAGTGATAGGCCTGTAGTTTGAGGCAATTGAGAGATCAGCTTGGGTTGTTTTTGGTATAGGGGTGAGAGCTATTTTTCCCATTTCTTTAAGAAGATGAACCTGGTTCAGGGAGCTATTTAGAAGGTATTGATTTGGCGGGGTGGCATTTGAAAGTACGGATTTAAGGTTTTTAAACATGAAACCACAAGCATGCGTGTTGTGGCTGGAAATATCAGTATGAGCATGTAAGCTTCCAAGAGATCCAGAGAGGCGAGGAACTCTCTTGGGTCCACTGCTGCAATGACAGATCGCATTGTCTCCATGCGAAAGCATGGAACCATGAGAGCCGCATTTATGTGGTGGAGATCCAGAACAGGCCCACAATCATTGGATCCTTTCTCAAGCATGATGAAGTATATGGAGTAGCCGCCTGAGCCGGCTCTATAGCTTGAATATCCAGCAAGCGTTGTACAGTGGCTTGCACCTTGAGCGCTGTGGCAGGTCCCAGGCATGTCCTATTTGAAGCCTGACCGAAGAATGTCCAAGACCCACTGTTTGGACATTTTTCAGGAGGGAGAGCATAGGGGGTCATGCAGAAACCTTCAAAACTGCAAAATTCAGACACCCCCTCCCCCAAAACAGCCTTTACTCACTGTGTCCTATGCTGTAAATGTGTTGCAGCTTGCCAGAGTTCTCTTATAGTAGCTGGAATCAGAGAACCACTGCCTCATGCCTGGAATGCCTCCATGATACTGATCTTCGGGCTGCCAGTCAGACTCTATGCCTGACTACACCTCCACCCCTGCAGACCAACGGATGTGCTCAGCAACGGGTAGAGGTGCAGACTGGATGACAGGTACCCACCAAGAATTGGTCTGTCAGCTGCAGACTGAAGTCTGTGAGTTCTCCATGCAGGCAGAGCTTAAGAATCGCTCTAAGCACAAGAAATCCTGAAAAAGGGGACAAAAAAACACCAAATAAAATAAAAAGGGGAGAGCAGAACAAACACACTCCAGCTGGCATTCGTGTAGAAGGGGAAACCGTAGGTAGAGCTAGAGAGCACACTGAAGTAGAGCAGAGTTACAGAAAAAATCCAGATTGGATTCCTTATGCATATGACACGTGGCCATTGGGACACAACCCACTTGTTTAGAATGTCTCCCCTATTACACTGGAAATGGTGTTATAACTTCAGGCACTTAAATGGCTTTTGTGTTAGAATTGGTCTGCACCTGAAAAAGAATTGGTGAAGGCTTTCTGAATGCAAGGCACAAGCTCCTCATATGGGGTGATGTGCTGAATTATTATTATTTTTTTTCTATTTGTACTTTCTGTATGTTTGTAATGCTATCCAATTTAAACCTTATTGATTTTGTTCTGATCTGTATGCAAGTGACAGCGGTAATTAATAAATTAAATTATTCATAAAAAGTATTTCCTAGTGTTGATTTTAAATTTCCCTCTTTGCAGCTTAATTAAAGATTGGATTAAAGAGGAACCACATTTGTTAAGGCATAAACACCTGGATTATATATATGGCGCCTGAAGTTGGGCACCAAAATTTGAGTGCTCTGCCAAGATGTGTGTGCCACTATTGGGTGGCAACAACCAATTATTGATAATTGGCTACAATTAGAATGTGCGTGTGCATCTGGTTGTGCACTATATAATAATGCAGGGTGCCTAACTAAAAAGGGGGTGCAGTTATGGGAGAGGCATGTCAAAGATGTTCCCAAAAAAATAACCATGTTCATATAAAATAATAGCTTAGTATAGGGGAAAACACCCTCCAGGGATTCAAGACAAAATTGAACAAGTTCCTGCTAAACTGGAACGTACGCAGGTGAGGATGGACTCATTTAGAGCACCGGTCTTTGACCTGGGGGCTGCCACATGAGCGGACTGCTGGGCACGATGGACCACTGGTCTGACCCAGCAGCGGCAATTCTTATGTTCTTATACCCAACTTGGCCAGCTGTATTTATACCAGTTTTCAGGAGTTTGGCTCCCAAAGTTAGGTGCGCGATCCACACTTAAGCACTATTCAACAAAGGGCACACGTTCTTTATACTTATAGAACAGTGCCTGGCAATCTTTTCCACTGCCAATCTTTTTGCACCATTTATAGAATCCCAGGAGGCTGCTCAGGTTAATAGAGGAGCATTTGCTATGGTTGCAGTGGAATAGGGGCTCTCTCTTGTTTTGCTTCTATACTTTGGAAAGAACACTTACCATATAGAAAATGGTGACCCTATACCTGGAAGGGCTGGTCTTGAAATTAATGTAGCAGAAAACATAAATTGCTCCAAGGATAATGTTAAAAAGCTTCCAGTGAAAAGGTTGTGATATAATGTCAGTCTGCTGAGCTACAAGCCAAAAAGACATCACTAACCAGTGCATACCTGCAAGAATAAGAGAGCACGTGAAAGGCTGTGCAACAACAGCACTCTGTAGTTTATGTGACTTAACAGTAAAATAAACAGGTCAATATAGACATGTATTGTATGTCACCTTAGCTACAAGGTATTCATTCGGCTATACTTTTAAAAGTTATTTTTCAAATAAAGATTATAAATCACACAATCCAATCTATTCACTGTGATATACAGGGTAACATATTCAAAAAGGCCCTGATTCTATAAATGGCACCTAAAACAGGCACATAGCACATGCCAATCATGAGTTAGGCATCATTTATAGAATCACGCCTAGCAGTGCCTAAATTGGACTTAAACGCCAGTAGGTGTCAAAACCTTAGGTGCCCCCTATTTATGCCAGGGTTTTCTTGGCCTTAGTCCCATTTAGGCACCTACAAGTAAAACACACCCAAGATCCACCCACCACCTACCTCTAGCCATGCCCCAGGGAGACCCCTGCCCGGTTAAGCCACTTTGAGCTAGTTAGCCAGTGATATTCTGCCAACAGCTGATTTATCAGGGCAGAGTTTTGAATGTTAAAATTACATTCTCCATCAATGAGTATTCAAATCAACTTGACTGTGATTGGACACACGTGAGTTCAACTTTACTTATTTGTGCCTTAACAGAGACAAAGAATGTGAACATTTTTTATTTTATTTTAAAAAGTTTATATACCGCATATATCCTATGAGGTTCACAAAAAAATACATAAAAATTTGACTATACAAACATAATAATAATAAAGGCAACTCCTACATAACTTGAAATAACTTCAGAGTGCACAAACAAAGTCCTTGACATACTATAAGCCAACTTCTCAACCACAGTCAAACCCCATCACATAAATGCATTACTTATGTTCTTTCATGGTGAAAGTGTAGAGTGAGTTGTAAAGATCAGTAAAACAAACTCTTTGCTTTAATGCATCTTGAATTATATATTTTAGACAGCAGAATGTGAAAAATGTACTAGTGTGTGAAGAATTCTGCAAGGCACTGTACTTAGAAATTTAGCTTAGTACAAAGGTACAGGCATGGACATGTCTGACGTCTGCTGCCATACTGTTTCTTGCTGGCCATCGAGAAATAAGGAAGAAAATGTACACTGCTTCTACTGCCTGGTCCTGCTGTAGTCCTTCCTGACCTCTGGTACCACCTGCAATGACACTGTCTGCTACCTCGCTCATACAATCTGCTATTTATGAAAGGAGGAGGTGGGGTGCCTTCAGTTTTCCACTGCTGCTATTTTAACAGTACAGATAGAGAGAACTATCTGTGTGTGTGTTTCTTTCTTGTAGCTTTTCTTGTATTGTAAATCGGCTGGATGTTCAGCCTTATCTTGCTATGAACCGCCTAGAATCTTTTACTGGTTTGGCGGTATACAAAAAATAAATTATTATTATTATTAAAGAGAGGAAGGCAGCAGGCAACAAACTGGTAGGTTTTTATAGAAGTCTAAGATTCTTAGCTATATCACTGTCATTGCTGTTCTCAGTTACACTGAATCCCTGCTTTTTTGTTAAGAGCAAATGCATGTGGCTATATCTTCATCATTTTGGAAATAAACTGAGCAATGGTGCATCTTATGCGTAACTTGTGCATTTTGCAAGAAGGGTGCCTACTAACAGATTAAATGACACCAGCAGTCTTCCACAGCATTTTTCAGTGAGATGTTTTGGGGGAAAAAAAAAAAAGAAAATGTTCTGCTAACAGAGGAAAGGAAGAAATTACATAATAATTAAGGAAACTCAGACCCTACCTCCGACAGCAAATATCCAGAAATGATGAACTCTGGTGAAGACAATCAAAGCCACAATCCTGGCCCCAAGCATCCCCAACCGCCATAGGAGCTGGCAGAGCAGGGCAGCCAAGGGCATGTGCAGGTGACCTGGTTTCATGAGACATGTGAAACGATTGTATGACACCAGAGACCAAGAAAGAGACAGCAGTGACAGCCCAGCACTCACAGCTGTAAAATAGAAAGCATGAAGATATCCCTGTAAAAAGATGCCAATCAAAAGAAGATGAAGGTTGTTTCAGAGAAACAGGCAAATCATTTTCAGGTGCCTCTCTAGTCAATAATCACTCTGTAAAATGATATCCACAGTCCTCTCTCTGCTCATTGCTAGAGGGTATCAGCCAAACCAAGGGCTAGATGCACTAAACAAGGGCGGTAAAACCGTGTGGGTTGCTGTGGGTTGATTATTTGGCCAATTCCAAAACAGAAATTGATGCTCAAACAAGTTTGAATGCAAATGATTTGCGCAGAGGTTCGCTGCAATCCCTGTCTGATCTCGTCCGATCAATCACTGTGAGAGCGCCTCTCACACATGCGCAGAATAGTCCAGTTGATACAGCGACATTGTACACATGCACCATAGGCATAGATTAATATAGTGCATGATATGCGTATGTCATTGCCGCACATCAAAGGCATTAGCTGCAAAACATTTTTGGTGCAAAGCGCTTTATAACGGCAAAGTAGAGATTTTTCTTCTTTCCTTCTTTTGGAGCTGTTAGAAGGAGCTTTTGGAAAGGAAAAGCGAACAGTCGGGTGGCGTTTACAGAACAGTTTTACATTGATTGTTTTGTGTTTTCTGGTTGCCATACAGCAAGTAGCAGCCAATGCAACACTGTGACGTCATTGAGGCCGTACAGAGGGGGCAGAGAGGTAGCAGCAGATTATGCAAATGCGGGGCATAAATGAGGGTGGTACTGTATAAAGTTCTGGCCTTCTTTTGTTGGTACCCATATTTTTGCTGCCGTCTCTTATATTTTACAGTTTATGCTGTTAATGGGCACGAATAACACATGTGCTCACAACGCACATATAACACACTTATATGTCTCTACTGCATTTTAAAAATGGTTTTTATGCTATAAATGTTATATATACTCTTAATTTCAGGGCTGAACAGTAGGTAACACACAGTTAAATCGGTTTAGCGATGATCATTAGACGTTCGGAGACTTTAGTGCATCTAGCCCCCAAGTCTGAAATCTGCTACCACATATTCACACCAGGAGTGACCATCAGGTAACATTCCATAATCTGAATCTTGACCTCATATCCCTCATGATGTGCAAGGCAGAAGGAACACAGCTCAGGGTTTTTTTTGGCTAGGATGGTCCTATAGTACTGAGACTATACTTTGTCCCAGCATTGAAACTATATATGCATGTGTTTGTACAGCTTTTTGTTTGGTATCTAAGAGGGACAAAAAAAAGCAAATAGTGATGCTAACCACTAAAATAAAACAATTGTGGCTACAGTAGCAGTCTACTTTGGATGACGATTCCAGCTGGAGCCACCAACGCACAGGCACAGGATAAATATGGACTAGTGAGGCTTCCAGGGTAGAGAATGACACAGGGACAAATTTTTCCCTGTCTCCGTGGGAACTAATTTTCCCATCCTATCTCACAAAGTTCCTTTCCTGTCCCATTCCTACAAACTCTGTCCTCATCTGCACAAGCCTCAAACACTTTAAAATCATAAGTGTTTGAGGCTTGTGCGGTTAAGGCAGAGCTTACAGGAATGGGACAGGGACAGTGACAAAACTTGTGGGGACGGGATGGAGAAACTGAGTTCCTACAGGGACGGGGAAAAGCCCACCAAAAAAACATGCCCCCGAGGCCTGTAGTGGCTGAGAAGCTTGAACCGTCCCAGCCACTAAAGCAGGCAGCAGCAGTAAGGGAGTCCCCAGCAGCATCGGAGGTAAGGGAAACCTTATTTCCCTGACCGTTGGTGGCTGGAGGCTTACCCGCTGTCAGCTGCTGGTGTGCGAGGCACTCGCAAAGGGAATCCCTGGATGCCGGCACCTGAAGCCAATGAGGATTCCCCTTTGTGGTGGACCTGTACACCATAAGCATAGGCCAGCCACATCAACCTCGCGTCTAGAGCACAATGAGCAATTTTTCTCTTTAAAAGTGCTCATTGTGCAATATGCGACCTAGCTAAGGGAAAAAGTGCTGGTTAGCAATAAAAAGCAATAACAATGAATTGAATTTATTTCTGTTAGAACAAACTCCACTGGCTCTCTAAGCCAGTGTTCTTCAACCGCTGGTCCTTGGACCGGTGCCAGTCCACAGAAATTTCCTGCCGGTCCACAGGGCCGGCACGTGCATTGGGCCCCAGACAGTGCTCTTCAGACACTGGTCCATGGTGTGATTGATACAGCATTGTCTTCGGGCCGGCTCCTTTTTCTTCAATGCTACAGTACACAAAGCCGTGGGCAGAGGATCCTATGCGCATCCTGTGCCTGAACTGGAAGCCTTCTCTCTGACGTCACAACGTCAGAGGGAAGGCTTCCAGATGAGGTGTGAGATGCGCGAGGAGCCACTGTCCATGGCTTTGTGCACTGCAGCACTGAGGAAACGGGAGCCGGCCCGAAGACAACGCTGTATCAATCGCACCGTGGACCAGTGGCTGAAGAGCACTGTCTGGGGCCCAATGCACGTGCCGGCCCTGTGGACTGGCAGGAAATTTCTGTGGACTGGCACCGGTCCACGGACCAGCGGTTGAAGAACACTGGCTTAGAGAGCCAGTGGAGTTTGTTCTAACAGAAATAAATTCAGTTCATTGTTATTGCTTTTTATTGTTAACCGGCACTTTTTCCCATATGCCTTGCCGGTATCAGTGGCAAGGCTTATAGCTGAGGCACCGCTAGAAAATTGGGGGGAGGTGGAGGAAATGGGGGGGAAGGACTCAACTCATGATCTGTCGAGTCTGACACCCCCGAGGTCGGATGGAACCCTGAAAGGGTCCCCCCCAAGCTCAATCCAGCACCAAACAGGGACAAGAAGGCCATTAAATAACTTCCAACAGGCCTACACTAACCCAGGGAAGACTGGCACAGCTTACCACACATGCTGGATACTAGAGGGAAGCACAGCTATTAGTATTACAGCCAAAGTTTTGTCTCTGTCTCCACCTGCTGGTCAAGGTGAGCTATTACTTATCAGTGAACTGTACCGGTCTGGAGAGATGCTAAAGAATGTTTATTTACCTGGAAAAGCATCTGACTGCTCTGCTGCAAGGTAAATGTATGTCTGCAGCAACAGGTGGGGCAGTGCTTGAAGAAGAGCTTCCAGGAGTCGCAGCACTGCCAGGTCTCCCTGCTTCAAGACCAGATCTCCATTGGTGGGAGGTCCTTTTCCTCTAGCTCCACACAGTATATCCCAGTGCCTGGACAAAGAAAGAGACTTCTTCAGTGCAATATGGCAGTAGTGGGGTAACCATACAAACTTCTGATACCATGCAGACTTCTATCTAACACATTGAATATGATAGTGCAAAATGTTTCCTCTATCAGCCAACATACCCGCTTTTCAACTTACTGCCCCAAAATCTGGAAAATTGTGGTCTGGAAACTGATGTCATGTACCTGCTTAATTCTCCATTTCTTGTTATTCTTAATCATCACCTACTTTGAGCAAGCCAACAGCTTGCTCACAACCTTGAAATGGTCATATAGGGCATCAGCCACATAATCCACTTCAGTGATCAAAAATGGAAGAACTTTATCCACAATAGAGTTAGGATTGTGATAGGCTCTGGTAACAAAAGATGCCACCGCGCTCGCTTTCAAACCATAGGCTGTGGAATCGAAAAACCATTTGAGCACAAATCTATTCTGTGGTCTTGAGAGTCCTTCAACCTTAGCATAAGCTGAAACTGTGGACGACTTCTTAGACTTAAGCACAACACAGCAGAATAACCTTTGTGTCCAATGCTGCACGCTCAAGAGCCATGCATAAGAGCAAATAAACTTGGGTCCTCCATGAAGACCAGACCCTTCATAAGCAGGTCTGGATGGGCGCTCAGCCACAGGCTGCAACCCTTACAAAGATGCATCAGATCTGCATACCACAGTCTGCGAGGCCAATCTGGAGCCACTAGAATGATGCAGTCTGACTAAACCACGATCCGCTGAATGACTCGGCCTATCATGGGCCAGGGAGGAAAGACAAAGAGGAGAAGCTCCTGAGGCCACGGCTGCACTAGAGTGTTGAGACCCTAACTTCCGGGCTAGGATCTTCAACTGAAGAAACAATCTGTTTTTTTGTTCTTTGCCATGGCCATGAAGTCTAAGCAGGACTTTATACAGTACTTGTATTGCTGGCTATCTAGCAATGACTGAAGTATTGCAAAGGAACAAGTTACATATCATATTGCTGGCTTTGTAACAGTTATGGAGAAGGATTGACGGGTCTATACAAGTCTGCCAATTGAGGATTTTTAACCAGCTTTAACAAGATCACTGCGAGAGCTCTACATAAAGATGGGGGTATGGACCCTGTAGCTATAAGAGAATTAAACACAGTAGTTAAATTAGTTAAACAGTAGTTAAACAATTCTATAAACGGCACCTAGCATACATATGGAGAAGGAGGGTGTTCAAGAAAAAGGAGTGGCAAAGTAGAAAGCACGATGCTTAGCAAACTGAAGCTGTGCTGATTTGGGTTTGAGAACCATGCGATGATCATTTACAGAACGGAGAAACTAGGCAGGATAGTATGGTATGGTAAGGGCTGCCAGATAGTGGGGAAGGCCTATCTATCCTATGGGCACTGAATGTAAGTGAGAGAAGCTTAAATATTACATGCTGTGCAATAGGAAGCTAATGATGGCTTTGAAATAGTAAGGAAACATGATCAAAACTCCGGGCATGACATAATAACCTAAAAGCTGTATTCTGGATAGACTGAAATATTTTTAGGTTGGCACATGAGCTATGTTCCCTCTAAGCCAGTGGTCTCAAACACGCGGCTGTGGGCTGCATGCGGCCCCCCCGGGACTATTTTGCGGCCTGCAATCTGTCTTCGACTAAAGCAGGGGTTTCCAATCTACTTCCCTTCCAACTGCCCTCCCCCAAGCCATCGCAATCGGGGAACAGGCCAGCGCCTGAGGTCTTACTTCTCCCTGCCCTCCCCCAAGCCACTACCATCGGGGATCAGGCCGCCACCGCTGCAATTGGGGAACAGGCCGCACCGAGGTCTTAACTCTCCCTGTTTATCTTCCCCAGCTCGGAGCTGACCAATTCTCGCCACTCAACGTCAATTCTAACGTCGGGGAGGAAGTTCCGGGCCAGCCAATCGCTGCCTGGCTGGCCCGGAAGTCCCTCCCTGACGTTAGAATTGATGTCGGGTGGCGAGAATTGGTCGGCCCCGCGCTGGGGAAGATAAGCAGGGAGAGTTAAGACCTCGGCGCGGCCTGTTCCCCGATTGCGGTGGTGGCGGCCTGTTCCCCGATGGTAGTGGCTTAGGGGAGAGCAGGGAGAAGTAAAGAAAGAAAGGGGGGACAGGGAGACAGAAAGAAAGAAGGGAGACGGGACACAGACAGAAAGGGGCATGGAGAGAGAAAGACAGAAAGAAGGGGGCAGGATGAAAGAAATAAAAAGTTGGGGGAGGGAAGGAGACAGATGCCAGACCAGGGGAAAGAAAGAAAGGAAGGAGGGAGAGAAAGGAAAGAAAGAGATGTCAGATCATGGAAATAGGGACAGAAGAAGAGAGAGAAAGAAGGGAAGGTAAGACATGGAAACGTAGATTTTGAAAAGAGAGCAGTTAGTGCCAAAGATGGATGCAAGGCGGAAAGTGAAGATGGAGAGAAAACCAGTCAAAGGACAAGAAGACCCTGGAAACATAGTTAAATGCACAGAAAAATAAAGTCACCAGACAACAAAGGTAGGGAAAATGATTTTATTTTCAATATAGTGATTGAAATGTGTCAGTTTTGAGAAAGGAAAGATATTAAACTTTAAATGTGAGGGCTGCAGAAAAAATAGGGTACTTGGAGGGCCGCAGAAAAAATAGTTAATGACAATTTTGCACAAAGTAAAACTCTTTATAGTTTAGAAATCTTTCCTTAACTGTTAAAGGAAAGATTTATAAACTATAAAGAGTTTTACCTCATGCAAAGTTGTCATTTCTTTAATAAGACATTAACTATTTTTTTCTGCGGCCCTCCAAGTACTACAAATCCAAAATGTGGCCCCACTAAGGGTTCGAGTTTGAGACCACTGCTCTAAGCTGCGCACATGAGCAATCGCTCATAAATTCTATGAGCGTCATTCACATATTATACATGATTGCTCACAAAAATATCTGCAAATCTGGAAAATTGTTCACAGGAAAAAAAAAAGATTTTGAACTTGTCGCTCACATAAGAAAAAATATGCCTGCACCCAGCCAATCCTTAGAGGGAGCATTGCACATGAGTAGCCTAAATATACTATATTACAGTAATCTAATCTAGTAACCAATAGAGAGAGACTAAGTGAGTGAAAAGTGTCATAATCAAAATATTGACTAAATGATTGTAATTGTTTAAGAACAAGGAAATTGGTCTTACATAGGCTGGATATCTGCAGCATAAAGATGAGTTGGGAGTCAAGGACTATTCCTAAATAGCAGGAGTGTACAGGTGTAATTGAATTCCCTAGAAGATTTAGTGTTATGGTAAGGGTGGGGAGACCTCCAGTGAATCAGCAGGCTACTGTTTTATGCTTATTCAAAACTAATTTGTATTCATAGAGCCAATCAGAAACTAAGCAAAGGCAATCTTGGAGGAGACCAATCTTAGGGTTAAAAGGGTTCGTAGGGAAGAGTAGCAGAATATCTTCTGCGTAGAAGTGAACTGATAGCAGTAGTTTGAATAAAGGTGGCAAGGATAATAATAAATGGATTAAAAAGAAGAGGTGATAGAACTGATCCCTGTGGAATCCCGCAAGTCAGAAGGCAAGGGGAGGCAGTAGATGAAGTAGCGATTACATTATAGAACGATCGGAGAAGAAAGAAGAGAACCAGGCAAGAACAGAGCCAGTCAGGCAAAGTGATGAGATGCGTTAGTAGCAAAGAATGGTTGATTAAGCTACAGGCTGCGGAGAAATTGGATGAAATGGCAAGAATAATACTATGGTTGTCTAAATGAGAGTAGATTTCACTGAGTAGTGTTGCAAGAATTGTTTCAATACTAAAATGAGCTTTGAAACCCAACTGTCTAGGGAGAAGGACAAGAGATTTTTCAGAGAAAGAGGTCAACTGGGTATAAACTATTTCTCCAGTATTTTTTCTACTGGTCTGTAATGACCCAGGATTTGAGGGTCGAATAAGGGTTTTTCTTTAGTTTAGTGTGAAGTATTGCACATTTACAGGGAGCTGGTATCTGTCCAGATGATAGGCTATTATTTAGTAATAGTAGGATCTTTGGAAGTAATTGTAATTCAGAAAAGTTAGAAAGGGGTTTACAGAGCAGTAGATGCCTCATAAGTATGACGCATTTCAGACATTATTTTTGAAAAGGACTGAAGGGTCTGCAATTGGAACGAACTCCATGTGGATAAACCAAATCAGGGTGGTGACTGCTGCAACGAAAAGCACAACAAAGAGACAAGAGAGATGTCTATACCAACCATTGGTCACATTTATTCAAAAAACCATATAAGAAATCTAAAAGTCCTAAGTCTTTAAAAAGACCATATAAGGTCCCAGATGAATGGAATCCCAGGATCCGGGTTTCGGCAAACAAACTTGCCTTCCTCAGGGGACAACGTTTGAAGTCTTCTATTCCTGTTTCATGGTAGTCCTATTAATAAGTTTTAGGTTGAAGAAGCCTTCACAAGAGACTGAAAGAACTGATTTGCATTCTTATTTGCATATACATAGTAACATAGTAACATAGTAGATGACGGCAGATAAAGACCCGAATGGTCCATCCAGTCTGCCCAACCTGATTCAATTTAAAAAATTTTTTTTTTTTTTTCTTCTTAGCTATTTCTGGGCGAGAATCCAAAGCTTTACCCGGTACTGTGCTTGGGTTCCAACTGCCGAAATCTCTGTTAAGACTTACTCCAGCCCATCTACACCCTCCCAGCCATTGAAGCCCTCCCCTGCCCATCCTCCTCCAAACGGCCATACACAGACACAGACCGTACAAGTCTGCCCAGTAACTGGCCTAGTTCAATCTTTAATATTATTTTCTGATTCTAAATCTTCTGTGTTCATCCCACGCTTCTTTGAACTCAGTCACAGTTTTACTCTCCACCACCTCTCCCGGGAGCGCATTCCAGGCATCCACCACCCTCTCCGTAAAGTAGAATTTCCTAACATTGCCCCTGAATCTACCACCCCTCAACCTCAAATTATGTCCTCTGGTTTTACCATTTTCCTTTCTCTGGAAAAGATTTTGTTCTACGTTAATACCCTTTAAGTATTTGAACGTCTGAATCATATCTCCCCTGTCTCTCCTTTCCTCTAGGGTATACATATTCAGGGCTTCCAGTCTCTCCTCATATGTCTTCTGGTGCAAGCCTCCTATCATTTTCGTCGCCCTCCTCTGGACCGCCTCAAGTCTTCTTACGTCTTTCGCCAGATACGGTCTCCAAAACTGAACACAATACTCCAAGTGGGGCCTCACCAATGACCTGTACAGGGGCATCAACACCTTCTTTCTTCTACTGACTACGCCTCTCTTTATACAGCCCAGAATCCTTCTGGCAGCAGCCACTGCCTTGTCACACTGTTTTTTCGCCTTTAGATCTTCGGACACTATCACCCCGAGGTCCCTCTCCCCGTCCGTGCATATCAGCTTCTCTCCTCCCAGCATATACGGTTCCTTCCTATTATTAATCCCCAAATGCATTACTCTGCATTTCTTTGCATTGAATTTTAGTTGCCAGGCATTAGACCATTCCTCTAACTTTTGCAGATCCTTTTTCATATTTTCCACTCCCTCTTCGGTGTCTACTCTGTTACAAATCTTGGTATCATCTGCAAAAAGGCACACTTTTCCTTCTAACCCTTCAGCAATGTCACTTACATACATATTGAACAGGATTGGCCCCAGCACCGAACCCTGAGGGACTCCACTAGTCACCTTTCCTTCCTTCGAGCGACTTCCATTAACCACCACCCTCTGGCGTCTGTCCGACAGCCAGTTTCTGACCCAGTTCACCACTTTGGGTCCTAACTTTAGCCCTTCAAGTTTGTTCAACAGCCTCCTATGAGGAACTGTATCAAAGGCTTTGCTGAAATCCAAATAAATTACATCTAGCATATGTCCTCGATCCAGCTCTCTGGTCACCCAATCAAAAAATTCAATCAGGTTCGTTTGGCACGATTTACCTTTTGTAAAGCCATGTTGCCTCGGATCCTGTAACCCATTAGATTCAAGGAAATACACTATCCTTTCTTTCAGCAACACTTCCATTATTTTTCCAACAACTGAAGTGAGGCTCACCGGCCTGTAGTTTCCTGCTTCATCCCTGTGACCACTTTTATGAATAGGGACCACATCCGCTCTCCTCCAATCCCCAGGAATCACTCCCGTCTCCAGAGATTTGTTGAACAAGTCTTTAATAGGACTCGCCAGAACCTCTCTGAGTTCCCTTAGTATCCTGGGATGGATCCCGTCTGGTCCCATCGCTTTGTCCACCTTCAGTTTTTCAAGTTGCTCATAAACACCCTCCTCCGTGAACGGCGCAGAATCTACTCCATTTTCTCGTGTAACTTTGCCGGACAATCTCGGTCCTTCTCCAGGATTTTCTTCTGTGAACACAGAACAGAAGTATTTGTTTAGCACATTTGCTTTCTCCTCATCACTCTCCACATATTTGTTCCCAGCATCTTTTAGCCTAGCAATTCCATTTTTTATCTTCCTCCTTTCACTAATATATCTGAAAAAATTTTTATCTCCCTTTTTTACATTTTTAGCCATTTGTTCTTCCGCCTGTGCCTTCGCCAAACGTATCTCTCTCTTGGCTTCTTTCAGTTTCACCCTGTAGTCCTTTCTGCTCTCCTCTTCTTGGGTTTTTTTATATTTCATGAACGCCAACTCTTTTGCCTTTATTTTCTCAGCCACTAGGTTGGAGAACCATATCGGCTTCCTTTTTCTTTTGTTTTTATTGATTTTCTTCACATAAAGGTCCGTAGCCATTTTTATCGCTCCTTTCAGCTTAGACCACTGTCTTTCCACTTCTCTTATGTCCTCCCATCCTAACAGCTCTTTCTTCAGGTACTTTCCCATTGCATTAAAGTCCGTACGTTTGAAATCTAGGACTTTAAGTATCGTGCGGCCGCTCTCCACTTTAGCCGTTATATCAAACCAAACCGTTTGATGATCGCTACTACCCAGGTGAGCACCCACTCGAACATTAGAGATACTCTCTCCATTTGTGAGGACCAGATCCAATATCGCTTTTTCCCTTGTGGGTTCCGTCACCATTTGTCTGAGCAGAGCCTCTTGAAAGGCATCCACAATCTCCCTACTTCTTTCCGATTCCGCAGACGGAACATTCCAGTCCGCATCCGGCAGGTTGAAATCTCCCAACAGCAGAACCTCCTCTTTCCTTTTGGATATCCACAATCAGATCCTTATCAATTTGCTGTGATTGAGTCGGAGGTCTGTAGACTACACCCACGTAGATAGAAGTTCCATCTTCTCTTTTCAGAGCAATCCATATCGCTTCTTCCTCTCCCCAGGTCCCTTGCATTTCGGTCGCTTGGATATTGATCTTTACATAGAGAGCTACTCCTCCACCTTTATGACCATCTCTGTCCTTCCTAAAAAGATTATATCCCGGTATGTTTGCATCCCATCCATGTGATTCACTGAACCATGTCTCTGTGATAGCAACAATATCTAGATCTGCCTCTAATATCAGGGCTTGCAGATCATGAACTTTGTTGCTTAGACTGCGAGCATTTGTGGTCATCGCTTTCCAGCTATTTTTCAGCGATAATCTCCTTCTTCGTATGGATTTTTGTGTCGTTTCACTTTCCGTTGCAATACTAAGAAATGAGTTGCTGATATTGCTTATGTTGCAGCCTTTACTACTATCACATCTTTTCTTTTGCCGGGGGTGGCCTTTATAATTGTCCTTCGTACATACACCACCCCCACCTTCTAGTTTAAATGCCTGGAAAAATATTGTCTAAATTTCTCTGCAAGGTTTCTTTTTCCTGCTGTAGTAATATGTAGCCCATCAGTGCAATATAGCTTCTTGTCCTTCCATGTATTTCCCCATCCTCCTATGTACCTGAAGCCTTCTTGATGACACCAGGCTCTGAGCCATCTATTAAAGTCCTCTGTGTTTTTCACTCTTTGCTCTCCTTTTCCATATGCAGGCAGTATTTCAGAAAAAGCTAAAGTCTTTACAAAAGGTTTCACGCCCTCACCAAGCTCCCGAAAAGCTTTCTGTGCTGCAAGTGTGGAGTTGTTGGCCAGGTCATTTGTTCCCAGATGGATAACAACATCAGTGTTAAAATCCTTAGTTTCTTCCTTAACTATAGTCAGTATTTGCCTGGAACTCCTGGTAGCTGAGGATCCTGGAAGACATTTCACTATTTTGGACTCCTCGCCCTGTGTTCCAAGGTTAATGCCTCTGATGATGGAATCCCCCAACAGTAATAGTTTTCTGTTTTTGGCTTTTTTATTTGTACTTAGGGTGCTCTTGTTCTCTTGAGTTTCCTTCATTGGTTCCAGTCCCACCTCCCTTCTGTTTTCCTGAGTATCGCAGTGCACTAGTGGAGCGAAGGAATTCTGTAGAGGTAATATTAGTGAAGGTGGATGTTTCTGTGTTACATGTCGCAGTCTTCCTGAGCCTACTGTGACCCATTTATTCCTGGGCTGTTTTATTCTTTGAGGTAGAGGTGGTAAGTTGGTATGATTTTGTGGAGTGATGGAAGCTGCTTTAATTGTATTCAATTCCTGTTTAAGTTTGCAGAGCTCCTCCTTAATACTGGCAAGTTGAAGACAGATGGGGCAAGCCTTAAGCCTCCAAATAGTATGTCTTGGAATTAAAGCACCACAGTGATTGCATAGAATAAAGGTCATCTTGATTGGTTGTGAAGTCCTGATTATATGGGTCTCTATATATGAATAGTGGTCCCTGGGGTTGGTGGGACTATAAGTAAGACTACTAGTAAGGCAGAAATATAGGCTCTATACCACCTAAAACACAGTATTTTAAACAAAACTGCAGGAAGAAGAAATAAGATTTAACAGAGGAAAGAGAAGGATTTTTTTGTGCTTTTTTATATTTTTTTTTTAGTAAGAAACAGGGAGGAGAAGAGAAATTAAGCAGATATAATGCTGAAAACCAGTGAAAAGAGCAGAATATGAAATGGTAACTTAGCTTTTAGAAGTTCACAGTGCAGCCTTGTTATTTTTATATACTGCCTAACCAGTAGTTCATAGAGGTTTACACAATAGGTGCTCAGTATACAATATAATAATAACATCATACATAATAAATTCTAAGTAACTAATACAAGCATTAAAACTAATGAATAAAAAAAACACAATATAAACTGAAATAAATATAGATAAAAAGATTAAAATACATTATAACTACGTGATAATATGAAAATCAGTAATGTATATTATATTGTTTAAATAAGTGGGTTTTAAGATCTTTTCGAAACTGATAGTAAGTAAGAAATGGAGAAACGAGAAGATTCAAACATGAATTCATTAATCCTGCTTGAACAGGGAACAGAATTACCTTTGGAAGTAGAGAGGAGACTTTGGAAGAGTGGAGTGTGAACCAAAGAAATGTGGGAAATTTCCTTGCACAGGGCTTTATGGTCCAAGGACATCTGGACGGACTGAGAGTGACCTCACCCTGAGGGTAAAGAAAGGCTACTCATAGGACTCTCACTGCACACAGAACATACCTGAATTTTTGGAGACAAAGACTCCTTAGGTAATCCTCAAGGGGATGAATGCTGGCCTTTGGGCCTAACCCTTGCTTGTGATTACCAGCCAGAGAACTGGGGGGACCATAGGTGGTCCAGACCTCATCCTATGGGTAGGTAGTGTAGTGGCTTGGAGACTTGGCCTATGCCCATGCCCACAGGTAGGCAGTGAATTCTTACTGCTGGCCACTTGGAAACAATTCTTATGTTCTTGTTGCTTCTTCCTCTTCTAAAAGGGTATGAGAAATAGGCTAATATTGAACTTTTGGTGAGTCTGCCCTTTTCACCCTGAAAGGGAAGACACTTTTCCATAAGGACCTAAAGGATAGAAAGACCCCCCCCCCCCAAGACACATCTTACACCCCCTGACGGGACTTGCTGGGGAAAGACTTCATGACTGAAGGCTGGTCCTGTGGATTGTCCTATGGATATAGAACTCTTTTAATCTGTTAACAAGCACACAAATCTATATGTCTATATTGTAGAATTACCCCAATGTCATTTCTTTACATCAGTTCAATTTGCAGCTATTCCCAACCCAGTCCTCAGGGCACACCTAGTCCCTTAGGATTCTCGGGATATCCACAATGAATATTCATGAGTTGGATTTGATCATGCCACCCCTCTCCTCCGCAAATCACATTGGCTACCTATTACTCATCGTCTCTCCTATAAAATACTCCTCCTCACTTTTAAAACAAAAAACTCTAACCAACCGGCATTTATAGTTAAACTTTTGATCCCTTATTCATCATCCAGGACCCTCTGATCAAAGAATCAAAATTTATTCTCCATACCATCAATACGGGAACTATTTTACGATACTACTTGCAAATCCATCTTTTCTGTTACCGCCCCCTCTCTGTGGAATGCTCTTCCATTAGACTTTCGATTAGAGAACTCGCTTGAAAAATTTAAAGCCAAACTTAAAACCTTCCTCTTTAAAGATGCCTTTATTCTTTAGTATTAGCTTCAACCTCTTAATTCCTTGATTCATGTGAAGCTTTGAAACATCTAATACTTCTTTTGAAATCATTCCCTTCCTAATGTTTTTGCCACTCCCCATTTACCGTCCTTTTTTATTAATTTTACTTCGATATATTTTAAACAACCTTTCCCTCCCCTACTTTCTTTCCGTCTCATGTATGTTAATCCGAATTTGTCTAGTATTTTTAATATTTGATAAAATATTGCTTTTATTTACTTATTTTAATTGTCCCTTACAATCTTTTTATATTGTATACTGTCTAGACATTTGTTTTGATAGAATGTATATCAAAAATAAAGAAACTTGAAGGCAAGGGAGGAAGTGTATGCAAGTCTATCTCATGCACAACCCTTGTGGATGTCCTGAAAACCCAATGGTTGGTTTATAGTATGTAGTAGTTGCCATATAGCAGTTGCACAAAGTTGTTTGTTTTAACCAATCACAGTGTTGCACTGCTTCTGCCTTAGAGGAATGGATGACTAAAGTCCTACAAAATCAAGAGCAGTTCCACTGAAAGACATGTTGGTATCTCTTACCGCTTTTGGATCCCCAGCTGTAGAAGATGGACTATAGTCAGAGACCAAAATTCTTTGTGCCCATCGGTCCGAAACCAAATGAAACTCAGGCCCTGAACCAGACAGGCAGGCAGGAGAAGGGCGAGGGTCCACTGGCCCCACATGTGTTGTCCCAACTGAAAATAGTGGACTATTAAGCCAATCTCTGCAAAATAAGGGACAAGCCCATTTAAAACACAAGAACGCATATCAAGAGCTCCATTAGTTCCAAATATTTTAAAAGCTCTGTCAAATAGAAAACCTTACTGTAGATGACATCATATTAAACTATCAACACAGCAAAAAGCTAACACATGCAGTACATTTTTCTTCAGTTCTGAGCCCCACAGTTGCCAATGTTCAGTAGAGGATGGTGAATGCTGCCAGTGTACATTCTAATCCTCAGAAGAGCAAGTGGGTAAGGATCTTGCAAGAAGGAAAACACTGCACTTACAGTATGTCTCCAACTGCTCTAAGCAATGAACACGCAAAACACTTAAGCAGAGTTAGGGTTTCAGCTGCCTTCTGTCTTGGGAATGAAGTAATGTACCAGGATCTGCTCACATAACCCTGGTCTTGTATCTCTCCTTTTATTAGATTTCCTTACACATCCAGGGTGTGTGGATGGGGAAGGGAAATGTATTTTGAGGATTAAAATTACTTAATTATAATATTGTAATCACATATGTCTTATTGTATTAATAATTGGGAGGAGGGTGGGAAAAAATGATTGTTTTATGTATTACTTGTGTAATTAACAGTGCATTTTATGCAGTGTTTTATGTTCAATTAATTGTATTGCACTGTCAAAGTTTGAAAATCAATAAAGATTTTAAAAAAAACCAACAATGGATTCCATATATGAATCCAAGATATGTGCCAAACTAAATTAGCTAATGAACCAATTTGTGCCACTAATTGGGTGCTAATTAGCACCAATCTGAATTTGTGCGCACATCTTACTATTCTATGACAATGTACAACCAAAGCCCATAGCACGCAACCCACAAGTGAGTGTGGCTATGGGAGGTGCATGAATGGGTCAGGGTGTTTCTACAATTTGCCTTCAGTGTTTTGCAATACCAAAGATGTGCTCCTAAATTGGGCGCTGGAAGTTACACCTGGTTTTGGCAGGCGTAAGTCCTGGTGCCCAAATTTGGTTGCTGAAATCAGAACTCAATGCTGTTCTATAATAGGCGCTCATCTATGAGTGTACATTATAGAAAAGCGTTGAATAACAATATTTGAGTGCCATTTACAGAATCTAGTCGGCACACAGATGGATCTTTTCTCTGGTCAAGTGCCACTATCGCCTCCTGACTCCCGGTCATTGCAAAGGAACCAGAATACCCCAAGGAGAAAGCTGCGCCCTGGGACAGTAAAGGCCTAGAATCTGACCTCCATTCGTCCCAGTCCTGCATCTCCTGGTCACCCAGGCTATAAGCCAGGTTCCTTAGCTGCGGAGAGGTCTCTTGGAGTGAGATCACTCCCTGGTCCAAAGCCAGCATGCCCATAGGCAGTGCAGTGTGTCCCAGACCCATGAGCTTTCCACAGCACATTAACAAACTTTGGGGTAAAACCCTGAACAAGTAACCCCATAGACCCCTGCAGGACCTCAGACTAGCTTCTCTTGGTTCCACAGCATTCATGCACGTGTGTTTCGCACCTTCACTGATTGTGGGCTCCAGGAGGGATTTCTTTCCTGCCAATTGGGTTCCCTGAAGTTCCCCAACCCTAGGGCACTCAGAAGAAGCTAAGCCCAAGGCTCCAGCCCCTCCTTTGCAATTTCATTTTTGTTTTTATTTAAATTCTTTATTTATTTTAAAACATATAGAAAGTGCATTAAAAAATACAATTGGTACAATTCAACAGCACTTATAACTAACAAATAGTAATATAAATACCTTTCCCCCCCTACCCTCCCGCCCATCCCAGATGTGTATAAACCTCTATGAAAAATGGAAGGCATTGTACTAGTGAATGGTTGTTACAAAATTTGTTAATGGGCTCCAAATCTCATTAAATTTTTTACAATGACCAGTTAATTCCGAATTCATATGTTCATATTGATAGAATAAGCACAGGGATTCCCACCAAAAAAAAAAATTCAGTCTATCCCAATTCTTCCAATTTTTGTGATCATATGTACAGCAATCCCAGTCATGACAATAAGTAGTCTATTCTTAGCTGCAGAAATTGGAGACTTGGATTGTAATATAGTCCCGAATAGAACAATATCATATGACATTGGAATGGAAGTGTCCAGTATTCTATTAATTGTAACCCATATCGACTTCCAGAAGCTGAATATTAAGGGGCAATAGTACAACTGGTGATTCAGTGTCCCTATTTCAAGATGACAGTGCCAGCATCTATTAGACTTTAAACTATCTAACTTCTGCAAACGAACAGGGGTCCAAAAAATCCTATATAACAGAAAAAACCCAGGTTTGTCTCATAGATGCTGACGCTGTACATCTCATTCTCCAAGACCAAATCCGTGGCCATTGAGTAGCAGAAATCTCTTGCTTTATCTCAATGCTCCAAATATCCCTTAGGCTCGTTTTTGGTTTCTTGTTCAAATATTCCGATATTAATTTATTCTACTTGGCGACCTGATGTCCTAGGAAATCTGTCTGGAAACATAAGCCCGGTAAGCTATACTGATTATTTAAATTTCGCCAATCAGGGAACCCTTTCTGAATGGCATGCTTCAGCTGCAACCACTTATATGCTTGAGACTTTATAATACCGAATGATTGTTGCAGTTGTGAAAAATCAAGCATTTTCCCATTTGATAATACATCATCGAAAGTACGTATACCTGCCTGTAGCCAATGTTTCCAGAGGATCTTAGACTCGCCAATTTGAATCTTGGAGTTCAACCATAAGGATTGACACGTAGATTGTTGCACTGGTACAGATGTTAAATTGTTAATGAATTTTAAAGTTTTCCATGTGGCCAGAATACTATTATCCTTATATATACGGGGTAACTTGATACTCAAAATGTGTTCCAACTGTAATGGGGAGAACAGTTGTCTTTCTAAGATCAACCAATCCAGAAGATGCTCCAAGATTTCAGGAAGCATACAATACATACCCTGCTGCATAATGAATGCTTGATGGTATCTATAAAAATTTGGTAAATTTACCCCCACCCCCATTGTGGTTTTTGTAGAGATACTAAGGCTATTCTAGCATTTTTACCCAGCCAAACAAATTTAGTAAGAATTCCATTCAATTTTTTTTATAAAAGGACCCTTGAAAATAAACCAGCAACATACTCATTTGGTAGCAAACTACAGGTAAAATCATCATTTTGATGGTTTGGACTCTCCCCTACCAAAAAGGATGTACTGTAATGGGTTGCAATGCTCACACATTTCTTAGACTTTCAACAGCAAAGATTTTTCATTTACTGTCATTGTGTCTTCCAATGTTTTTTGAATCATGATAACTAAATATTTTATACTCTCTTCCTTCCAAAGGAATGGGAATGGATCAAATAAGCCTTTTATACAATGCACATTTAACGGAAGTACCTCTGATTTGCTCCAATTTATTTTGTATTTTGTATTTATTTTGCTGCCAAGCCACGCCCCCGCAATTTCATTTTTGACAATTTTGGAATTACTCAAGATTGTAGTGCCCTTTTATTGAAGCAACAAAACTGATGCTGTACTAGCATAGGATCCAGCTTTGTGAATACTTGGTTTTCAGGATAGCCCTAATGAATATGCATGAAGCAGATTTGCATGCCTGTCACCTCCATTATATGTAAATCTCTCTCGTGCATATTCATTAGGGCTATCAGGAAAATCTGACTGGCTGGTGGTTCTCCAGGACAGCTTTAACCCCAATCATTTTGAACAGTTCGCTCCTATGGGTACAGCAAAAGCAACTGGAAAAAATCATAGCCAGAAGTCTTTAGGAAGAAGCAACGAAAGAGTGGAATTACATCAATTAGCAGAAGATTTGGCACTGACACCACTGGAATTATGCTAATTAAAACACACTAATCCATTCTCCATTCTGACAGCCTGAAGCCTTCTATTGTTAGATGTCCCCTGCTCTCTATTCCCCCTCCCGAACATTGCTCCTCCTTTATACTGGCAACTCAATCATATAATATAAACCTTTTTCATTCATGCTTGTTACAGTCACATTTGAAAAGAGTTACTATTGGAAGCTCATGCTCAATCAACAACAAACCTTTTCCTAGAAAATGCATCATCAATTTAGGAGGATCAATAAAGCTGCACTAAAAATCTTTTGCTTTTTTTCCCCCCTCGAGCAGTCGACTTGCAGAGAACTTAGATCTCCGCAAGGGGGTGGTGCAGGCACAGGGAAAAGCACGCGGGGTGGGACTTAGGGAAAAGGGCGCTCAATTCGTATCTAACTGACAGTGAACAGTTTGCCATAAATACAATCAATATTATCACAGTCCGAAGTTTTCTTTTTACTAAGAGGCTACCCTTTTCTAAATACTGTATATAGTAGCAGTACGCGGGAAACTGTGCGCACGCGGCTTCTTTCGATCTTATTTCCAGCGGATAACGGGGCAAACCCGGTGCATGCATATAACCAAGGGGTGGAGACACAGGCTGACAGTCGGAAGCAATGAGGTGGGGCGCGCTCGGTTTATGCAGTAGGCTGGCAGGACTCACGCGCGCTTCTCTCGGCCAGAATAATCAGGAAGGAGAACGCGGCGAAGGCGGCAGTCCCGCGTGCAGCTGACATCCTTGGAGCACAGCGTGCCGCCTTGGTGCAGTGACAGTACAATCCTTAGGCGCGCGGCGACTCTTCCCACCCCTTAAAGAGGTCGGCACCCACGTCAACCCAACCAACAGTCAGGGAAACCTGAGTCACTGTACCATACGCTGTGAATTAAACAGGCAAATCCATGCCTGATTTCGTTCAATTCATTGCAAAGGTTCGGTCGCCTTTTTTTTCCTTTTTTTTTTTTTTAGGTATTCCACTTAAAACATGAAGAATTACAAAGAAGACATAATCAATGTGGTAAGCCCAGGACAGGGTCATCTGGCTGACTGAAAATAGATGGCACACTTAAAGATATAGGTATTCCTATTCTGAACAGACTTCCTAAGAGAAGCTCATGATGACACAGCTTGAACATAAGAAGTTGCCTCCGCTGGGTCAGACCAGAGGTCCATCTCGCCCAGCAGTCCGCTCCCGCGGCGGCCCATCAGGTGCATGACCTGTAAGGTGACCCTTTAGTCCCCTTTATCCTTCTATCTTTACCCTATCATAACCTATCTCTACCTCTATCTGTATCCCTCAATCCCCTTATCCTTCAGGAATTTATCCAATCCTTCTTTGAAACCCGGTAGTGTACTCTGTCCTATCAAAACCTCCGGAAGCGCATTCCAGGTGTCCACCACCCTCTGAGTGAAAAAGAATTTCCTAGCATTGGTTCTAAACCTATCCCCTTTCAATTTCTCTGAGTGCTCCCTTGTTCTAGTGGTTCCCAGTAGGCTAAAGAATCTGTCCCTTTCTACCTTCTCTATGCCCTTCATGATCTTGAAGGTCTCTATCATGTCTCCTCTGAGTCTCTGCTTTTCCAGGGAGAAGAGCCCCAGCCTTTCCAACCTGTCTGCGTATGAAAGGTTTTCCATACCTTTTATCATTTTCGTCACTCTTCTCTGAACCCTCTCAAGTATCGCCATGTCTTTCTTGAGGTACAGTGATCAATATTGGACACAGTACTCCAGATGCGGGCGCACCATCGCGCGATACAGCGGCATGATGACTTCCTTTGTCCTTGTTGTAATACCCTTCTTAATAATACCCAACATTCGGTTTGCTTTCTTCGAGGCTGCTGCACATTGTGCCGTTGATTTCATTGTTGTGTCCACCAGCACACCCAAGTCTTTTTCAAGGGTACTTTCCCCTAGCACTGATCCCCCCAATTTGTAGCTGAACATCGGGTTCTTTTTCCCTATATGCATGACCTTGCATTTCTCTATATTGAAGCTCATTTGCCATTTATTTGTTCACTCTTCCAGTTTGTTTAGGTCCCTTTGTAGGTCTTCACAATCTTCCATGGTTCTAACCCTGCTACAGAGTTTTGTGTCATCTGCAAATTTTATAACTTCACACTTCGTCCCCGTTTCTAGGTCATTTATAAATACATTGAACAGCAGCGGTCCAAGCACCAACCCCTGTAGAACATCACTCGTGACCCTCCTCCAGTCCGAGTGGTAGCCCTTCACACCAACCCTTTGCTTTCTGCCTGCCAACCAGTGTTTAATCCATCTGTATACGTCCCCTTCCACCCCGTGGTTCTACAGCTTCCTAAGTAGCCGCTCATGAGGTACCTTGTCAAAGGCTTTTTGGAAGTCAAGATAAATGATGTCTATGGATTCCCCTTTGTCCATCTGGCTGTTTATACCTTCAAAGAAGTGCAGTAAGTTCGTTTGGCACGATCTTTCCTTGCAGAAGCCATGCTGGCTCGCTTTCAGTTGTCCATTTTTTTCTATGTGCTCATAGATGCTGTCTTTTATCAATGCTTCCATCTTGCCTGGAACTGAAGTCAAGCTTACAGGCCTGTAGTTCCCCGGGTCACCCCTCGATCCCTTTTTGAAGATAGGTGTGATATTTGCTATTTTCCAGTCCTCCGGGATCTCCCCAGTTTTCAAGGATAGGTTACAAATTTGTCGGAGTGTTTCCGCTATCTCGTTTCTTAGTTCTTTTAGTACCCTTGGGTGGATTTCGTCCGGGCCTGGTGATTTGTCACTCTTCAATCTATCTATCTGTTGGAGGACATCCTCATGGCTTACCTCTAATTCCGACAGTTTTTCTTCTTGATCTCCACTTATGATCTCTTCGGGTTCTGGTACATTGGATGTGTCCTCGCTCGTGAAGACTGATGAGAAGAACTTGTTTAACCTGTATGCTACCTCTTTTTCCTCCTTTACGACTTCCTTTCTGTCTCCATCATCCAACGGTCCTACTTCCTCCCTCGCCGGTTGCTTCCCTTTAACGTATCTGAATAACGTTTTGAAGTTTCTTGCTTCCCCAGCCAGCCTCTCTTCGTATTCCCTTTTTGCTTTCCGAACTACTCGGTGACATTCTTTTTGGTGTTTTTTGTGTTCCTTCCAGTTCTCCCCGTTCTGGTTCTTTTTCCTTTTTCGGAACGATTTTTTCTTGTCATCTATCACTTTCTTCACTTCATTTGTTATCCATACCGGGTCTTTTGTTCGATTTTTTTTTGCACCCTTTCCTAAACCTGGGGATGTACAGGTTTTGTGCTTCTTGCACCGTGCCCTTGACCAGGACCTTGCACCGGGACCAGGCTTTCTCTACGTTCTCCATCCTTTTTGGGCCGTTTTTTCGTTTCTTCCTCACTATTGCTCTCATAGCATCATAGTTCCCTTTCTTGAAGTTGAGCATTGTCGCTGTGGTTCTCTTCACTTTTGATATTCCTACTTCTAATTTGTACTGAATCATGTTGTGATTGCTGTTTCCTAGTGGTCCTACTACTTCCACATTCTTTGCAGGACCCCCTAGCCCGGGGGTCGGCAACCTGCGGCTCCAGAGCCGCATGCGGCTCTTTTCCACCTTTGCTGCGGCTCCGGTAGTGTGTCACGCAGGCATGCAGCTTAAGTCCGGCGTCGCGGCGGGAAATAGCCATGCTGAGCAGTGAGCTCAGCACATACACAGATGAAAGCCTTGCTTGCTGATTGGTCCGGCGGCCCCGCCCCGCCGGACCAATCAGCAAGCAAGGCTTTCATCTGTGTAGTGCTGAGCTCACTGCTCAGCATGGCTATTTCCCCCGCGACGCTGGACTTGTAAGGTGCCTGAAAAAGAAATCATCCTGGCCGGGGTCGGTGTCATGCTCCGGAGATCTACAGCCTTCCTATCTCCCTCTCCCTTCTACCTGCTTCCGGCCACATCCCCTGCTCCGCGGCTCTCTTCGGCAACTCAGCAGCAGCTTCTGACGTCGGGGCCTACCCTCTGCGAGTCCCGCTTGTTTCAACTTCCTTTTTCCACAAAGGCGGGACTCGTAGAGGGAAGGCCTCGATGTCGGCAGCTTGTCTTGATCACTGCTGCTGACGAGTTGCTGAAGAGAGCCGCGGAGCAGGGGGGTGTTGCCAGGTGCAGGTAGAAGGGAGAGGGCCAGATGCAGGACTCGTGGGTGAGGGAGCAGAAGAGAGAGAGAAAGAGAGAGGGGAGGGAAACAAAAGGAAATCTTTCATACTGGGCTGGGCCGGAGTGGAGGGAGGGTGGAAAGATTCTAGCTATAGGGTGCAGTAACAAAGGAAAAGGGGGGGGGGAAAGCTGAAAATGGAGATAGTGACACAAAAAAGAGAAAGGGTAAGCAGGACCTACTGAATAAGGATAGAGATACAGAGGGGACATGAAGAGAAGGTGAAATAGAGACATAGAAGTAATGCTGAAAAAGTGGGGGGGGGGGATAAAGACATTGAAAGGGCAAATGGTGAACATGGGGTAAAGACAAGGATAGAGACAAATGAAGATTCTGAAAAAGTGGTGAGATAGGGATATAGGTGAGATGGACACAAAGAAGGGTGATGCTGGAAAATAGGTGGAATGGTAATTCTGACAGACACAGAAGGGAAATGCTGGATCAAGGAGAGATGGGGCTCAGGCTGGATGGAATGAGGAGAAATGCCTTGTTGGCCCGGAACTTCCTCTCCTACGTCAGAATTGATGTCAGGGAGCGGAATGCTGGTCAGCGCAACACTTCTGCAGGGAAAGCTTGGGACGGCGGTGGCTTGGGGGCTGTTCCCCGATTGCGGTGGCAGCAAACCGAGTGGCTTGGGGGACGGCACGGAGACAGAAAGAAGGGGGAACAGGGAGACAGAAAGAAAAAGTTGGGGGAGAGAATGAGGTCTGGAGGAGAGGAAACATACAGGAGGCTGAAAGAAAGGAAGAAAGATTGGATGCACAGTCAGAAGAAGAAAGTGCAACCAGAGACTCATGAAATCACCAAATAGCAAAGGTAGGAAAAATGATTTTATTTTCAATTTAGTGATCCTGTATATAGCATTAAGATAAGAAACAATATATGCAGTGTTAGATTTGTTTTATAATGGTTTTGCGGCTCCAAGTTTTTTTTTCTTTTCGAAAACGGGTCCAAGTGGCTCTTTATGTCTTAAAGGTTGCAGACCCCTGCCCTAGCCCTTTGTGACCAGACAGGCTCAGTGCCTGTCAGCGTCCCAGTTAAGCCAGAAAGTAAAATAAAGGGTAAACCCAGGAAGGGAGTTTACAAGATCCGTCCTGGCCCTGATGATGATAATTTACCCGGCAACCACCAGGGGGAGCCTGAGTTGGCTGAGAAGTTATTAGGTAGTGAGTATCTGGGTCACCACCGGAGGAGCCTAAGAGCTACCTTGTTCCCTGCTGACTCAGCTAGGTTAGGGCGTGTCCCTAGGATAGAAAAGCCAGCAGTGGAGAACAAACAGGCAGGCAAGCTAGGGAGAAGGTTTAGGCATTTTCTCCCTGAGGATCTCCCTGGGCCAAACAGGAGCGACCAAGCCACACCTATGGAGGTAGAGGAAGCTGGATATGCCCTGAATGAATCTTTGTCTGACATAGAGCTTCCTATGGAGATACAAGAATCTTTGCCTACAGATTTGGAGCATTCTGTTGAAGCCATGGAGGTTGGTTTATACACCAGCCACAAGCAGTAATCTACAAACAGTGAGTTTTGTTTTGTAACTGTTTGGTTTTTGGGACTGTTTTGTTTAAGCTTTACTATTTTGGTTTTTTCCTTTGTGAAGCTGGAAGTGTCTCTGGGGAGAGGTTTGCTGACACCCACGGAGGGAATTTTGAAAGCCTTTGAAAAGCTTTTTTCTTGCAAACCTAAGACACTCTCCTAATCCTAGCAGAACTGCAAATTGCTGCTAGAGGCTTTACCTGTGAAAGTGTGAACTGCTTGAAAGTGATACACAGGACTGGAGTTTGATTTTAAACCTGATTTGGAATACAGGCAGTGCTGGCTCTGGGGAGAGCCTTGACTCAAATAATACTGACTGTGTTTAAAGACAAGAAAAGTTGGGATTTTCTTTTGTCTACATTGTTTTTTTGCCTTGTTGTGAGTTTTGCCTGAAGCATTATTATCCTTATTTGAGGCATCCTGACATATTTTTATTTACCAAGTAAAAGTGAAGTATTTTACATTTATCCTTTCTTGGTGTTTGATTTTTGATTATTGTGAGTTCCACTGGTGTGTCAATCCGTTCCTGCAGGGTGACTCCAGGCCGGGTCACATGCTGCTGTACTTACTAGGTTTAGCCACTAGAGGTGCCGTTGAGTTCCGGTCCGGGACAGCGGCTGGGCTACACCGTTAAGGATTAGGTCGAGAGTGGCATCCCCTCGCGTTGATTCCTTGACAAGCTGTTCCATGAAGCAGTCCCTCACAGCCTCTAGGAATTCTGCTTCCCTCGCACAGTTGGAGCTTCCAATACTCCAGCCTATCCCGGGATAATTAAAATCACCCATTACCACCACACTTCCGCTTTTGCACTCCTGCCTCAATTCTGCTTCCAGTTCTTTGTCATTTGCTTCTGTTTGTCCAGGTGGGCGATAGTACAGTCCCAATTTTATGTCAGCATTGAAGGAGTCTGGGACTGGTTTTCCTAAGTGTTGAACTAAGTTTTCTCTTTAATAAAATGCTGAATTATGCTTAGCTGCAGACCTAACTTATCTCATGTTCTAGCCTGCACTGGGTGTTTTAGCTTGGGCATTCTAGTTTCTTATGGCTATCTCAGCATACACGATATTGTATACCGCCCTCCTGGACATGTAACAGAAAGACTGCAGGGCTTAGATAAGTGACCTGCTAGTGTGAGCTTAGGACCAATGATTGTTAAGAAAAGTAACACGTGAAAAGTTTTTTCTAGAATTCAGTTGTATTGCCAGAAGAATGTATAAATATCTCTGAAACTTCTTGGTTTCGGGACTTCTGAAGCCAGCTTGGGCTCAGGGATCCGCATTTGCTGAATAAACATCTGTGCTTTCTTCAAGTCTCTAAGTTTTGTGGCTGACCAAAGTGACCTTTCAGCATCAGTAGAGCACCTGCTCCGGTTCATTGCAGGAAAAAAAGCACTTGGAACTGGAGGGGTGGAAACTTAATAGCTGCCCTCCATTAGTGATTTATAAGATGCCCTTACCAACTCTTCACTCATCCAGTTTCTGGAGGGAGACTTTCAACTTACAGCCTAAAGCACAGGTGTCAAACTCAAGACCCGCAGGGCAAATCTGGCCCACTTGGCCTTTTTATGCGGCCTGCAGTCTGATGCCCCCAGTGTTATCTTGTGGCCGGCTCCCTCCTCCTCACATCCGCAGTGTGTACGAAGCTGCGTGCAGCGGCTCCTCGCGCGTCCTGCGTCTCATCTAGAAGCATCCCCTCTGACGTTGCGATGTCAGAGAGAAGGCTTCCAGTTCAGGCGCAGAATACACGAGGAGCCGCTGCACATGGCTTCGTGCACACTGCTTGTTGTATGCACCGATATATTAGGCCAGGGTTTTCCTGGCCTAATTTATCAGTGCCTAACTACAATGCCTGATGACACCTAAGTCAACCACACCTATTCTCCGCCCCTAACTATGCTTACTTTTTAGGTAGGCAATTTTTTCTTGTACAATCGCACTTTATTCTGGGACCAGTGGGTTATTTCCATCTACCTGCCAGGACTTTGTAAGAAGCATCAAACTTCAGAGATTGAACCCCTCCCCATCTTACCTCATTTCACTGTCGCTGTAAAGCACAGTTACTTACCATAACAGGTGTTATCCAGGGACAGCAGGCAGATATTCTCTACTTGTGGGTGACGTCATCCATGGTGCCCCGTCACGGACAGCCTTTCAAGCATACTTGATTGAAGATCTTCAAAGTTTGCTAGTGCTGCACCGCGCATGCGCGAGTGCCTTCTCACCCAAGTTAGGGCACGCGTCTCCTCAGCGTGGCCTCAGTTCAGATAGCTAGCAAAGAAGCCAACCAGGGGAGGCGGGTGGGTTGCGAGAATATCTGCCTGCTGTCCCTGGATACCACCTATTACGGTAAGTAACTGTGTTTTATCCAAGGACAAGCAGACAGCATATTCTCTACATGTGGGTGACCTCCAAGCTAACCAGAAAGGGACGGTGGGAGAGTTGGCAATTTAGGAGAACAGATTTTTGCAAAACAGAGTGGCCAAAATGGCCGTCAAGTCTGGGAAAATATCCAGACAGTAGTGAGAAGTGAATATATGAACCGAGAATCAAGTGGCAGCCTTGCAGATTTCTTCAATAGGAGTTGACCTGAGGAAAGCTACAGACGCCGCCATCGCTCTGACCTTATGCTCTGTGTCTCGACCCTGCAGAGGGAGACCAGCCTGAGCATAGCAGAAAGAGATACAAGCAGCCAACCAGTTGGAGATGGTTCACTTAGAAACAGGACGCCCCAACCGATTGGGATCAAACGTGGGGGAGCAGTCCGATGAGCCTGGGTGCGTTGCAAGTAGAAAGCCAACGCATGCTTACAGTCCAGTGTATGAAGCGCCACTTCATCAGGATGAGAATGAGACTTTGGAAAAAACACTGGAAGAACAATGGATTGGTTGAGGTGGAAATCCTTATCATGATGGAAGACAGTAAAAGGCGGATCCGCAACCAAAGCCTGCAACTCACTGACCCTGCGAGCAGACGTGAGAGCAATAAGGAACACTAACTTCCAAGTGAGATACTTCAAATGAACCCTATCAGTCGGCTCAAATGGAGGCTTCATCTACTGAGCAAGGACCACATTGAGATCCCAAACCACCGGAGGAGGTTTGAGCGGAGGATGGACATTGAAAAGACCCTTCATGAACCGGGAAACCAGAGGATGAACAGAGACAGGTTTACCATCCACCGGCTGATGAAAAGCTGCAATGGCACTGAGGTGGACTCGAATATATGTTGATTTGAGACCAGACCGAGACAAGTGCAGCAGATAATCCAGCACGGAAGACAAGGAGGCAGATTGCGGCTCCTTGTGATGCATAGCACATCAAGAAGAAAATCTAGTCCACTTCTGAGTGTAACATTGACTAGTGGACTTTTTCAGAGAAGCCTCGAGAACATCCTGTATAGATTGTGAAATCTGGAATGAGGCAATCATGTCAAGAGGAACCAAGCTGTTAAGTTTAGAGACTGCAGATTGGGATGAAGCAGAGAACCTTGACTCTGAGTAAGCAGAGAAGGAAACACAGGTAGAAGCAGAGGCTCCCTGGCACTGAGTTGAAACAGAAGGGAGAACCATGGTTGTCTGGGCCACCGAGGAGCTGTCAGAATCATGGTGGCGTGGGCAGACTTGAGCATGACGAGAGTCTTCAGAATCAGAGGGAATGGAGGGAACGCATAAAGAAACAGGTTCGTCCAATCCAGAAGGAAAGCATCCGCCTCGAGTCGGTGAGGAGAGTAAATCCTGGAGCAGAAACGAGGTAACTTGTGGTTGAGGGGGGATGCAAACAGATCTATCTGCGGAGTCCCCCACCAAGCAAACACCTGACGCAGAGTCGAGGAATTGAGTGTCCATTCGTGAGGTTGCAGAAGGCGGCTCAATTTGTCTGCAAGACAGTTCTGCTGGCCTTGAATGTAGACCGCTCTGAGAAAGATATTGTGGTGTATCGCCCAATTCCAAATCTTCAGAGCTTCCCGGCTTTAGGAGCGAGGGGGGAGGGTCAGCTGAATCGGGAACCGATTTTTTTATTTTGAAACAATTAAAATTGATTCACTCGAAGTGAATCAGTGAACCGATTCAAATTGTGAATTAGGCAGCACTAGTGGAAAGCACTTTCTGCCCAGGTTCCTGAAGTGCAGTGAACAGCTCCTGAGGCTGAGGAGTTTCAACCCCCACCTTTGGGGAGGTGGGGTCTGACATGCTGCATCACTGATGACATCAGCGCCCATACTGTGGAAAGCTCCCCGGGACTGCCCCTGTTGCCAGGGACTAAGGGAAAGTCTGTGCTGCAGTTGGTAGCCAGCAGTTTCCATCATTGCTGGTAGCTGAGGCAGGGAGGTGGGACACTTCTGGGATTGGTTGCCAACTGCCTTGCACATGGCTGAACTCCAGAGCTTAATGGAGTTCTCAGAGAGGGAAGAAGTTGTGAGAGGCAGACCCAGGTACTGCAGAGGTTTTTCCCGACATGAGGGTCATCCCAGGGGGGGGTTTTAGGGAGGTGGGAAAGGTCTGCAGGTACCCAAGAGGGAAAGAAGCATCGAGTTTCTTTTCTTTTTTTTCCAGATTGGGAGGTGGGAGGGGCAGAGCCCTCGTGGCTGCAGGAGTTCTCAGAAGTTTCCCTGGAGCAGGCTTACCTGATTTGTCCAAGATGGGAGCTCCAGAGAGAGAGGGAACCCCTATCGGCTACATGCAGGGACTTACCTTGATCATCTGCATGCAAGAGCTCAGGGCAGGGTGCAGAAGGGGGGAGTTGCTAGGCCAGTGCATCCTGGAGGCTCCTTACATATGCTGATTTTACATCCTCCATTGCTGCCTTCCGATCAGGCTGGCTTGTGCAGGCTGATTCTCAGGCTTCATTTCTTTTCATGAAGTCTCTCAGTGCCCCCTTCCTAAGCTTGCGTGCGTGTGGTGACAGGCAGGCACAATGCAAGCAGGGCTGGTTCAGATTGCGTACATGCGGGCACAGGCAAGCACAATGCAAAAAGAACTGGCCCTCATGCGCCGGATCCAATCAGCGGATGCACAATTCATGAGGATCCAGTACATTCATCCTTCTGCATCGCAGGAATTTCTTTGATTCAGGAATCTTCAAGGTGATGAGTAGAAAAGTTGTAATGGAGAGCAGTAGAAAATCTGACTCATGGGAATGGGGCTGTTAACTAGGCAGTGAGCCACCATTTGCTCCCCGATTCTGTAAGATATGTGTTCTTTGCCTAAATGATGACTAAAAGAAGCTACCCACCCACTCTGTCTAGCTCGCTGACAACTATAGCACACACCACGTGCCAGAGCTCTGGCATCATCCAGGATAACGTTCAGTCGATTGGGAAGGGTATTTTTTTTCCTTTACATAGCACCAGAAAAGAAGAATGCTGTTTCTGCCTGGTTTCGAACCAGGGGCCTTTTGCGTGTGAGGCAAACGTGATAACCACTACACTACAGAAACCCAAACTTGTTTTGGGATTTCTGATGCTTGAGATATGATATGAGAATGTAGGGACAGTTGTTTTATGGCCATGAGGATAAAGCAGGCTGTAAAGCTAGGCAGTGGAGCCTTCATTTCCTCCATGACTCTTTAGAAGAAATGTGTGATATTTGCATAAATATTAGCAGAGGGAGACTAGCCACTCCATTCTCTCATCCACGAAATGCATAATACCAAGCCTTCCTTTCCGGTGGAATCTTTTGTCTCATTCAGTGCTGTTGTTGCTGATGTTCTCGTCAGAAAAGGAGAACACTGTTTCTGCCTGGTTTCGAACCAGGGACCTTTTGCGTGTAAGGAAAACGTGATAACCGCTACACTACAGAAACCTAGCTGCCAGTGATTTTTAACACTTGCACACCTGTGCAAAAGCATTCCTCACGGCTTCTAACTCATTGGTCCAGGGTATGGCAAAAACACCTTTCATTTCATCCGTGACTTCTTGTAAGCTGCGTCTTTTTTGCGTACCTCATGTAGAACATCATGCCAGAGAGAGGGAAATCATGGGATCTCTCTACGGGCTCTGCCGAGAGCCAGCCTCGAAAACTCCTTTCCCCGCAATAGAACCCATGGAGAAAAAGGAACTAGATCGGGTGCTGGCGCCTCAAAGAAAGTCCTCCAAACTGACGCATGGTCAAAGAGAGAATGAGGTAGCTATCGATGGGTTTCCTGCAGCAAGGAAAGCAAAGACGAGGTATGATGCCACCACTTCCACAGCTAGCCAGATCCAATAGAGTACCAGAAGTGTGCATGAGAGAAATGAACATTAACGCAAGCGGGTGAGCAGAATGCTAGTGTGGCCACATGCAACAGTGAAGTGGTCACGCTTGACGCCAGCGAGCTTAGTAGAGTCCAAAGAGCGGCACAATATAAGTGCGCATGAGATTCAGACAGAAGAATGTTATCGGCCCAGGTAGAGAGAAGCTGAAGCCCGCAGGAGGAATAAGACTTGCGACAAGACATTAGATAGCTTCAAAGAAGAAGGAAAGGGGATCTGTAAACTATCACGCCTCACTCAGAGCAGTATTGGTTGACCTCCTCAAATGCAAGGAGGAAAAAGAAAAAACACAAAGCCCCAAGCATCCTGTTTCTGCCTGGTTTCGAACCAGGGACCTTTTGCGTGTTAGGCAAACGTGATAACCACTACACTACAGAAACCTGTTAGCTGCACTACTTTAGACTACTGAGGAGTGAGATGGGACAGCACGTGCAGCTGTTAAAGGTAAGGAGAACAAAGCAGGCTGTTCAACTAGGCAGTGAGCCACCATTTGCACCCCGATTTTGTAAGATATGTGTTCTTTGCCTAAATGATCACTAAAAGAAGCTACCCACCCACTCTGTCTAGCTCGCTGACAACCATAGCACACACCACGTGCCAGAGCTCTGGCATCATCCAGGATAACGTTCGTTCGATTGGGGAGGGTCTTTTTTTCCTTTACATTGCACCAGAAAAGGAGAACGCTGTTTCTGCCTGGTTTCGAACCAGGGGCCTTTTGCGTGTGAGGCAAACATGATAACCACTACACTACAGAAACCCGAACTTGTTTTGGGATTTCTGATGCTTGAGATATGATATGAGAATGTAGGGACAGTTGTTTTATGGCCATGAGGATAAAGCAGGCTGTAAAGCTAGGCAGTGGAGCCTTCATTTCCTCCATGACTCTTTAGAAGAAATGTGTGATATTTGCATAAATATTAGCAGAGAGAGACTAGCCACTCCATTCTCTCATCCACGAAATGCATAATACCAAGCCTTCCTTTCCGGCAGAATCTTTTGTCTCATTCAGTGCTGTTGTTGCTGATGTTCTCGTCAGAAAAGGAGAACGCTGTTTCTGCCTGGTTTCGAACCAGGGACCTTTTGCGTGTAAGGCAAACGTGATAACCGCTACAATACAGAAACCTAGCTACCAGTGATTTTTAACACTTGCACACCTGTGCAAAAGCATTCCTCACGGCTTCTAACTCATTGGTCCAGGGTATGGCAAAAACACCTTTCATTTCATCCGTGACTTCTTGTAAGCTGCGTCTTTTTTGCGTACCTCATGTAGAACATCATGCCAGAGAGAGGGAAATCATGGGATCTCTCTACGGGCTCTGCCGAGAGCCAGCCTCGAAAACTCCTTTCCCCGCAATAGAACCCATGGAGAAAAAGGAACTAGATCGGGTGCTGGCGCCTCAAAGAAAGACCTCCAAACTGACGCATGGTCAAAGAGAGAATGAGGTAGCTATCGATGGGTTTCCTGCAGCATGGAAAGCAAAGACGAGGTATGATGCCACCACTTCCACAGCTAGCCAGATCCAATAGAGTACCAGAAGTGTGCATGAGAGAAATGAACATTAACGCAAGCGGGTGAGCAGAATGCTAGTGTGGCCACATGCAACAGTGAGGTGGTCACGCTTGACGCCAGCGAGCTTAGTAGAGTCCAAAGAGCGGCACAATATAAGTGCGCATGAGATTCAGACAGAAGAATGTTATCGGCCCAGGTAGAGAGAAGCTGAAGCCCGCAGGAGGAATAAGACTTGCGACAAGACATTAGATAGCTTCAAAGAAGAAGGAAAGGGGATCTGTAAACTATCACGCCTCACTCAGAGCAGTATTGGTTGACCTCCTCAAATGCAAGGAGGAAAAAGAAAAAACACAAAGCCCCAAGCATCCTGGTTTCGAACCAGGGACCTTTTGCGTGTTAGGCAAACGTGATAACCACTACACTACAGAAACCTGTTAGCTGCACCACTTTAGACTACTGAGGAGTGAGATGGGACAGCACGTGCAGCTGTTAAAGGTAAGGAGAACAAAGCAGGCTGTTCAACTAGGCAGTGAGCCACCATTTGCACCCCGATTTTGTAAGATATGTGTTCTTTGCCTAAATGATCACTAAAAGAAGCTACCCACCCACTCTGTCTAGCTCGCTGACAACCATAGAACACACCACGTGCCAGAGCTCTGGCATCATCCAGGATAACGTTCGTTCGATTGGGGAGGGTCTTTTTTTCCTTTACATTGCACCAGAAAAGGAGAACGCTGTTTCTGCCTGGTTTCGAACCAGGGGCCTTTTGCGTGTGAGGCAAACGTGATAACCACTACACTACAGAAACCCAAACTTGTTTTGGGATTTCTGATGCTTGAGATATGATATGAGAATGTAGGGACAGTTGTTTTATGGCCATGAGGATAAAGCAGGCTGTAAAGCTAGGCAGTGGAGCCTTCATTTCCTCCATGACTCTTTAGAAGAAATGTGTGATATTTGCATAAATATTAGCAGAGAGAGACTAGCCACTCCATTCTCTCATCCACGAAATGCATAATACCAAGCCTTCCTTTCCGGCGGAATCTTTTGTCTCATTCAGTGCTGTTGTTGCTGATGTTCTCGTCAGAAAAGGAGAACGCTGTTTCTGCCTGGTTTCGAACCAGGGACCTTTTGCGTGTAAGGAAAACGTGATAACCGCTACACTACAGAAACCTAGCTGCCAGTGATTTTTAACACTTGCACACCTGTGCAAAAGCATTCCTCACGGCTTCTAACTCATTGGTCCAGGGTATGGCAAAAAAACACCTTTCATTTCATCCGTGACTTCTTGTAAGCTGCGTCTTTTTTGCGTACCTCATGTAGAACATCATGCCAGAGAGAGGGAAATCATGGGATCTCTCTACGGGCTCTGCCGAGAGCCAGCCTCGAAAACTCCTTTCCCCGCAATAGAACCCATGGAGAAAAAGGAACTAGATTGGGTGCTGGCGCCTCAAAGAAAGTCCTCCAAACTGACGCATGGTCAAAGAGAGAATGAGGTAGCTATTGATGGGTTTCCTGCAGCAAGGAAAGCAAAGACGAGGTATGATGCCACCACTTCCACAGCTAGCCAGTTCCAATAGAGTACCAGAAGTGTGCATGAGAGAAATGAACATTAACGCAAGCGGGTGAGCAGAATGCTAGTGTGGCCACATGCAACAGTGAGGTGGTCACGCTTGACGCCAGCGAGCTTAGTAGAGTCCAAAGAGCGGAACAATATAAGTGCGCATGAGATTCAGACAGAAGAATGTTATCGGCCCAGGTAGAGAGGAGCTGAAGCCCGCAGGAGGAATAAGACTTGCGACAAGACATTAGATAGCTTCAAAGAAGAAGGAAAGGGGATCTGTAAACTATCACGCCTCACTCAGAGCAGTATTGGTTGACCTCCTCAAATGCAAGGAGGAAAAAGAAAAAACACAAAGCCCCAAGCATCCTGTTTCTGCTTGGTTTCGAACCAGGGACCTTTTGCGTGTTAGGCAAACGTGATAACCACTACACTACAGAAACCTGTTAGCTGCAGCACTTTAGACTACTGAGGAGTGAGATGGGACAGCACGTGCAGCTGTTAAAGTTAAGGAGAACAAAGCAGGCTGTTCAACTAGGCAGTGAGCCACCATTTGCACCCCGATTTTGTAAGATATGTGTTCTTTGCCTAAATGATCACTAAAAGAAGCTACCCACCCACTCTGTCTAGCTCGCTGACAACCATAGAACACACCAGTTGCCAGAGCTCTGGCATCATCCAGGATAACGTTCGTTCGATTGGGGAGGGTCTTTTTTTCCTTTACATTGCACCAGAAAAGGAGAACGCTGTTTCTGCCTGGTTTCGAACCAGGGGCCTTTTGCGTGTGAGGCAAACGTGATAACCACTACACTACAGAAACCCAAACTTGTTTTGGGATTTCTGATGCTTGAGATATGATATGAGAATGTAGGGACAGTTGTTTTATGGCCATGAGGATAAAGCAGGCTGTAAAGCTAGGCAGTGGAGCCTTCATTTCCTCCATGACTCTTTAGAAGAAATGTGTGATATTTGCATAAATATTAGCAGAGAGAGACTAGCCACTCCATTCTCTCATCCACGAAATGCATAATACCAAGCCTTCCTTTCCGGTGGAATCTTTTGTCTCATTCAGTGCTGTTGTTGCTGATGTTCTCGTCAGAAAAGGAGAACACTGTTTCTGCCTGGTTTCGAACCAGGGACCTTTTGCGTGTAAGGAAAACGTGATAACCACTACACTACAGAAACCTAGCTGCCAGTGATTTTTAACACTTGCACACCTGTGCAAAAGCATTCCTCACGGCTTCTAACTCATTGGTCCAGGGTATGGCAAAAACACCTTTCATTTCATCCGTGACTTCTTGTAAGCTGCGTCTTTTTTGCGTACCTCATGTAGAACATCATGCCAGAGAGAGGGAAATCATGGGATCTCTCTACGGGCTCTGCCGAGAGCCAGCCTCGAAAACTCCTTTCCCCGCAATAGAACCCATGGAGAAAAAGGAACTAGATCGGGTGCTGGCGCCTCAAAGAAAGTCCTCCAAACTGACGCATGGTCAAAGAGAGAATGAGGTAGCTATCGATGGGTTTCCTGCAGCAAGGAAAGCAAAGACGAGGTATGATGCCACCACTTCCACAGCTAGCCAGATCCAATAGAGTACCAGAAGTGTGCATGAGAGAAATGAACATTAACGCAAGCGGGTGAGCAGAATGCTAGTGTGGCCACATGCAACAGTGAAGTGGTCACGCTTGACGCCAGCGAGCTTAGTAGAGTCCAAAGAGCGGCACAATATAAGTGCGCATGAGATTCAGACAGAAGAATGTTATCGGCCCAGGTAGAGAGAAGCTGAAGCCCGCAGGAGGAATAAGACTTGCGACAAGACATTAGATAGCTTCAAAGAAGAAGGAAAGGGGATCTGTAAACTATCACGCCTCACTCAGAGCAGTATTGGTTGACCTCCTCAAATGCAAGGAGGAAAAAGAAAAAACACAAAGCCCCAAGCATCCTGTTTCTGCCTGGTTTCGAACCAGGGACCTTTTGCGTGTTAGGCAAACGTGATAACCACTACAC